>NC_092224.1:1213672-1217279 GCF_036320965.1 Panulirus ornatus | reverse complement strand
CACATAGATCCAATTCGCTCTATTCCTTGCACCCCTTTCACCCTCCTGCATGTTCAGGCCCCGATCGCTCAAAATCTTTTTCACTCCATCCTTCCATCTCCAGTTTGGTCTCCCACTTCTCCTCGTTCCCTCCACCTCTGACACATATATCCTCTTTGTCAATCTTTCCTCACTCATTCTCTCCATGTGCCTAAACCATTTCAAAACACCCTCTTCTGCTCTCTCAACCACGCTCTTTTTATTTCCACACATCTCTCTTACCCTTACATTACTTACTCGATCAAGCCACCTCACAGCACACATTGTCCTCAAACATCTCATTTCCAGCACATCCACCCTCCTGCGCACAACTCTATCCATAGCCTACGCCTCGCAACCATACAACATTGTTGCAACCACTATTCCTTCAAACATAGCCATTTTTGCTTTCGGAGATAATGTCCTCGACTTCCACATTCTTCAAGGCTCCCAGAATTTTCGCCCCCTCCCCCACCCTATGATTCACTTCCGCTTCCATGGTTCTATCCGCTGCTAGATCCACTCCCAGATATCTAAAACACTTTACTTCCTCCAGTTTTTCTCCATTCAAACTTACCTCCCAATTGATTTGACCCTCAACCCTACTCTACCTAATAACCTTGCTCTTATTCACATTTACTCTTAACTTTCTTCTTTCACACACTTTACCAAACTCAGTCACCAGCTTCTGCAGTTTCTCACATGAATCAGCCACCAGCGCTGTATCATCAGCGAACAACAACTGACACACTTCCCAAGCTCTCTCATCCCCAACAGACTTCGTACTTGCCCCTCTTTCCAAAACTCTTGCATTCACCTCCCTAACAACCCCATCCATAAACAAATTAAACAACCATGGAGACATCACACACCCCTGCCGCAAACCTACATTCACTGAGAACCAATCACTTTCCTCTCTTCCTACACGTACACATGCCTTACATCCTTGATAAAAACTTTTCACTGCTTCTAACAACTTGCCTCCCACACCATATATCCTTGATACCTTCCACAGAGCATCTCTATCAACTCTATCATATGCCTTCTCCAGATCCATAAATGCTACATACAAATCCATTTGCTTTTCTAAGTATTTCTCACATACATTCTTCAAAGCAAACACCTGATCCATACATCCTCTACCACTTCTGAAACCACACTGCTCTTCCCCAATCTGATGCTCTGTACATGCCTTCACCCTCTCATTCAATACCCTCCCATATAATTTACCAGGAATACTCAACAAACTTATACATCTGTAATTTGAGCACTCACCTTTGTCCCCATTGCCTTTGTACAATGGCACTATGAAAGCATTCCGTCAATCCCCAGGCACCTCACCATGAATCATACATACATTAAATAACCTTACGAACCAGTCAACAATACAGTCATCCCCCTTTTTTAATAATTTCTACTGCTATACCATCCAAACACGCTGCCTTGCCGGTTTTCCTCTTTCGCAAAGCTTTTACTACCTCTTCTCTGTTTACCAAATCATTTTCCCTAACCCTCTCACTTTGCACACCAACTCGACCAAAACACCTTATATCTGCCACTCTATCAACAAACACATTAAACAAACTTCACTTCAACAAACTCACTCCATCTCCTTCTCACATCACTACTACTTGTTATCACTTCCCCATTAGCCCCCTTCACTGAAGTTCCCATTTATTCCCTTGTCTTACGCACTTTATGTACCTCCTTCCAAAACATCTTTTTATTCTCCCTAAAATTTAATGATACTCTCTCACCCCAACTCTCATTTGCCCTCTTTTTCACCTCTTGCACCTCTCTCTTGACCTCCTGGCTCTTTCTTTTATACATCTCCCACTCATTTGCATTATTTCCCTGCAAAAATCGTCCAAATGCCTCTCTCTTCTCTTTCATTAATAATCTTACTTCTTCATCCCACCACTCACTACCCTTTCTAATGTGCCCACCTCCCACGCTTATCATGCCACAAACATCTTTTGCGCAAGCCTTCATTACTTCCCTAAATACATCCCATTCCTCCCTCACTGCCCTTACCTCCTTTGTTCTCACCTTTTTCCATTCTGTACTCAGTCTCTCCTGGTACTTCCTCACACAAGTCTCCTTCCCAAGCTCACTTACTCTCACCATTTTCTTCACCCCAACATTCTCTCTTCTTTTCTGAAAACCTCTAGAAACCTTCACCTTCGCCTCCACAAGATAATGGTCAGACATCCCTCCAGTTGCACCTCTCAGCACATTAACATCCAAAAGTCTCTCTTTCGCGCGCCTATCAATTAACACGTAATCCAATAACGCTCTCTGGCCATCTCTCCTACTTACTACGTATACTTATGTATATCTCTCTTTTTAAACCAGGTATTCCCAATCACCAGTCCTTTTTCAGCACACAAATCTACCATCTCTTCACCATTTCCATTTACACCACTGAACACCCCATGTACACCAATTGTACCATCAACTGCCACATTACTCACCTTTGCATTCAAATCACCCATCACTATAACCCGGTCTTGTGCATCAAAACCACTAACACATTCAGCTGCTCCCAAAACACTTGCCTCTCATGATCTTTCTTCTCATGCCCAGGTGCATATGCACCAATAATCACCCATCTCTCTCCATCCACTTTCAGTTTTATCCATATGAATCTAGAGTTTACTTTCTTACACTCTATCACATACTCCCACCACTCCTGTTTCAGGAGTAGTGCTTCAGGAGTAGTGCCACTCCTTCCCTTGCTCTTGTCTTCTCACTAACCCTTGACTTTACTCCCAAGACATTCCCAAACCACTCTTCCCCTTTACCCTTGAGCTTCGTTTCACTCAGAGCCAAAACATCCAGGTTCCTTTCCTCAAACATACTACCTATCTCTCCTTTTTTCTCATCTTGGTTACATCCACACACATTTAGACACCCCAATCTGAGCCTTCGAGGAGGATGAGCATACCGCGCGTGACTCCTTCTTTGGTTTCCCCTTTTATAAAGTTAAAATACAATGAGGGGAAGGCCTCTGGCCCCCCGCTCCCGTCCCCTATAGACGCCTTCTACGACACGTGAGGAATGCGTGGGAAGCATTCTTTCTCCCCTATCCCCAGGGATATTATGATTATTTTTTTTGTAATAGTTTGTTGCATTCTCGCGCGTTAGCGAGATTGGGCAAGGGAACAGATGAAAGAATTTCCTAACCCACCCACATATACATGTGTATACAGAAACATCTGTGCACGCACATATACATACATGTACTTACAGATTTATACATATATACACATGTACCAATTCATACTTGCTGCCTTCATCCATTCTCGTTGCACCCCGTCACACATGAAATGACAACCCCCTCCCCCCGCGCGCGCACGATGTAGCGCTAGGAAAAGACAACAAGGACCACATTCATTCACACTGTCTCTAGGTGTCATGTGTAATGCACCGAAACGACAGCTCCCTTTCCACATCCAGGCTCCACAAAACTTTCTATGGTTTAACCCAGACGCTTCACATGCCCTGGTTCAATTCATTGACAGCACGTCAACCCCGTTGTACCACATCGTTTCAATTCACTCTATTCCTTGCACATTCTCTCCCTGTA
>NC_092224.1:1011047-1208572 GCF_036320965.1 Panulirus ornatus | reverse complement strand
TATATATATATATAATATATATATATATTATATATATATATATATATATATATTATATATATATATTACTATTATATATATAAGAAGTATGTGTGGGAAGGCAAGTCTGTTAGAAGCAGTGAAAGTTTTTATCGAGATGTAAGGCTGTGTACGTGTAGGAGTGAGGAAAGTGATTTGGTTTCTCAGGTGAATGTTAGGTTTGCGGAGGGGTGTGTGATGGTCTCATGGTTGTTTACTTTGTTTATGGATGGGGTTGTTAGGGAGGTAAATGCAAGAGTCTGGAAAGAGGGGGCAAGTATGAGTCTGTTGGGGATGAGAGAGCTTGGGAACGTGTACATAGTCAGTTGTTGTTCGATGATGATACAGCGCTGGTGGCTGATTCATGTGAGAAACTGCAGAAGCTGGTGACTGAGTTTGGTAAAGTGTGTGGAAGAAGAAAGTTAAGAGTGAATGTGAATAAGAGCAAGGTTATTAGGTACAGTAGGGTTGAGGGTCAAGTCAATTGGGAGGTGAGTTTGAATGGAGAAAAACTGGAGGAAGTGAAGTGTTTTAGATATCTGGGAGTGGATCTGTCAGCGGATGGAACCATGGAAGCGGAAGTGGATCATAGGGTGGGGGAGGGGGCGAAAATTTTGGGAGCCTTGAAAAATGTGTGGAAGTCGAGAACATTATCTCGGAAAGCAAAAATGGGTATGTTTGAAGGAATAGTGGTTCCAACAATGTTGTATGGTTGCAAGGCGTGGGCTGTGGATGGAGTTGTGCGCAGGAGGATGGATGTGCTGGAAATGAGATGTTTGAGGACAATGTGTGGTGTGAGGTGGTTTGATCGAGTAAGTAACGTAAGGGTAAGAGAGATGTGTGGAAATAAAAAGAGCGTGGTTGAGAGAGCAGAAGAGGGTGTTTTGAAATGGTTTGGGCACATGGAGAGAATGAGTGAGGAAAGATTGACCAAGAGGATATATGTGTCGGAGGTTGAGGGAACGAGGAGAAGAGGGAGACCAAATTGGAGGTGGAAAGATGGAGTGAAAAAGATTTTGTGTGATCGGGGCCTGAACATGCAGGAGGGTGTAAGGAGGGCAAGGAATAGAGTGAATTGGAGCGATGTGGTATACAGGGGTTGACGTGCTGTCAGTGGAGTGAATCAAGGCATGTGAAGCGTCTGGGGTAAACCATGGAAAGCTGTGTAGGTATGTATATTTGCGTGTGTGGACGTGTGTATGTACATGTGTATGGGGAGGGGGGGGGGGGTTGGGCCATTTCTTTCGTCTGTTTCCTTGCGCTACCTCGCAAACGCGGGAGACAGCGACAAAGTATAAAAAAAAAAAAAAAAAAAAAATATATATATATATATATATATATATATATAAGTAATGTAATGTAAGTAAGTAAGTAATGTAAGGGTAAGAGAGATGTGTGGAAATAAGAAGAGCGTGGTTGAGAGAGCAGAAGAGGGTGCTTTGAAATGGTTTGGGCACATGGAGAGAATGAGTGAGGAAAGATTGACCAAGAGGATATATGGCAGCGGATGGAACCATGGAAGCGGAAGTGGATCATAGGGTGGGGGTTAGGGCGAAAATTCTGGGGGCCTTGAAGAATGTGTGGAAGTCGAGAACATTATCTCGGAAAGCAAAAATGGGTATGTTTGAAGGAATAGTGGTTCCAACAATGTTGTATGGTTGCGAGGCGTGGGCTATGGATAGAGTTGTGCGCAGGAGGATGGATGTGCTGGAAATGAGATGTTTGAGGACAATGTGTGGTGTGAGGTGGTTTGATCGAGTGAGTAACGTAAGGGTAAGAGAGATGTGTGGAAATAAAAAGAGCGTGGTTGAGAGAGCAGAAGAGGGTGTTTTGAAGTGGTTTGGGCACATGGAGAGGATGAGTGAGGAAAGATTGACCAAGAGGATATATGTGTCGGAGGTGGAGGGAGCAAGGAGAAGAGAGAGACCAAATTGGAGGTGGAAAGATGGAGTGAAAAAGATTTTGTGTGATCGGGGCCTGAACATGCAGGAGGGTGAAAGGAGGGCAAGGAATAGAGTGAATTGGAGCGATGTGGTATACCGGGGTTGACGTGCTGTCAGTGGATTGAATCAAGGCATGTGAAGCGTCTGGGGTAAACCATGGAAAGCTGTGTAGGTATGTATATTTGCGTGTGTGGACGTATGTATATACATGTGTATGGGGGGGGGGGGTTGGGCCATTTCTTTCGTCTGTTTCCTTGCGCTACCTCGCAAACGCGGGAGACAGCGACAAAGTATAAAAAATATATATATATATATATATATATATATATATATATATATATATATATATATATATATATATATATATATATATATATATATACGTAATGTAATGTAAGTAAGTAAGTAATGTAAGGGTAAGAGAGATGTGTGGAAATAAGAAGAGCGTGGTTGAGAGAGCAGAAGAGGGTGTTTTGAAATGGTTTGGGCACATGGAGAGAATGAGTGAGGAAAGATTGACCAAGAGGATATATGTGTCGGAGGAGGAGGGAACGAGAAGTGGGAGACCAAATTGAAGGTGGAAAGATGGAGTGAAAAAGATTTTGAGTGATCGGGGCCTGAACATGCAGGAGGGTGAAAGGCGGGCAAGGAATACAGTGAATTGGATCGATGTGGTATACCGGGGTCGAAGTGCTGTCAATGGATTGAATCAGGGTATGTGAAGCGTCTGGGGTAAACCATGGAAAGTTCTGTGGGGCCTGGATGTGGAAAGGGAGCTGTGGTCTCGGGCATTATTGCATGACAGCTAGAGACTGAGTGTGAACGAATGGGGCCTTTGTTGTCTTTTCCTAACGCTACCTCGCACACATGCGGGGGGAGGGGGACGTTATTCCATGTGTGGTGAGGTGGCGATAGGAATGAATAAAGGCAGACACTGTTAATTGTGTGCGTGTGTATATATGTATATGTCTGTGTGTGTATTCATATGTGTACATTGAGATGTATGGGTATGTATATTTGCGTGTGTGGACGTGCATGTATATACATGTGTATGGGGGTGGGTTGGGCCAGTTCTTTCGTCTGTTTCCTTGCGCTACCTCGCAAACGCAGGAGACAGCGACAAAAAAAAAAAAAAAAAAAAAAAATATATATATATATATATATTATATATATATATATATATATATATATATATATATATATATATATATATATATATATATATATATAAATATATATATATATACAGAGGTGCACGCGATCTAGTAATAGCTGATAACCACGAGATAAATAAATCACGATAAGTTCCTGAGTACACTTTCTTATAATGATCACATCGTCAGGAAAGATACAGGAGTGATATAGAACACGTAGAACGGTTAGTTGATACTCAAATTAGAGACGTAGCTATGACGCCATTTGTAAACAAGTGTTACCATGAGAAATATCATTGAATCTTCTATCATCAAATACACAAAACATTGTAACATTAATATTGATGAAGGTCTATACAAACTGGATAGCTTTGTCCTAAGCAAAATTTGTGAATAGTTCCCTTTCCTGTCCATATCATAAAATTTCATGCCAGGCATGATGCCAGACCCGAACACCACCATCCGGTAACGCTTGTTTCCCAATGGCGTCTTAGCTACGTCTCCTCCTTGTATATCAACCAACAGTTCTACGCCTTATATCTCATTCTTGTATCTCCCCTGAGGATGTGATAATTACAAGAAAGTGCACATGGGAACTTACCGTGCTTCATTTTCCTTGTGGTTTTAAGCATATACTACATCACGCGCACCACTGTGACCTCTGGCAATATATATATATATATATATATATATATATATATATATATATATATATATATATATATATATATATATATACTGATTTATTGACATATAGATCGATAAAGATAGATAGATCGATGGATGGAAGTCAACATGCATAAGTGACTGATAATATAATCGTGGCCATCACAGATCAGGAAAAATGTTGAGTACGAGAAGGAGAATGTAGAAGTAATTAATCTTGGTGTAGACCTGATTTAAAGATGGACAGGTTACAGGAAGAGGGAGCGGCGCAGGGAGGAGGAGAATTCCATGGCTTCGCTGTTCGAGGAGAAGAGGAAGTATAAGGCAGAACAAGGAGGTATAAGACAGTAAAAGGGAGGTATAAAAGCAGTATAAGGAAAATAGTCGTCGACGGAAGTTACGGTTTAGATATTTACAATGATGATGTTTTCCATGAAAGCAAGTTGGACAAGAGCCTAGTATCAAGTGGTCATGTGCCCGAGGGTCGGGAAGTGGGCTTATGTATCTCTGTCTTTACTTAAGTTTATATTCAAGCGACAAATTCAGTTTCTTTGCTCTTATTTGTATTCGTTTTATTTGTTCTTTGTCTCTCATGAGTTTGGTGACCACAACTGAACATTGTATTCTAAATCTGGCCAAAATAGGGCGTTGCAATGACTAAACATTCTCTTTTGTTTATCAATGGATGGCAGAGACCCAACATGCTGTTTTCTCGATTACATAATTATATTTTCAATGGCAGTTTCTTCTCATACTTATGATAATATTTGTTTATTCTCAGAATGCATTACTTTCCGCTTCTCTCCAGTAAGGTCCATAGTTCAGGTCACTCAATCAGAATCAACTTCTTCCTTTGTTCTCTTCTTCCTGAATTCCTGTCGTTGGTAAAGATCGAGACTTTGCTGACGTGTTCACACCTCTAGATCAGAGGCAGAGATAATATGGGTTCTAGGAGTGGCCACTGTGGTAGTCTCATGGTTGCGCTCCGCCTTGTTTAATACCAAACATTCGCGATCCTCTCGCATACCTAGTTTCCTGAGGCTGACGCTGCTGGGATTCGTTGTAAATGTGCATCCTCTCCGTCAGCCCGTGAGAGAGAGAGAGAGAGAGAGAGAGAGAGAGAGAGAGAGAGAGAGAGAGAGAGAGAGAGAGAGAGAGAGAGAGAGAGAGAGAGGCTGACGCCAGACGTCAGAGCATCAGGAGAGAGAGAGAGAAAGAGAGGGGCTGACGGTGGGTGGGTGGGAAGGGGGCAGTGTAAACAAGCTATCCCCTTCACCAGCGGCGGCGGACCGACCCGCTAACCCGGTCACTGGTCCAGGCGGGACGGGCGTGTCTGCTTTAACCCCACCACCACCACCTGCATCACCCGCTCGGCCCAGCTGCCTGGTAACACTTGGTTAATTAAGCCAGAGAGCGCTACGGTACGACCCTCTGACCACAGAACGGTACAAAACTGTAGGTACGACGGTACGATCCCTTGAGCTCGACGATGGTACGACCTCTGAGCACGACGGCACGACACGGCGTTGATGACCTGACGCTTAAGTCTTTATGAGGAAGAAAATAGAAAGTGTATTCAGATCACCTGGCACCGTGGGTGGAAGCATTCAGACTCCTCCATCCTGTAACTTCCTCTAAGTTGGTCGCTGGAGACGTGTGTAGTAACTAGACTACTGTGTGAGGGGCGACTGACTGACTGACTGAGGCCTCCCTGAGCCTTGTGCTACGTGAAATACACTGTCTGTTATTTGGAAGGACAGTGACGAGGGTGGTGTGGCGGTGTACGAGGGTCGTGCTTGCGTACTCGAGTCATGTATGAAGGTCGTGCAGATGTACCCGAGTCATGTATGAGGGTCGTGCTTGTGTACTCGAGTCATGTATGAGGGTCGTGCAGGTGTACCCGAGTCATATATGAGGGTCGTGCTGGTGTACCCGAGTCATGTATGAGGGTCGTGCAGGTGTACCCGAGTCATATATGAGGGTCGTGCTGGTGTACCCGAGTCATGTATGAGGGTCGTGCAGGTGTACCCGAGTCATGTATGAGTGTCGTGCAGGTGTACAGGAACCAGTGGTCGTGTACGAGGGTCGTGGTGGTGTACAGGAACCAGTGGTCGCGTACGAGGGTCGTGGTGGCGTACAGGAATCAGTGGTCGTGTACGAGGGTCGTGGTGGTGTACAGGAACCAGTGGTCGTGTACGAGGGTCGTGGTGGTGTACAGGAACCAGTGGTCGTGTACGAGGGTCGTGGTGGTGTACAGGAACCAGTGGTCGTGTACGAGGGTCGTGGTGGTGTACAGGAACCAGTGGTCGTGTACGAGGGTCGTGGTGATGTACAGGAACCAGTGGTCGTGTACGAGGGTCGTGGTGGTGTACAAGAACCAGTGGTCGTGTACGAGGGTCGTGGTGGTGTACAGTAACCAGTGGTCGTGTACGAGGGTCGTGGTGGTGTACAGGAACCAGTGGTCGTGTACGAGGGTCGTGGTGGTGTACAGGAACCAGTGGTCGTGTACGAGGGTCGTGGTGGTGTACAGGAACCAGTGGTCGTGTACGAGGGTCGTGGTGGCGTACAGGAACCAGTGGTCGTGTACGAGGGTCGTGGTGGTGTACAGGAACCAGTGGTCGCGTACGAGGGTCGTGGTGGCGTACAGGAATCAGTGGTCGTGTACGAGGGTCGTGGTGGTGTACAGGAACCAGTGGTCGTGTACGAGGGTCGTGGTGGTGTACAGGAACCAGTGGTCGTGTACGAGGGTCGTGGTGGTGTACAGGAACCAGTGGTCGTGTACGAGGGTCGTGGTGGTGTACAGGAACCAGTGGTCGTGTACGAGGGTCGTGGTGATGTACAGGAACCAGTGGTCGTGTACGAGGGTCGTGGTGGTGTACAAGAACCAGTGGTCGTGTACGAGGGTCGTGGTGGTGTACAGTAACCAGTGGTCGTGTACGAGGGTCGTGGTGGTGTACAGGAACCAGTGGTCGTGTACGAGGGTCGTGGTGGTGTACAGGAACCAGTGGTCGTGTACGAGGGTCGTGGTGGTGTACAGGAACCAGTGGTCGTGTACGAGGGTCGTGGTGGCGTACAGGAACCAGTGGTCGTGTACGAGGGTCGTGGTGGTGTACAGGAACCAGTGGTCGTGTACGAGGGTCGTAGTGGTGTACAGGAACCAGGGGTCGTGTACGAGGGTCGTGGTGGTGTACAGGAACCAGTGGTCGTGTACGAGGGTCGTGGTGGTGTACAGGAACCAGGGGTCGTGTACGAGGGTCGTGGTGGTGTACAGGAACCAGTGGTCGTGTACGAGGGTCGTGGTGGTGTACAGGAACCAGGGGTCGTGTACGAGGGTCGTGGTGGTGTACAGGAACCAGTGGGAGCCACGCGACGCACACTGTGTAATTCATCAGCAGGCCACGGGGTCAGACTGCACCTGACGCTTACCTCCACATGAAGTTATCTCAGCATCCTCTATCCCTCCACATCTTAGCATCCTCTATCCCTCCACATCAAGTTATCTTAGCATCCTCTATCCATCCACATCGTTATCTTAGCATCCTCTATCCCTCAACATCGTTATCTTAGCATCCTCTATCCCTCCACATCAAGTTATCTTAGCATCCTCTATCCCTCCACATCAAGTTATCTTAGCATCCTCTATCCCTCCACATCAAGTTATCTTAGCATCCTCTATCCCTCCACATCAAGTTATCTTAGCATCCTCTATCCCTCCACATCAAGTTATCTTAGCATCCTCTATCCCTCCACATCAAGTTATCTTGGCAACTTTTACCCTGAACGTCAAGTTATCTTTACTGTCTGTACTCGTCACATTAACCTCTCCTGCTAACCGTCCTTACATCAGGTTGTTGTTATCTGGTACATCTTTCTCTCATATCAGGTTATCTTGGGAACCTTTACAATGTTCGTGAGGTTATTTCGTCTAATATTATCTTAACCATCATACCAGGCCATCATCTTCACCAGTTTCTTTCTTCCTGTTATCTTGGCCTCCTGTACCGTCAACGTTATCATCACTAACTAAACTATTCATACCATGTTATCTTATTCACCTTACTTTTTCCACACTAGGTTATCTTTGTAACCTGCACAAGTCAGGTTATCCAACTTTCCAATACTACTCCTACTAGACATCTTGCTTATCTGTTTCCTTCACAACAGGTTATCTCTGTCACATGTATCCTTCACACGGGTTATTAATGCTACCTGGATGTCAAGTTATCTTGGACACGTGTTCCCTCACGACAGGTGACGCTGTCTGACTTGTTTCTTTTACGCCAGGTTAGGTTGACCACGTGTGCCTCCAGCACCAGGTTAATGAGGTTACCTCTTCCTCCTCCCCAAGATTATCTTCACTATCATGTTGATGTCACAGTGGATTATCTTGTCTGGCTACTCCCTTCACACCAGGCAGAGGCAGCAGACCTGCTCCCTTCACAGAACGTAGAGTCAGCAAACCTGCTCCCTTCATAGCAAGCAGTGTCAGCGGACCTGTTCCCTTCATAGCAAGCAGTGTCAGCGGACCTGTTCCCTTCATAGCAAGCAGTGTCAGTGGACCTGTTCCCTTCATCGTAGGCATGTCAGTGGACCAGCTTCCTTCACAGCGGGTGGAGGCGGCAAACCGTTCCACTACACCGAGTCTAACTTCCACATTCTACTCATCAATGCGACACACATCTATAAAAGGAACACTTCATCCTGCCGCTCCTCCTCAACACTCACTCGAAAACTAAGTAACTGTTTAAGATTAAGGTGGACAGTTTGTGTGCATTAGCGTGTCTGTGTGGCTGTTTGTGTACAGATTTATGTGCAGACGCGTGTTTAATGGGCGTGTGCAAGAATTACGTGCTTGTGTGTTCGGTGACTTGAACTATACAGTTTTGGAACCCCAGTTCCTTTGCATCTTACTTTTATCAAAAATTATCTTAATTCTTTTTGTGTGTCACAACATTTACCTCCTTTTCACTAGACTCACTTCATTTCTCCACAATTCTATGACCGTAAAAGTATTTTCTCACATGTTTCCTGACACTTCCTTTGATTAATTTCTTGCGCCCTCTCGCTGATTGCCTCCTCCCAGTATCAAAGAAATTCCTTAAGATCACCTTCGTTAAATCCACTGAGCAAGGTAAAAGCTTCAGTCATGTTTCCCCTTGACCTTACACCTTCTGAGCAGATTAAGATTAGAGCTGATATTTCCTCCTTGTCGTTCAGATACCTTAGATCAAGTACAATTTTCAGCGCCCACCGTTCATCTGTCTCTTCCATCTCTATAATCCTCGTGGCATGGCGAAACCAACCGGTGATCCACATTCTTATTTGGGTCTAACTTACGTGATGAAAGTCTTCTTCAGGATTCTTATTCGTATACTTAGTTTGATTTTGATGCTGGCCCAACTGTCGCTTGCTTCTCTCACAACTTTCTACAATGGCTTTCTGGCGGGAAGTTTGGTACCGTCTTTACCCTACCGCTGCTTTCCCGAAATGTATTCCACTAGTTTGCTCCCTGGAAAATGACGACCAACTAGTCAACTGTCTATCCTGGTTCCACTATGCCCTAATTTCACCTCTTCACATCTGGTAAGAATGAATCTCATTTCCAAGCATTTGACAGGAATTTAAGTGAAAGTCTCTTAGCTGACTGACGCAATGGCCAGCACACTTGACTTTTCCTGTAATTTGGAATCATCGACAATCATATTGCGATATAATTCGACTCCCTCTCACTAATCGTTTAAACAGATCTTGACGACAGCAGTCCTAAACCTATCGCTATGGAATGCAATGTTTTTTCTTTATTTCTTTCATTTGTAGCCAACATGGCACGGGCGGAAGCATGCCCCAGACATGGCTATCTCGGATGACGGGTAAGATTGTGATTGCAGACCTGCCCCTCTCAAGAGAAAAATCTAAACAGGAAAAGATAAAAGATGGGCGAAAACTCCATAGTTTCGTTGTACGAGAGGAGGAGGTTGGTCTCCACACAGAAATTAAGGCAAGTAGCAGCCAGACGCTGATCTCCACACACAGATCAAGTAAGCAGTAGCCAGACGCTGATCTCCACACAGAGACCAGGCAAGCAGCAGCCAGACGCTGATCTCCACAAAGAGACCGAGGGAAGCAGCAGCCAGACGCTGATCTCCACACACAGACCAGGCAAGCAGTAGCCAGACGCTGATCTCCACACACAGACCAAGCAAGCAGCAGCCAGACGCTGATCTCCACACACAGATCAAGCAAGCAGCAGCCAGACGCTGATCTCCACACACAGACCAGGCAAGCAGCAGCCAGACGCTGATCTCCACAAAGAGACCGAGGGTAGCAGCAGCCAGACGCTGATCTCCACACACAGACCAGGCAAGCAGTAGCCAGACGCTGATCTCCACACACAGACCAAGCAAGTAGCAGCCAGACGCTGATCTCCACACACAGACCAGGCAAGCAGCAGCCAGGCGCTGATCTCCACAAAGAGACCGAGGGAAGCAGAAGCCAGACGCTGATCTCCACACACAGACCAGGCAAGCAGCAGCCAGACGCTGATCTCCACGCAAACACCAGGGGAAGCACAAGCCAGACGGTGATCACACACAGACTAGGGAAGGCAGCAGACAGAAACATGTCGCAGGTCCGAGTCATCAAAGATGAAACACATGAGGTCAGCTTACTAAAGCAGTGGCCAAATTATCTTTTGCCCTACAGAGAGAGGCACCTCTGAGAGATAGACGAAGTTAACTCAGCGGTAAATAATGTTCTAAACATCAACAGATTCATCCTTTACTTCGCCATTAATCATAGCTTTACATTTATAGATTTCTAATGTGGATCAATACGAAGTGGACTTTGGTAGTCTGGCACATACACTGAGTCCAGGCTGTACTGTAATCAGTTATAAAACTTCAACAAACTGGCAACGCATAATCTCTTCACACTGACTCTGTTGCCTCGCATTCCAGTTTTCACTTTCTAAGTAATATCTTTTTCCGTACAACAAAAGTTTAACAAATACAAATTAAATCTATTCTGATGACAGTCTATATTTTGGGAAAAATTTCTCCGTCGCCTTTCATAAAGACACACGAAATTTGCTTTCTTGCATTCCCTTGGTGCTGACCTCTGATCTAATGAGGTTCCCATCTCCCTGGTGGCAAGTCAAAGAATCGCTAACATCCGGGAGGGACAACGTTGGGGTCGTGTAAAATATGTTTTGGGTTTCGATCCTTCATGAGTCCACCTACCTTTAGTCTGGTTGTTTCGATGGTTTCCAAGGCCGCCCTTCCGTCCTGGTCAGGTAACGATGGAGGATATGTATCTTCACTGAATATATTTTGATACTGAGAATTCATTTCCTCTCATATATCCTTCTCAACTTCTTGTAGTCATTCCTTTCCAATCGTTGAATTTGACTATTTGTTGTTTCACCAACAACTTGCTGGTAGTAAATGTATGGAGCAGCTGAGGATGTTAACCCGTGTTTTCCATTAAGCTTTTCATGCTGGCATCATCATTATCATTGTACCTTCGTGACCTTTCCTAGAATATGATCTCTGGCTCGTTATATCTTATCCAATGGTTGTACGATATCAAAAGAAAGTAAGTCTTTGTCTAATCCTCATCAGATACTGCTTTAATGGACCATCATCCTCTAGTGTCTTGTGAAACTTAAATTTTCAACAGCTCATAATATCTAGGTTACCTCTCTCTGGACGATCTTTAAGATCCTACTATATTCCATTCACCAGTCCATCCGCAACTGTGAACATGATTTGGTTTGAATCTTTAAGTGTTCCCATCCACTCATGTTTCAAGTCTTTCTGGCTCTCTCCCTCCTTCTCTGTTCGTTGTCCATTATCCTTCATTCTTCCTCATCTGGTTAACTGTATTGCTTTCTTCTTCTATCCACGTCCACGTTCGCCTTACACTATAATGTTTTATGACCTCTGGTCTACACGCCAACCCTCGAGCTGTCACGTTGTTTCATTTATTGGGGAGTAACTTTTACGGGTCGACTGTTCATGTCGCTGCTTATCTCTCCCTCTGTCCTTAACCAGCCAATCGTCCAAGCCATCACTCATATACCTCTTAACTCTGGAATTTTCAGCAAACTTCTTTTGTTTCTTTCGTATCTTATCGGCTCTGGCCTCACTGTGGTCTTTGTATGCCCAAGACATCATGGTAGATCCGTCTCTTTCAATCTGTTTCATTAAGCCAAAAATAATTGGATGCATCAAATTTTAGGTTAGTTCTTAAACGGTAGATAAACCGATTCGTCCGCTCAAGCACGACCCTTGAGCGCGATTTACGACTACTGGGGCACGATGGCACGACCCTTTCGTATAATATTTTCACCTTCGGACCCAATGGTCGTACCGTCGTGCTACAGAATCTTAGATCTTTCGTCTTATCAACAACTCCTGCATTGCTTCCAGCCATTCAGCTGTAAATTTCCTAAACGCATTTAATTTCTCACGTCATTTCCACCCTCAGTTCACTACAATCTTTTCCCTGGTCTCACTCACAAGCTCCTCACCGCTATCATCCAGCTGCAGTGGACTTTTCTGACACTATGTAAACCCCCGGCTCCCCCAACCCACACCTTGATATCAACGATATCACTCGGCAGCCAACTGTCGGAGGAGCTTGTTTAATCTCCTTCCGAACTTTCAACTTCAACCCCTTTAGCATAAGAGCACGAGTCCTGAGTTCGACCCTTACGGGTTAAAATTAAGTGCCGGGTGATCATACCACAGTGTCGTGCCGTTATGCTCAGGAGTCTTGCCGTTATGAAAGGTCGTGCCTAAGGGTCGTGTCGTCGTCTCAAGGTGTTAAAAACTCCCGTCTCTCATATTACATTCCTTCTGGTCATCCAACCTCACCTCAAGTGTTATGATTCCTCCCTCCTTTCTAGACTTTTTGATCTTTTCTTTATCAAATTCTTACCCTGGAACAGTGGTATTTAACCTTCTGATATTGTTCTACCTTCAGCTGCCTAACAAAACCGTAATTATCTCCCCCCTACCCCCACATTTTTTATGGCTTATGTAAGAAAATAAAAAATGGAAATAACAGAATTTCGTCGTTTTTCAAGATTCTGTAATCCATTGGATACTAAATGTATAACATTAATTTAGAAAATACGAAGACGACTGATTCATACTCCTTGACATCACTAGCACTATCACCAGATCAAACATATAACAAGCAACATTATACAGATGAAAGTATCAGTGTGATGGTTGAAACTGGTTCTTGTTGACCAGTTTTGAGATGCCAGGCTTTTGTCACAACTAGAGCACATCGCTGGTCGTGAGCGAGATCCAATCTATTCCATGCCTCCGTCTTAATGATGATCATTACAGGAAAGTCAACCTGGCAGCTATACGTTGCGGCAAACGGGATGAGGACCTCGAGAGCTGCGTCAGAGAGAATCAGGTATTTGGTCACCTCCAGCTTCTTGCCAGAAGGTTGCCAGCTTAGACTCCTGAAAGTCTGCACTCAGGCTGTTCATCTACTCACAGGCCAAGCAACTCGACTCTCGCTATGGCACCATCGTCTATGATGACTCCATGGAGACAAAGGTGTCACAAGACACGCGTTCTACTCACAGTGTCCCAGACCAGAGCAACCACAGACTGTGTTATAGTGTAAGTACCGGATAACATCACAAGCAAATGACCATTTTTCTCTCGACGCCTCATGTGGCGTTCGGATACCAGGGAGGCATCAACCGCAACCTACACAATCACCGAAATATTCCTTAAATTCAAGAGCTCGTTGCCCCCAGGAAAAAGAACCCTTTGCCTCCCCTTCCATCCCCCCAAGAGACAGATACCCCCCCAGAAAAAAAACACCAAATTGCCCCCCTCCTTCCCCTGAGCGACTGTTACCCCCAGGTCGAACACCGTTAGCTTAGAAGATAGATTTTCAATCATTTGTTTCTGTTTTTGTATGACAATAATCAAGAGTTCCTCTACCTTACATCTAACTTCCTGTTGCTCTACTTGTGGTCGTGGATCATCTCACTGGAGACAAGTTCTCACCTGGCTGCGGTTACCATTACTACCCACACTGTCAGCTTCCTCCCAAAACTCTGCACTATAATTTTTGCTTAACTTTAAGTTTACTATTTCAACACTCACAACCCTTCTTGCCTTTGTTCTGTGAATATCAATCAATCATTTTTTTGTCTACGTTTATCAAATTTATTCAGTCGTTTATCAACTCTTTACAAATCGTAATTCCCTTGCTGCTGCGCTACATGTTGTTCTATTTTCATACAATTTCCTACGAACAAATCACAGATTTTCTGTTTCTATTCGAATTCATCTTGTCTCTTTCCATCTCTCTTACTATATATATATTGTTACGAACATGGTGTGTGTGCCCACATGTTCGTATATATGCATGGTGTGTCTTTGTGTATAGTGTGCCTTTGTGTAGAGTGTTGTTGCTATCGGCTCGGACCTCACTTCCCTGACCGAGTTATTTGTCTTAGTAATCCTATTTTGAAACAGATGTTTACCAGTCCTCTAGCACCCAAACCCTTATCAGTGGCGTCAGGTCAAGTCGTGGGGCAAGCTATGGGGTATGTCATCCCGTAGGTTCGCTGCTGTCGTATACAAGGGAACAAAGGAGTTTGAACTCTACGCCATGTGGGCCGGACTTTAGGCCTCCTCCAGCCAATCTCGTTGGGACGAGGGCGTGATAATTAGTCTTTTGACCTATCAAGGGCAATTGTGGTCATTCCGACCTATCATAGCCATTGGTGGCGGGTCAAGGCGTGGCTAGCTGTTCCTGCCTTGCTGGTCCTTCAGATAAAAGGCTCAGACGATTCTGGGAGTCGATTCCTTCAGCAGTCCCGAGCCCAGCAAGGTAATGTGGACTTTCCTTGTCTCGAACCCCGTAGCCACCGCTGACCTAGTTTGTAAGATGTTTACTGTGTCACGTCAGGTTTAGCTAAGTGTAACGATGATGTTTACTGTGTCACGTCAGGTCTAAGTGTAATGTTATCGAACAAATTGTCATAAAGGAAAGAGATCTCCTGGTTTGAAATCTTATCTAGAATGTTAACTCATGTTCAATGTTAAATTCATATTCAATGTTAAACTCATGTTCAGTGTTAACGTAAATGATTCATGCCTGATTTATGTGTTCACTTTGTACACCTGAATTCTTTCATTATAAGTAATTCTAATACCGTGTTTGATTTAATCCCATAACTCTCAGATAGTGTTATCCTGTGTTGTGAAACATAACAAATCTAACGTCCTTGCAAGACAAGGATCAGTGTAGTATTTGTAACACATATATGTTACTGGCGACCTTGCCCGAATAAGTATTGAGTTCGTAACAATATATATATTTATCTTTTTTTATTATACTTTGTCGCTGTCTCCCGCGTTTGCGAGGTAGCGCAAGGAAACAGACGAAAGAAATGGCCCCCCCCCCATACACATGTATATACATACGTCCACACACGCAAATATACATACCTACACAGCTTTCCATGGTTTACCCCAGACGCTTCACATGCCTTGATTCAATCCACTGACAGCACGTCAACCCCGGTATACCACATCGCTCCAATTCACTCTATTCCTTGCCCTCCTTTCACCCTCCTGCATGTTCAGGCCCCGATCACACAAAATCTTTTTCACTCCATCTTTCCACCTCCAATTTGGTCTCCCTCTTCTCCTCGTTCCCTCCACCTCCGACACATATATCCTCTTGGTCAATCTTTCCTCACTCATTCTCTCCATGTGCCCAAACCACTTCAAAACACCCTCTTCTGCTCTCTCAACCACGCTCTTTTTATTTCCACACATCTCTCTTACCCTTACGTTACTCACTCGATCAAACCACCTCACACCACACATTGTCCTCAAACATCTCATTTCCAACACATCCATCCTCCTGCGCACAACTCTATCCATAGCCCACGCCTCGCAACCATACAACATTGTTGGAACCACTATTCCTTCAAACATACCCATTTTTGCTTTCCAAGATAATGTTCTCGACTTCCACACATTCTTCAAGGCCCCCAGAATTTTCGCCCCCTCCCCCACCCTATGATCCACTTCCACTTCCATGGTTCCATCCGCTGCCAGATCCACTCCCAGATATCTAAAACACTTCACTTCCTCCAGTTTTTCTCCATTCAAACTCACCTCCCAATTGACTTGACCCTCAACCCTACTGTACCTAATAACCTTGCTCTTATTCACATTTACTCTTAACTTTCTTCTTTCACACACTTTACCAAACTGTCACCAGCTTCTGCAGTTTCTCACATCAATCAGCCACCAGCGCTGTATCATCAGCGAACAACAACTGACTCACTTCACAAGCTCTCTCATCCCCAACAGACTTCATACTTGCCCCTCTTTCCAAAACTCTTGCATTTACCTCCCTAACAACCCCATCCATAAACAAATTAAACAACCATGGAGACATCACACACCCCTGCCGCAAACCTACATTCACTGAGAACCAATCACTTTCCTCTCTTCCTACACGTACACATGCCTTACATCCTCGATAAAAACTTTTCACTGCTTCTAACAACTTTCCTCCCACACCATATATTCTTAATACCTTCCACATAGCATCTCTATCAACTCTATCATATGCCTTCTCCAGATCCATAAATGCTACATACAAATCCATTTGCTTTTCTAAGTATTTCTCACATACATTCTTCAAAGCAAACACCTGATCCACACATCCTCTACCACTTCTGAAACCACACTGCTCTTCCCCAATATATATATATATATATATATATATATATATTTTTTTTTTTTTTCAAACTATTCGCCATTTCCCGCATTAGCGAGGTAGCGTTAAGAACAGAGGACTGGGCCTTTGAGGGAATATCCTCACCTGGCCCTCTTCTCTGTTCCTTCTTTTGGAAAATTAAAAAAAAAAAAAAAACGAGAGGGGAGGATTTCCAGCCCCCCGCTCCCTCCCCTTTTAGTCGCCTTCTACGACACGCAGGGAATACGTGGGAAGTATTCTTTCTCCCCTATCCCCAGGGATACATAACGTGGATTGTTGATTTGCCGTATATATATATATATATATATATATATATATATATATATATATATATATATATATATATATATATATATATATATATATTTCTCATGATCCGTGAGTCTGTCAACTTCACGTCTGCTTGAGAGGCAGGAGTGTCTCTCCCTTTGCGTACATAGGTTCGTCCGGAAGAGAGCACGACCATTCCACCGTACTCATTTCTCCATTTTTTCTATTCCTTTCTTTTCAACGAGTGTCGTGTTCCCCTACCAAATTTTACACACAGCTGCAGATCTTTCATGATAACTTCCTCAGAGAAACCAAGTTTCATAACTTCTCCGGTTGAGGTCGAGCAACCTCTCTGTGTAGACATACGAGGAGGGAACATAGCCTAGTCAGAGTCCCTCTCTAAGCTTGTTTTCTTAGTCAGATCACCTCTCTAAGCTTGTTTTCTTAATCAGAGCCCCTCTCTAAGCTTGTTTTCTTAGTCAAAGTCCCTCTCTAAGCTGGTTTTCTAAGACATATACCCATCTTCTAATCTTATAAATGTCTCTAAAGGCAATTTCAAAACTACCCATTATATAGTCTACCTCGTTTACAAGTCTTGAACTGTGATTTGCAGCAGGTGATAGGCCAGGTGTGTGTGTGTGTGTGTATATGTGTGTGTGTGTGTGTGTGTGTGTGTGTGTGTGTGTGTGTGTGTGTGTGCAAACAAGCTTCCTTCAGTCTTAAGTATTCTATAACCAATAATCAATAACTTCTCTCGGGGTCTGGGTTGCTCTCGAATTCCCTAGTTATTTCCCCACCGACCACACACACACACACTCGAACTCGAGCATTGCTTAATTACTTTTCCCAGAGGAGAACCATAACTGATGTTGTCAATTTCCGCGCTGCAGTGCGCGAGAAGATTCAGTACTGATGTGCCAGCCGTTGAGTGTAATCTGGTCGAAGTCACTTCGGCAAAGAAAGTTTTCCTGAAAGACATTTTAAGAAAACTCGTGCCTTCATGTTCCCCTTCCCTCCCTCCAGGTGTTCCCACTCGGTGTTCCTCAACGTAAAGTCATCTGGCATTCGAACATTTCCATTATAGTGCAGGACTTGTCTCGCTGTCTACCACACCGTCTTGACTGTGACTACACTATTCTTTTCAGTTCATATTTTTTTCCGAGGATCATAGACTGTCTGATGAACTGTTACTTTTCCTATAATATTTGTTTGGTATGAACCCTCATCTACCACTACTTCCTGCAGCTTTATGTTCTCTCTAATTAAATGCGGCAAAGCTTATTCTCGGTCTACTCTCTCTCTTGGGTACATATATTCATAGTTGTTCTCCGTTTCCCGCGTTAGTGCTAGGAACATACGAGGAAACGCCGCATTCCCTCACATTCTATCTTTAGCTGTCATGGTTAATGCACCGAAACCACAGCTCCACATCCACATCCAGGCCCCACAGATTTTTCCATGGTTTACAACAGACTCTTCACATGCCCTGGTTCAGTGCATATATATATATATATATATATATATATATATATATATATATATATATATATATATATATATATATATACTGGGGGTTCTCTCTTCGTGCAGGCATTTATGTTCTATGTCGAAACTACAGCAATGCGACCTTAAAGCCTGACACCTAAGACTTGCTGCAGGTATACAGACGACATATCTACCTGCGTCGATAATCTAAACTCACTGGAAAACCTCCGTAACCAACTCCAAGAAAGTTCAGACTAAAGACTTACGGTAGAGCTGAATAATAATGGTAAGATTCCTTTCTTGGATGTAATGGTGAGTGCCGCAACAGGATCTTTCGTCACCGACGTTTACAGAAAACTCATCAACCAAGGTAAATGTATGAATGGAATAAATGGGTGTACTCAAAATTACAAGTGGAGTGTCATTCGTGCGTACGTGAGGAAAGCCATCAAAGTGTGCTCAACTTGGCAACTTCTACACCAAGAACTTCGACGTGTCCGGCAAATGTTGATTAACAATGGATATTCAATACTGAATTTGAGACCATTGTGAATAACATGCTTAGCGCAACATCTCGTGACAAACAGACAACCTCAACGTGACAGCATTAAAGTTTACTACAAGAACACATTTACGACATCATATTGAAAGGACGAGATATTGTGGCCAGAAACTGCAAAGCGATTGACGAAGCTAGAGAAATCGGTCTGATGATATGCTACAACAATCCGAAAATATGTTGGCTCGAAATGAACAATATGGTAGGTCGCTCTGGAAGTTTGAGTCGTACCGACGTGGTATATGAGTACTGATGCAATATTGGCAACTGTCAGCCCCATCACATAAACTATATTGGATATACAACCTGCACCCTGGGCCGCCGCCTCTCGCTCCAGTTACAAGAAGGTGGAATCAAACAATCTCTTTTTTTTCAGACAACTCAGTAGTGGGCCAATCAGGCCTCCTGCTGTCTCTTTCTTTCTCATGTAAACTCAGGTAAACATCATGAACTAAAGCATGGAACTAGAGTAACGAGGGAGATTATAGTGTGCAACGCCAAAATCATTACCAGATGCAGTGATCGGAGGAGACTACAGATATCAGAAGCCATTCACATGAGAGAGAAAAAGCACGTATCATCAACATCCAGACAAACGTGACCACTGCCATACAGCTCTTTGATGGCTCACCAATAGGATGTAGACTAACGCTTGGGTTACGAAGGTCTGAGAGAATCAGACAAGCCCTACCTGACCTTAACTCTACATCCAGACAATAACGGTTTCGAATGGCTCAACTTAGCGTATTCAGTGATGGACTTTCTATATTCCTATACTCATTTATTTTGCTTTGTCGCTGTCTCCCGCGTTAGCGAGGTAGCGCAAGTAAACAGACGAAAGAATGGCCCAACCCACCCACATACACATGTATATACATACACGTCCACACACGCAAATATACATACCTATGCATCTCAACGTACACATATATATACACACACAGACATATACATATATATACACATGTACATAATTCATACTGTCTGCCTTTATTTGTTCCCATCGCCACCCCGCCACACATGGAATAACAACCCCCTCCCCCCTCATGTGTGCGAGGTAGCGCTAGGAAAAGACACCAAAAGGCCCCATTCGTTCACACTCAGTCTCTAGCTGTCATGTAATAATGCACCGAAACCACAGCTCCCTTTCCACATCCAGGCCCCACACAACTTTCCATGGTTTACCCCAGACGCTTCACATGCACTGGTTCAATCCATTGACAGCACGTCGACCCCGGTAAACCACATCGTTCCAATTCACTCTATTCCTTGCCCGTCTTTCACCCTCCTGCATGTTCAGGCCCCGATCACTCAAAATCTTTTTCACTCCATCTTTCCACCTACAATTTGGTCTCCCACTTCTCCTCGTTCCCTCCACCTCTGACATATATATCCTCTTTGTCAATCTTTCCTCATTCATTCACTCCATGTGACCAAACCATTTCAAAACACCCTCTTCTGCTCTCTCAACCACGCTCTTTTTATTTCCACACATCTCTCTTACCCTTACATTACTTACTCGGTCAAAACAGCTCACACCACATATTGTCCTCAAACATCTCATTTCCAGCACATCCACCCTCCTGCGCACAACTCTATCCATAGCCCACGCCTCGCAACCATACAACATTGTTGGAACCACTATTCCTTCAAACATACCCATTTTTGCTTTCCGAGATAATGTTATCGACTTCCACACATTCTTCAATGCTCCCAAAATTTTCGCCCCCTCCCCCACCCTATGATTCACTTCCGCTTCCATGGTTCCATCCGCTGCCAGATCCACTCCCAGATATCTAAAACACTTCTCTTCCTCCAGTTTTTCTCCATTCAAACTTACCTCCCAATTGACTTGACCCTCAACCCTACTGTACCTAATAACCTTGCTCTTATTCACATTTACTCTTAACTTTCTTCTTTCACACACTTAACCAAACTCAGTCACCAGCTTCTGCAGTTTCTTACATGAATCAGCCACCAGCACTGTATCATCAGCGAACAACAACTGACTCACTTCCCAAGCTCTCTCATCCCCAACAGAC
The DNA here is from genome assembly GCF_036320965.1 of Panulirus ornatus. Lineage (NCBI taxonomy): Eukaryota > Metazoa > Arthropoda > Malacostraca > Decapoda > Palinuridae > Panulirus > Panulirus ornatus. Next base: position 1,187,655 of record NC_092224.1, on the reverse strand, counting down.
TGTATACTTGCCCCTCTTTACAAAACTCTGCATTCACCTCCGTAACAACCCCATCCATAAACAAATTAAACAACCATGGAGACATCACACACCCCTGCCGCAAACCTACATTCACTGAGAACCAATCACTTTCCTCTCTTCCTACACGTACACATGCCTTACATCCTCGATAAAAAACTTTTCACTGCTCCTAACAACTTGCCTCCCACACCATATATTCTTAAAACCCTCCACAGAGCATCTCTATCAACTCTATCATATGCCTTCTCCAGATCCATAAATGCTACATACAAATCCATTTGTTTTTCTAAGTATTTCTCACATACATTCTTCAAAGCAAACACCTGATCTACACATCCTCTACCACTTCTGAAACCACACTGCTCTTCCCCAATCTGATGCTCTGTACATGCCTTCACCCTCTCAATCAATACCCTCCCATATAATTTACCAGGAATACTCAACAAACTTATACCTCTGTAATTTGAGCACTCACTCTTATCCCCTTTGCCTTTGTACAATGGCACTATGCAAGCATTCCGCCAATCCTCAGGCACCTCACCATGAATCATACATACATTAAACAACCTTACCAACCAGTCAACGATACAGTCACCCCCTTTTTTAAATAAATTCCACTGCAATACCATCCAAACCTGCTGCCTTACCGGCTTTCATCTTCCGTAAAGCTTTTACTACCTCTTCTCTATTTAACCAAATTATTTTCCCTAACCCTCTCACTTTGCACACAACCTCGACCAAAACACCCTATATCTGCCACTCTATCATCAAACACATTCAACAAACCTTCAAAATACCACTCCATCTCCTTCTCATATCACCAGTACTTGTTATCACCCCCCCATTAGCCCCCTTCACTGAAGTTCCCATTTGCTCCCTTGTCTTACGCACTTTATTTACCTCCTTCCAAAACATCTTTTTATTCTCCTGAAATTTAATGATACTCTCCCACCCCAACTCTCATTTGCCCTCCTTTTCACCTCTTGCACCTTTCTCTTGACCTCCTGTCTCTTTCTTTTATACCTCTCCCATTCAACTGCATTTTTTCCCTGCAAAAATCGTCCAAATGCCTCTCTCTTCTCTTTCACTAATAATCTTACTTCTTCATCCCACCACTCACTACCTTTTCTAATCAACCCACCTCCCACGCTTCTCATGCCACAAGCATCTTTTGCGCAAGCCATCACTGCTTCCCTAAATACATCCCATTCCTCCCCCACTCCCCTTACCTCCTTTGTTCTCACCTTTTTCCATTCTGTACTCAGTCTCTCCTGGTACTTCCTCACACAAGTCTCCTTCCCAAGCTCACTTACTCTCACTACTCTCTTCACCCCAACATTCTCTCTTCTTTTCTGAAAACCCCCACAAATCTTCACCTTAGCCTCCACAAGATAATGATCAGACATCCCTCCAGTTGCACCTCTCAGCACATTAACATCCAAAAGTCTCTCTTTCGTGCGTCTATCAATTAACACGTAATCCAATAACGCTCTCTGGCCATCTCTCCTACTTACATACGTATACTTATGTATATCTCGCTTTTTAAACCAGGTATTCCCAATCACCAGTCCTTTTTCAGCACATAAATCTACAAGCTCTTCACCATTTCCATTTACAACACTGAACACTCCATGTATACCAATTATTCCCTCAACTGCCACATTACTCACCTTTCAATTCAAATCACCCATCACTATAACCCCGTCTTGTGCATCAAAACCACTAACACACTCATTCAGCTGCTCCCAAAACACTTGCCTCTCATGATCTTTCTTCTCAGGCCCAGGTGCATATGCACCAATAATCACCCATCTCTCTCCATCCACTTTCAGTTTTACCCATATCAATCTAGAATTTACTTTCTTACACTCTATCACATACTCCCACAACTCCTGATTCATGAGTAGTGCTACTCCTTCCCTTGCTCTTGTCCTCTCACTAACCCCTGACTTTACTCCCAAGACATTCCCAAACCACTCTTCCCCTTTACCCTTGAGCTTCGTTTCACTTAGAGCCAAAAGATCCAGGTTCCTTTCCTCAAACATACTACCTATCTCTCCTTTTTTCTCATCTTGGTTACATCCACACACATTTAGACACCCCAATCTGAGCCTTCGAGGAGGATGAGCACTCCTCGCGTGACTCCTTCTTCTGTTTCCCCTTTTAGAAAGTTAAAATACAAGGAGGGGAGGGTTTCTGGCCCCCCGCTCCCGTCCCCTTTAGTCGCCTTCTACGACACGTGAGGAATGAGTGGGAAGTATTCTTTCTCCCCTATCCCTCCCCTACATCGTATATATTCTTCTGTGTTTCCTCAACTTTAAGATTTTCTATATTTCTGTTTCCATATTCTGTATTCAAACTATAACTCATACTACCACTCATGATATTAATTTGTATCGCTTTTGATGTTTTCCTTTACTTTTATGTGCTATGTACTTTTTTTTTTCTGAGTGTGTTTCTTATATATATTTTCTTCACGTTTTACTTATCATATATAAGTTCTGCGACGCAGTTCATAGAACCTTCCTAGAACATACAAACCTCCAACAGCCAGGATCGAACCCGGGACCCCTGTGTAACAACAGGAGCGCTACCGCTAGGCTATGATCGCCCCTAATAGAAAAATGACTATTCGAATACTATGTACTCGAATACCGTTCGTCTCACGTTGGTGAGCAACGGGGTCTACACCGGTCATTTCCCATCAGACTTACACAGCCAGCAGATAGCATTTTACCGAACCTTAATTAAGAATTTAGTACCTTTCATCAAATTTACTGTAGAAAATGAAAATAATGGAATTTTACCATTTTTAGATTGCATGATCCATAGGCAAGGAAACAAGTTTAATCTTAGCATATACAGAAAACCTACCAATGTATGCTCATATATCATTTATCACTCATATCAACATGACAGAGTTAAATTATCAGCATTCCAGTCTATGTTCCTTAGGGCATTACGTATTTGCAGTCCAGAGTATACTGATGATGAATTTTATAAGATATATTCTATTGGATCTAAGTTAAAGTACCCTAGATCTTTCACTGATAAATCCCTTAAGTTAGCAAAGAAATCATTTTATAGAGTTGAGCCCAAACCTCTCATTGATACAAAGAATCTTTTAGTTCTCCCTTTTAATAATGATTTTACTTACCTTCCCATGTTGCTTAAATCCTTTAATGTTAATGTTGCCTTCAGCAACAATAATACTATAAAGAATATCTTAATCAGGAACTCAACAGAAAATTCTCCTGGGTGCATGTATAAAGCGCCATGTAGAAATTGTGATAAGTTTTATGTTGGGCAGACTGGTAAGGATCTTTCTGTTAGACTTAAGCAACAAAAATATAGTACAAGAACGGGACAAGAATCAAATGCCTTGTTTAATCGCGTTAAAAACTATGATCATTGTATTGACTGGAGTAATGCCATGTCTCTCATTAACTCGAGCTCTATTACCATGAGAAATTTCATTGAATATTCTATTATCAAATACACAAAGAAAGATAATCTTAATATTAGTGATGGTCTATACAAATTAGATAACTTTCTTGTCGATAGAATTTGTAAAATGATAAGTTTATGATACGCTCGTTGTCTGTCTTGGACAATCACATGTTTACCATATGGCGTCCTAGCTACGCCTCTTCGTTGTATATCAACTGACTTATATTTCTCTCTTGTGTCTCCCCTGATGATGTGATTATTACACGAAAGTGCACTTGGGAACTTATCGAGTTTCATTTTCCCCGTGGACTCATAGGAATATACTTGATCACGCGCAAAACTGTGATCCTTTCCAATATATATATATATATATATATATATATATATATATATATATATATATATATATATATATTTTTTTTTTTCTTTTTTTTTTTTATACCTCGTCGCTGTCTCCCGCGTTTGCGAGGTAGCGCAAGGAAACAGACGAAAGGAATGGCCCAACCCCCCCATACACATGTATATACACACGTCCACACACGCAAATATACATACCTACACAGCTTTCCATGGTTTACCCCAGCCGCTTCACATGCCCTGATTCAATCCACTGACAGCACGTCAACCCCGGTATACCACATCGATCCAATTCACTCTATTCCTTGCTCTCCTTTCACCCTCCTGCATGTTCACGCCCCGATCACACAAAATCTTTTTCACTCCATCTTTCCACCTCCAATTTGGTCTCCCACTTCTCCTCGTTCCCTCCACCTCCGACACATATATCCTCTTGGTCAATCTTTCCTCACTCATTCTCTCCATGTGCCCAAACCATTTCAAAACACCCTCTTCTGCTCTCTCAACCACGCTCTTTTTATTTCGACACATCTCTCTTACCCTTACGTTACTTACTCGATCAAACCACCTCACACCACACATTGTCCTCAAACATCTCATTTCCAGCACATCCATCCTCCTGCGCACAACTCTATCCATAGCCCACGCCTCGCAACCATACAACATTGTTGGAACCACTATTCCTTCAAACATACCCATTTTTGCTTTCCGAGATAATGTTCTCGACTTCCACACATTCTTCAAGGCTCCCAAGATTTTCGCCCCCTCCCCCACCCTATGATCCACTTCCGCTTCCATGGTTCCATCCGCTGCCAGATCCACTCCCAGATATCTAAAACACTTTACTTCGGCCAGTTTTTCTCCATTCAAACTTACCTCCCAATTGACTTGACCCTCAACCCTACTGTACCTAATAACCTTGCTCTTATTCACATTTACTCTTAACTTTCTTCTTTCACACATTACCAAACTCAGTCACCAGCTTCTGCAGTTTCTCACATGAATCAGCCACCAACGCTGTATCATCAGCGAACAACATATATATATATATATATATATATATATATATATATATATATATATATATATGGTGTGGGTGGCAAGTTGTTGGAAGCAGTGAAAAGTTTTTATCGAGGATGTAAGGCAAGTGTACGTGTAGGAAGAGAGGAAAGTGATTGGTTCTCAGTGAATGTAGGTTTGCGGCAGGGGTGTGTGATGTCTCCATGGTTGTTTAATTTGTATATGGATGGGGTTGTTAGGGAGGTGAATGCAAGAGTTTTGGAAAGAGGGGCAAGAATGAAGTCTGTTGTGGATGAGAGAGCTTGGGAAGTGAGTCGGTTGTTGTTCGCTGATGATACAGCGCTGGTGGCTGATTCATGTGAGAAACTGCAGAAGCTGGTGACTGAGTTTGGTAAAGTGTGTGAAAGAAGAAAGTTAAGAGTAAATGTAAATAAGAGCAAGGTTATTAGGTACAGTAGGGTTGAGGGTCAAGTCAATTGGGAGGTAAGTTTGAATGGAGAAAAACTGGAGGAAGTAAAGTGTTTTAGATATCTGGGAGTGGATCTGGCAGCGGATGGAACCATGGAAGCGGAAGTGAATCATAGGGTGGGGGAGGGGGCGAAAATCCTGGGAGCGTTGAAGAATGTGTGGAAGTCGAGAACATTATCTCGGAAAGGAAAAATGGGTACGTTTGAAGGAATAGTGGTTCCAACAATGTTGTATGGTTGAGAGGCGTGGGCTATGGATAGAGTTGTGCGCAGGAGGGTGGATGTGCTGGAAATGAGATGTTTGAGGACAATGTGTGGTGTGAGGTGGTTTGATCGAGTAAGTAATGTAAGGGTAAGAGAGATGTGTGGAAATAAAAAGAGCGTGTTTGAGAGAGCAGAAGAGGGTGTTTTGAAATGGTTTGGGCAAATGGAGAGAATGAGTGAGGAAAGATTGACCAAGAGGATATATGTGTCGGAGGTGGAGGCAACGAGGAGAAGTGGGAGACCAAATTGGAGGTGGAAAGATGGAGTGAAAAAGATTTTGAGTGATCGGGGCCTGAACATACAGGAGGGTGAAAGGCGGGCAAGGAATAGAGTGAATTGGATCGATGTGGTATACCGGGGTCGACGTGCTGTCAGTGGATTGAATCAGGGCATGCGAAGCGTCTGGGGTAAACCATGGAAAGCTGTGTAGGTATGTATATTTGCGTGTGTGGACGTGTATGTGTATACATGTGTATGGGGGTGGGTTGGGCCATTTCTTTCGTCTGTTTCCTTGCGCTACCTCGCAAACGCGGGAGACAGCGACAAAAAAAAAATACACACACACATATATATATATATATATATATATATATATATATATATATATATATCAAAATATATATATATATATATATATATATATATATATATATATATATATATATATATATATATATCAAAATATATATATATATGTATATATATATATATATATATATATATATATATATATATATATATATATATATATATATATATATATATATATATGTGTGTGTGTGTGTGTGTGTGTGTGTGTGTGTGTGTGTGTGTGTGTGGGTGGTTGGAACATTTTCGTGTCTCCTTGCGCTACTTCGCTGACGCGGGAAACAGCGTTTAAGTATTATAATGATGAAAATAAAATCATTATGTGGCGGGGTGGCGACGGGAATGAATACGGGCAGACAGCATGAATTATGTACGTTTGTATATATGTATATGTGTGTGTGTATATATATATATATATATGTATACGTTGAGACGTATAGGTATGTATATGTGCGTGTGTGTAGGTGTATGTATATACATGTGTATGTGGGTGGGTTGGGCCATTCTTTCGTCTGTTTCCTTGCGCTACCTCGCTAACGCGAGAGACAGCGACAAAGTATAATATACATATATATATATATATATTTTTTTTTTTCATACTATTCGCTATTTCCCGCGATAGCGAGGTAGCGTTAAGAGCAGAGGACTGGGCCTTTGAGGGAATATCCTCACCTGGCCCTCTTCTCTGTTCCTTCTTTTGGAATAGGGGATTAAGAATACTTCCCACGTATTCCCTGCGTGTCGTAGATGGCGACTAAAAGGGGAGGGAGCGGGGGGCTGGAAATCCTCCCCTCTCGTTTTTTTTTAATTTTTTTTTTTTATTTTCCAAAAGAAGGACCAGAGTGGGGCCAGGTGAGGATATTCCAAAAAAGGCCCAGTCCTCTGTTCTTAACGCTACCTCGCTAACGCGGGAAATGGCGAATAGTTTAAAAGAAACATATATATATATATATATATATATATATATATATATATATATATATATATATATATATATATATATATTATCCCTGGGGATAGGGGAGCAAGAATACTTCCCACGTATTCCCTGCGTGTCGTAGAAGGCGACTAAAAGGGGAGGGAGCGGGGGGCTGGAAATCCTCCCCTCTCGTTTTTTTTTTTTTTTAATTTTCCAAAAGAAGGAACAGAGAATTGGGCCAGGTGAGGGTAGTCCCTCAAAGGCCCAGTCATCTGTTCTTAATGCTACCTCGCTAATGCGGGAAATGGCGAATAGTTTGAAAGAAAGAAAAAAAAAAAAAAAATATATATATATATATATATATATATATATATATATATATATATATATATGAACTGAAGTTCAAGCAACAATTCAGGCTGAACCTTTTATCTCTCTTACTGTTACCAGCCTCGCCATCGTCACGTTTCCCATTTGCGATACTTCGTCTCCAAGTTGCAGTCCGGCACCGCAACCACGTCACCACCATCCGCGCTCCTCCACACCGCTACGGCAACTGCCACATCCATCCCTACCACCGTCAACGTGATCAATATATATATATATATATATATATATATATATATATATATATATATATATATATATATATATATATATATATATGACTTACCCTTATATACAAGGTGTCCGCAAAAAATGTACTCTTTTTTTGAAACCCTATAACTCACTGATTTATTTTTTTTTCAGATCTGAGAAAAGAAAAAGAAAATCAGTGAGTTATAGGGTGTCAAAAAGTGAGTACATTTTTTGGGACACCTTATATATATATATATATATATATATTTTTTTTTTTTTTTTTTTTTGCTTTGTCGCTGTCTCCCGCGTTTGCGAGGTAGCGCAAGGAAACAGACGAAAGAAATGGCCCCCCCCCCATACACATGGATACACATACACGTCCACACACGCAAATATACATACCTACACAGCTTTCCATGGTTTACCCCAGACGCTTCACATGCCTTGATTCAATCCACTGACAGCACGTCAACCCCGGTATACCACATCGCTCCAATTCACTCTATTCCTTGCCCTCCTTTCACCCTCCTGCTTGTTCAGGCCCCGATCACACAAAATCTTTTTCACTCCATCTTTCCACCTCCAATTTGGTCTCCCTCTTCTCCTCGTTCCCTCCACCTCCGACACATATATCCTCTTGGTCAATCTTTCCTCACTCATTCTCTCCATGTGCCCAAACCACTTCAAAACACCCTCTTCTGCTCTCTCAACCACGCTCTTTTTATTTCCACACATCTCTCTTACCCTTACGTTACTCACTCGATCAAACCACCTCACACCACACATTGTCCTCAAACATCTCATTTCCAGCACATCCATCCTCCTGCGCACAACTCTATCCATAGCCCACGCCTCGCAACCATACAACATTGTTGGAACCACTATTCCTTCAAACATACTCATTTTTGCTTTCCGAGATAATGTTCTCGACTTCCACACATTCTTCAAGGCTCCCAGAATTTTCGCCCCCTCCCCCACCCTATGATCCACTTCCGCTTCCATGGTTCCATCCGCTGCCAGATCCACTCCCAGATATCTAAAACACTTCACTTCCTCCAGTTTTTCTCCATTCAAACTCACCTCCCAATTGACTTGACCCTCAACCCTACTGTACCTAATAACCTTGCTCTTATTCACATTTACTCTTAACTTTCTTCTTTCACACACTTTACCAACTCAGTCACCAGCTTCTGCAGTTTCTCACATGAATCAGCCACCAGCGCTGTATCATCAGCGAACAACAACTGACTCACTTCCCAAGCTCTCTCATCCCCAACAGACTTCATACTTGCCCCTCTTTCCAAAACTCTTGCATTCACCTCCCTAACAACCCCATTCATAAACAAATTAAACAACCATGGAGACATCACACACCCCTGCCGCAAACCTACATTCACTGAGAACCAATCACTTTCCTCTCTTCCTACACGTACACATGCCAGATCCAACACTACGTATACGTAACAAGAGAACACAGCTGCAGAGGCAGTACTCCGCCAGTTTCATCTTGGTCACAATGCTCGGTCATAGTTGATTACTTCATCACATACCTTGAGACACGTGAGCCCGGCTCATGACTGGCCACAGGCGGCACTCATCACCCGCACCTGCCTGATGGACGCATGGGGACTGTGTGAGGTGGTGTGTTTGTCTCGGTCCTCAGTCAGTCGCACGTGACGTCTCGAACCTCTTAAGCACGACAGTACGAACCTTTGAGCACGACAGTACGAACCTTTGAGCACGACAGTACGAACCTCTGAGCACGACAGTACGACCTTTGAGCACGACAATACGACCTTTCAGCACGATAGTACGAACTTTTGAGCACGACAGTACGAACCTTTGAGCACGACAGTACGACCTTTGAGCACGACAGTACGAACCTTTGAGCACGATAGTACGACCTTTGAGCACGACATTACGACCTTTCAGCACGACTGTACGATCTTTGAGCATGACAGTACGACCTTTGAGCACAACAGTACGACCCTTGAGCACGACAGTACGACCTTTGAGCACGATAGTACGACCTTTGACGATGATGGCCTGGTCTCTGACCTAATGGTCGTTACCGACATGTTCGAAGCTAGTACAGTCGTGCTTAATGACCGTACCGTTGTCCTAGAGTCGTAATGTAGTACTCAATGGTCGTACCGTCGTATTCAGTGGTCATACCGTAGTATTCAGTGGCCGTACCGTCGTACTCAGTGGTCGTATCGTAGTACTCAGTGGTCGCACCGTAGTACTTAATGGTCGTACCTTAGTACTCAGTGGTCGCACCGTCTTAGTCGTCGTACCGTCGTATTCCATGGTCGTACCCGTAGTGTTGAAGGGCTTCGAGCCAAGCACAACACAGGGCTCTAACCTGATCATACCTTCATCTTTCGGGAGTTTGGTAACCAGAAATCGAAACTCCCGGGACACATGAACCATCAAGATTTGGGCGATGACAGATCGTAACTAAACCTGGTCTAACTCTCCAGGCCAGCTACGCTACGGTTATCAAACCCAAGAGGTCAAGGTCATCAAGGTCACCAGTTTGATTACTCAGAGATGGATATGACCCTGTAAGGTAACCACCCAGCCCAAGCACAGTTCAACTGTGGAGGGGAGGGACATGCACAACAGTATCAAGTCACAGCAGGTAACAGTAACAGACAGGCCCAAGTGCTGTATTCTGACGTAAGAACAAACCAATACCACAACACGTGGAAATGACATGAAAACAGTAACCTTTCACACACACACACACACACACACACACACACACAGAAACCTATATGTGTGTGTGTGTGTGTGTGTGTGTGTGTGTGTGTGTGTGTGTGTGTGTGTGTGTGTGTGGTCTATAAGAGATGGGGGGGGGGGGTGGTTCATCTGCTGGAGGATAATAAATAGCATCGTACACTGCTAATCCCATATATATGGAGACAGGATGATGAAGCAGAGGGCTCCTCCCTACCCAACACTCCCTCCGGTACAGTAGCCTGTAGGCGCAACACACGGAAGGAAACACCAGGTTACATGTATACATAGTGTATATGTAGACATGTATACATAGTATATATGTATACATGTATACATAGTACATATGTATACATGTATACATAGTGTATATGTATAGAGAAGCTCCCACTTTGGAGACAGAATTGTAAAGCCTGACTGGAGATGACCGTGTGATGTAGCCACAACCACTTGAGTTAATGTGTTACTTCGTAAATATCAAGTTACAACGCAAGCATGACGTACCATTCTAAGATGGGGCTCATTACTGGTCATAACATTATTATCATTACCTGACCATCAATATCATCCCAGGATTTATGTACTCAGTGTGTTGTGCTGACGCTGCTCGAGCTGACAGCATCTTCTGAGGGAATGCTCCAGTGTTCTACGTCTCTACTGACGAAATGACAGAAAGAACAAGACTTCCCGCCGTCAGACATCTCCTCCCTGCAGCCTCATGCCGTTATTTGTGGTCAGTCTGCCTCAATCTGACACCAGGAAATTACCGTCACTCATATATCATCCAAATTATTTAGTATTTTCAAAATCTCTACTCGATCTCCCCGGAGTCGACGCGGTTTTATAGAGGAAATTATTTTAGATCTAAATTTTTTCGTCATAAAACTTATTTCTGAGCGAAGGAATAAATTTTTATTACTCAATTTTTTTTTGTTTTTTTTCGCAAGTGTTCTTCATGATCGTCTACGATGAAATCTGCTGATTCACAGTGTACTCAAAATGTGATCTAACAAAGTCGATCTAGAAACTAGAAACCAGGAGAGATGGGCTTAAAATTCCAGTACGACAATATTGTATACCCTTGATACACACACACACACACACACACACACACACACACATACACACGTGCCTACGTAGTGTAACGGTTACCATTGCTGAGTGAGTCACGCACGGGCCCGCCCGTGGTCGGGACTGCATGGGTTCTAATCCTAGGCAAAACAATCGGCCCACATCCAACCCAGGTGTTCATGCTCCCCGTAGAACTGGTCAATAAATGGGTACGTGGCTTAGGCTTGGATTTATTGTATACGTATGTGTGTGTGTGTGTGTGTGTGTGTGTGTGTGTGTGTGTGTGTGTGTGTGATGGAAGACATGGTATATTATAACTCAAGGTTAAGAGACGGGATGACACACTCATAGTAATAACACGCACACACATATGTAGACAGTATACGTAAACTGAAAAAGTTGTATGACAGTATAAATAAAATTCAAGAGATGGAGGCCCCACGAGTGTAAAACTCCCTCCCCGTACAGTACAGGTAGGTAATGGCACCACACACAGCGCTAGGAAGACTGTCAATAATTTCTCCTTGTATGCAGGATGTGCAAACAGCGATCGAGGTCTCCACCAGAGAACTACTCCCACTCAAGCACAATCCGCCGGAGACACCGTAGCGAAACGCCTCACCCGCTTGAGAACGACAGTACGACCTCTGAGCACGACGCTAAAATCACTGAGCACGACGACACAACCCTTGACCGCGACAGTAAGACCCTAAACTATGACGTGTTAATGAATGAGTAAGACGGCACGACCCTTGGGTTAAGGTCAGGTCAAAGGTCAGACCTAAGGTTAGTCATACCGTCGCGCTCAAGGGTCGTACCGTCGTGCTGAGGGTACACTACTGCAAATGAGAGTTGCATTACTGACGTTCCATTCAGTACTTTGCTGGTTCACTGGTAGTTATGCGATCGTCATACACACACACACACACACACACACACACACACACACACACACAAGTTGTCGTCATCACAGGACTGAGTGACCAGTTAAGATGTTGAAATCCTGTGGTAGATGTATCATGAGAGCTGTTGCCAAGGCCTGAACCGACACATCTTCCTCAGAAGACGGTAACACAGCACCCGGCCAACGCTCCTTGGATCACCCACCGCATTAAGCGGGTCATTCACCAGCGAAATCGAGCGTTCAACAGTCGCATCAACGACCTCTACAAACAACGTCGCAACAAAGTGCAACGCTGAGTGCGAGCCGCGAAGAAGGCCAATTACCTACACAAGGTCCAGTATTCAAAGTAGTCCAACAATCAGCTGTATTAAGAGCACTTGACCCCGGGGTCAACTTCTATATTTCCACCTGCGACCAACAACAATGGCCGCATACAAGGAAAGCAATCCTCCCTCACCACACAGAGCACTGAGTGAACATGACGGAGATGTCTCACCTGACGAAACGAACGACGGAGACACAGACTTGAGCAACCATCACTCGAATACACCAGCAACCCCAGTGACGGATGACGAGCTTTCCTCACCATCAGCGTCACATGATCAACGCATGAAAGTGAAACTAAACCTCCCACAGACACAGACACAGAGTCCAAATACAATTGGTTGACACATTTGACGTAAGTACCCACACGCCGAATCTCACTTCGCAAATAACGCCCAGAACCGCGTCATCTTGATTAATGATCAACGAGTAGTTGACAAACTCACCAACAGTTTGACGGAAGACATAAAATTGTCGATACCTCTTAACGACCATGCATACCCTCAACATGACTGCTATTATCGTCTTTGGACTGAATAACTACCAAGACCCCGCAGTCCTTCTCTACAGCGAAAACATCAAGAATGAGAAAACGAATCAGAGGTAAAGAATCAGTCATAGTAGAATGGAAACCCACCAAGAAAACTCACAGTCCCTGGCGCCTTCAATGATCTCAGTGTGGATATCTATCTTCCTCCGAGACGTCGGCGCTACAAATACTAGAGAGGGAATCATGCGGTGAAAGTGCAGATCCAAGTCCGCCTGGTGAGGTATGTGTGCACGGCGACATTCATCGCAAACATGCAAGGAAAAACTTCACAATGGGGAGACCACTGAAGGAAAATGCATAAACTGTAAGCGGCCTGGATTCAGGGTAAGGCATCTAGATTACCCCAAGCGGCCACCTCCACATGCGACCACCTCCACTCCAGCAACCTGATGAGCATGGACAACAAAGAGCCGCCTCTCCATCTCCTCCCACCACGTCAGGCGCTGGCCAATCTCCTGGAGTTCAACCCTTACAGAACGTGGTAACTCCTGGATGACCAGGAAATAAGGTAGTCTCCCCACAGACACAGTCACCACATCTCATGCCAAGGGAACAGATTGTGGACAACAGCGATCTAGAAAATAATGGAGGAATTATTGAAATTCAAAGAAATATGAAAGAAATCCAACAAAAGAATGAATAAAGTGAAAGTTATTGAAGTTCAATACAATCTATTGAAGAGTTTTGTGAGAAAATGCAAATGCTAAGTGTTAAGTTTGATGCACATCAGCAAGTACCAGGAACACCTGTACATGTTGATCAGAAAGCAAGCTTGCATGAGTGTATCGATGTGTTGTGTGAGACATCTCAGTTACTAAGTGAAAAGATTGATGTACACCAACAGTTGACAGGAACATCTGAACATGGTGATGACACGAAGGTAATGTGATCAAATATACTGACGTACTCTGTGAAAAATAACATGATCTAAGTAAAAACGTTAAAGAGAAGCAAAAACATATAGTACCTTTATAAACTGAAGATAAAAAGAATGTATCACTGTCAGGAGTTACATCAAACTTTGGTGCTTCACACATGATGATGACAGGGAGATGAATGATGCACAAGTTGAAAATCTGTTAAAGTAGACACTACCCAAACTCCTTCATGATAAAGGAATTAGAGTTCTATCAAGTTATTCTGAGGTTACTGGAAACTAAGAAATGTTATACTAAATCGGTAAAAGGAAATAAATGAAAGACATCATAAAGGAGATCAAAGCAACATATAAAGAAAATGGCAAACAGAAATATTGCTCAACAGTCTAGTGACATACCAAGGGCAAGAGTAGTGCCCATGAGGGAGATGGTATCACTTATGGCATTATCAGACTTCTAAGAAGTGTACCTGGCAACCCATTATTATTGCTGTATAACATGAGTTATGCCACGGGTCATCTACCTTCCTCACGGACCAACAGCCTTAATTGTACCGATACCTAAACACAATCAACCTCGTGAATTTCGCCCCATCTCCCTGACGAGGCTGTGTGTGCAAAACATTTGAGAGGATGGTGCACAACAGACAACTACACAGAATCAGAGACCATATGTCACCTAATATTAATGGTTTCACACATGGAAAAAGTGTACACAACTGTATCACTAATTTCCTCACAGGTCATGGGGAAAGACAGCATAAGGACGCCATATTTCATGACCTTTTTTTTTTTTTTTTTTTATACTTTGTCGCTGTCTCCCGCATTTGCGAGGTAGCGCAAGGAAACAGACGAAAGAAATGGCCCAACCCCCCCCCCCCCATACACATGTACATACACACGTCCACACACGCAAATATACATACCTACACAGCTTTCCATGGTTTACCCCAGACGCTTCACATGCCCTGATTCAATCCACTGACAGCACGTCAACCCCTGTATACCACATCGCTCCAATTCACTCTATTCCTTGCCCTCCTTTCACCCTCCTGCATGTTCAGGCCCCGATCACACAAAATCTTTTTCACTCCATCTTTCCACCTCCAATTTGGTCTCCCTCTTCTCCTCGTTCCCTCCACCTCCGACACATATATCCTCTTGGTCAATCTTTCCTCACTCATTCTCTCCATGTGCCCAAACCATTTCAAAACACCCTCTTCTGCTCTCTCAACCACGCTCTTTTTATTTGCACACATCTCTCTTACCCTTACGTTACTTACTCGATCAAACCACCTCACACCACACATTGTCCTCAAACATCTCATTTCCAGCACATCCATCCTCCTGCGCACAACTCTATCCATATCCCACGCCTCGCAACCATACAGCATTGTTGGAACCACTATTCCTTCAAACATACCCATTTTTGCTTTCCGAGATAATGTTCTCGACTTCCACACATTTTTCAAGGCTCCCAAAATTTTCGCCCCCTCCCCCACCCTATGATCCACTTCCGCTTCCATGGTTCCATCCGCTGACAGATCCACTCCCAGATATCTAAAACACTTCACTTCCTCCAGTTTTTCTCCATTCAAACTCACCTCCCAATTGACTTGACCCTCAACCCTACTGTACCTAATAACCTTGCTCTTATTCACATTTACTCTTAACTTTCTTCTTCCACACACTTTACCAAACTCAGTCACCAGCTTCTGCAGTTTCTCACATGAATCAGCCACCAGCGCTGTATCATCAGCGAACAACAACTGACTCACTTCCCAAGCTCTCTCATCCCCAACAGACTTCATACTTGCCCCTCTTTCCAGGACTCTTGCATTTACCTCCCTAACAACCCCATCCATAAACAAATTAAACAACCATGGAGACATCACACACCCCTGCCGCAAACCTACATTCACTGAGAACCAATCACTTTCCTCTCTTCCTACACGTACACATGCCTTACATCCTCGATAAAAACTTTTCACTGCTTCTAACAACTTGCCTCCCACATCATATATTCTTAATACCTTCCACAGAGCATCTCTATCAACTCTATCATATGCCTTCTCCAGATCCATAAATGCTACATACAAATCCATTTGCTTTTCTAAGTATTTTTCACATACATTCTTCAAAGCAAACACCTGATCCACACATCCTCTACCACTTCTGAAACCGCACTGCTCTTCCCCAATCTGATGCTCTGTACATGCCTTCACCCTCTCAATCAATACCCTCCCATATAATTTACCAGGAATACTCAACAAACTTATACCTCTGTAATTTGAGCACTCACTCTTATCCCCTTTGCCTTTGTACAATGGCACTATGCACGCATTCCGCCAATCCTCAGGCACCTCACCATGAGTCATACATACATTAAATAACCTTACCAACCAGTCAACAATACAGTCACCCCCTTTTTTAATAAATTCCACTGCAATACCATCCAATCCTGCTGCCTTGCCGGCTTTCATCTTCCGCAAAGCTTTTACTACCTCTTCTCTGTTTACCAAATCATTTTCCCTAACCCTCTCACTTTGCACACCACCTCGACCAAAACACCCTATATCTGCCACTCTGTCATCAGACACATTCAACAAACCTTCAAAATACTCATTCCATCTCCTTCTCACATCACCACTACTTGTTATCACCTCCCCATTTACGCCCTTCACTGAAGTTCCCATTTGCTCCCTTGTCTTACGCACCCTATTTACCTCCTTCCAGAACATCTTTTTATTCTCCCTAAAATTTACTGATAGTCTCTCACCCCAACTCTCATTTGCCCTTTTTTTCACCTCTTGCACCTTTCTCTTGACCTCCTGTCTCTTTCTTTTATACTTCTCCCACTCAATTGCATTTTTTCCCTGCAAAAATCGTCCAAATGCCTCTCTCTTCTCTTTCACTAATACTCTTACTTCTTCATCCCACCACTCACTACCCTTTCTAAACAACCCACCTCCCACTCTTCTCATGCCACAAGCATCTTTTGCGCAATCCATCACTGATTCCCTAAATACATCCCATTCCTCCCCCACTCCCCTTACTTCCATTGTTCTCACCTTTTTCCATTCTGTACACAGTCTCTTCTGGTACTTCCCCACACAGGTCTCCTTCCCAAGCTCACTTACTCTCACCACCTTCTTCACCCCAACATTCACTCCTCTTTTCTGAAAACCCATACTAATCTTCACCTTAGCCTCCACAAGATAATGATCAGACATCCCTCCAGTTGCACCTCTCAGCACATTAACATCCAAAAGTCTCTCTTTCGCACGCCTGTCAATTAACACGTAATCCAATAACGCTCTCTGACCATCTCTCCTACTTACATAAGTATACTTATGTATATCTCGCTTTTTAAACCAGGTATTCCCAATCATCAGTCCTTTTTCAGCACATAAATCTACAAGCTCTTCACCATTTCCATTTACAACACTGAACACCCCATGCATACCAATTATTCCCTCAACTGCCACATTACTCACCTTTGCATTCAAATCACCCATCACTATAACCCGGTCTCGTGCATCAAAACCGCTAACACACTCATTCAGCTGCTCCCAAAACACTTGCCTCTCATGATCTTTCTTCTCATGCCCAGGTGCATATGCACCAATAATCACCCACCTCTCTCCATCAACTTTATATTTTACCCATATTAATCGAGAATTTACTTTCTTACATTCTATCACATACTCCCACAACTCCTGTTTCAGGAGTATTGCTACTCCTTCCCTTGCTCTTGTCCTCTCACTAACCCCTGACTTCACTCCCCAGACATTTCCAAACCACTCTTCCCCTTTACCCTTGAGCTTCGTTTCACTCAGAGCCAAAACATCCAGGTTCCTTTCCTCAAACATACTACCTATCTCTCCTTTTTTCACATCTTGGTTACATCCACACACATTTAGGCACCCCACTCTGAGCCTTCGAGGAGGATGATCACTCCCCGCGTGACTCCTTCTTCTGTTTCCCATTTTAGAAAGTTAAATACAGGGAGGGGAGGATTTCCGGCCCCCCGCTCCCGTCCCCTCTAGTCGCTTTCTACGACACGCGAGGAATACGTGGGAAGTATTCTTTCACCCCTATCCCCAGGGATAATATTGCTCATAAGCAAGTTATTTTGTACGAGTTGTAATTGCTACACAAATGCTAGGCTACAGTCACTAATGGCTCTTTATCCTACCTGGAGAGCTAAGCTACAAGCATTATTGGCTCTTTATCCTACCTGGAGATGTTAATCGTGTGAAGTATAATGTTTGTGGGCAAATATCTGGACACAGATAGGATATGAAAAAATAAACCCTTTTAAGTGTAAGTCTAACCAAATTCTGTAAGAAATGTCACACCACTTTATTGTTAATTTCAAGTAAGTTTGTATCCACTTTTTGCATCTAGTCGGGAAAAACTTACCATATGAAACTATGTAATGAAGCTCATAAAATGAATCAACTTTGTGAATCAACTTTATAATAACTTATGTACTGTTAACCCTTTACAATCTCCGTAATCCTCATGCACCATCGTGCACAATACACCTGCCGGGGACATCGGCACAAATCAAGTGGTGTGAGAAAATGAAAGAACTAACGGGATGTAACAAGCGAAGGCTCTCATCCTTCCCTTGCGTTGACCATCATAGTAATGAAGAGGTCGCACACCAAATCAACAACCACTTTACCAAAATTTGCCAACGAGTACCACAACTCGACATCAGCTTCCTCCCAGCGTACCTACCAACCCCTAAACACGACATGATAGAGGAGTATCAAGCAGCCCAGCGCCTTAAAACCAAACGCTCAATCACACTCATACATCTTACAGTAAAACTTTGCAAGGAATTCCCCCGTGAATTAGCTACGCCGCTAAACGCCATAATCATTCACTCAGTCTAGATACCCCACAGCTTGGGAGACAGCGTAAGTCACTCCACTATCCAAATCCACCTACCCTGAGTCTCTTTATAGCTTACGCCCTGTTGCAGTCACACCAGTCCTCAGTCTAAGTTGTGAGAGTTTTGTGTCCTCAGCAGTTCGGACACATGAAGCCTTCTTCCACCACTCACTGCCTTGTCAGCCTCATGCACTTCATTTACAGCAGCCTGGAGAAGCGCAGGTCCTCGGTGGCACTCACCTTCACGAAGGCTTTCTCGACTTGGCAAACCATGACATCATCATGAAGAAAGGCGGTGACCTGGGTGGTGTATCATTTGGTGACTGGCGAACATCCTGGCTGGGCCATACCAAACCATCCGCTTTAGGGAAGCAACATGACACCACCACCCCTAACATGCGGTGCACCAAAGGGCACCAAGATGGGGACGCTTTGCTTCCCCATCCTTTTCAATAACGCCTTAAAGGACATAAACCACCGCTGGAAGTACGTCGACTACTCCATCTTTGGCATCACTTTATCATGACCTCAATGTCCTTCAGCACATCATCAACAACTTTCTGGAGTGGATTACGGCCAAAAACGTCACCATCAACCACACCATGACTGTGATGCACATCAACCTGGGTTCAGACAACATCATGCCCTCACGACATCACACAATTGCCCCGACATCCTCCGGATAGTCAGAGAATTCAAACTTCTTGGTGTCATTACAGACGACGGTTCAGACTGGAGGAATCATGTCAGCACTATCATCAGATCTTCCTCATATCGTCTGTACCTTCTCCACTGACTGGAATCCCGCCAGTTGCGCTCAGTAATGTCTATGCCATCTTCACTCTACCTGCCAAGTTCTCCTATACCTCCCAGCCTGGTCCTCCTCACTAAAAGCATCACAAAGCGAACAGCCAGAAATAGTGCTGAAAAGGGCACGCAGAATCATCCTGGGCCCTTCTTATCACATCTGCTAAGAGGCCCTCATCTTGCTGAACCTGTCCACCCTCTCCGACCAACATCGGCAACTCAACATGGCAGTTTGGCAATAAACAACTGCTGACACACCACCCGTCACAGAGACCAACCTTCCCCACAATTAACATGTTCCAATCAGAGCTCGCACAACTAGATATAAGAACTGTCCCATAACTACCACTGTGGACGTCACAAACAATCCATGAACAAGTTCCTAGCCATGTAAGTGAACAGCTCAGTTACCTGTTAGTTAGGTTATCTGGTACGTTAACTACCGTATCGCTGCAATATTCAACCAAGTGCATAATGTATACACCATACTATTTACTATGTAAACATTCCTGTATACCTGGCACCCTGTCTGTCTAGATGTACCTCACCCATATGCTTATCCAAAGTGTGGAGGTATTCAGCTCATCTTAAGCTGTTGCATGATTAGTCAACCCATAATTATGATGAACTCCCAGTTCTGTAAAATTTGTAAAACCTCACCTGTGTATTTTCAGCCTAATGGCTGCCTTAAATCCAATAAACTGTTATCTTATCTATTCATTTATCACACACACACACACACACACACACACACACACACACACACACAGACCTCCGTGGTGTTGCGGTTAGCGTTACTGACCGTTACACACATATGGGCCACCAGGGATTAAACACGCATGGGCTCGAATCCTGATGCAGCAGCCGGTCCGCGGTCCACCCAGCTGTTCACCCTTCCCTGGGGACTGGTTGATAAAATGGGTACCTGGCACTGTTTAAGGCTGTGTGTGTGTGTGTGTGTGTGTGTGTGTGTATACAAACAAAGGAGCATATGCACAAGGGGAAGAGATGGGGCAACAGGAGTAGAACTCACTCCTCGCAACTCTCACACACACACCGTAAGACTTTATTATATAGACCATCAATAATATTGAGATTATAATTCTTTGTGCATTTAATAAAAGAAAATACAATTATATTTCTCGTGGTAATAGAGTTTGAGTCAATAACTGAGATGGCATTTCTCCACCCAATACAATGATCATAGTTTTTAACTTGATTAAACAAGGCATTTGATTCTTGTCCCGTTCTTATACTATATTTTATGTTGCTTAAGTCTAACAGAAAGATCCTTACCAGTCTGCCCAACATAAAACTTATCACAATTTCTACATGGCACTTTATAGATGCACCCAGGAGAATTTTCTGGTGAGTTCCTGATTAAGATATTCTTTATAGTATCTGTTGTTGCTGAAGGCAACATTTACATTAAAGGATTTAAGCAACATGGGAAGTCAAGTAAAATTATTATCAAAAGGGAGAACTAAGAGATTCTTGGTGTCAATGGGAGGTTTGGGCTCAACTCTATAAAATGAGTTCTTTGCTAACTTAAGGGACTTATCAATGAAAGATTTAGGGTACTTTAACTTAGATCCAGTAAAATATATCTTCTCAAACTCATCACCAATATACTCTGGACTGCAAATACGTAATGCCCTAAGGAACATAGATTGAAATGATAATATAACTCTGTCAAGTTGAGATGAGTAATAATGGATATATGAACATAAATTGGCAGGTTTTCTTTATATGCTAAACTTAAACTTGTTTCCTTGCCTATGGATCATGCAATCTAAAAATGGTAACATACCATTATTTTCATTTTCTACAGTAAATTTGATGGAAGATACTAAATTGTTAAGTAAGGGGAGAAATATTTGTAAATTTTCATTTGTTGGCCTAACACAAAGAACATCATCTACATACCTAAACCAAATTGCATTAAAAAGTAAGATATCCTTCAGTAATTTTGTTTCAAAATATTCCATAAACAGATTACTTAGTACAGGTGAAAGAGGATTACCCATTGCCATACCAAATTTTTGAGCATGATATCTCAATGGAACTGAAATACACAGCCTTTTATACAAAATTTTATCAGTTCAATGAAAACAGACTTTGAAAAAATTAATCTCATCCAAGACATCAAATAAATATTGTAAAATGTTATCAACTGGAACTTTAGTGAAAAGTGAGGAAACATCAAAGCTAACAAGTTTGAAATCAAAATTGACACTGATATTGTTAAGCTTGTTAACTAAATCTACATTGTTCATGATATTAGAATTTGACATCTTACCCACTAATGGGCATAATAAAGAAACTAACCATTTTGACAATTTATATGTGATGGAACCTACTGAACACACTATGGGTCTTGCTGGAAAATTTGGTTTATGTGTTTTGATAAGTCCAAACATATATGGCAATGAAGGGGACAAAGATGACAAAGATGCAGTTAATTCCCATTTCAATGAAGAACAGAAGTTGTTGTTGAAAGGTAATGGTTCTCTAATCAAAAGTTTGTCATCTTTGTACCCTTCATTGCCATACATGTTTGGACTAACCAAAACGCATAAACAAAATTTTCCAGCAAGACCCATAGTGAGTTCAGTAGGCTTCATCACATATAAACTGTCAAAATGGTTAGTTTCTTTATCAAGCCCTTTAGTAGGTAAGATCTCAAATTCTAATATCATGAACAATGTAGATTTAGTTAACAAGCTTAACAATATCAATGTTAATTATGATTTCAAACTTGTTAGCTTTGATGTTTCCTCACTTTTCACAAAAGTTCCAGTTGACCTTTTAGAATAATTATTTGATGTCTTGGATGATATTCATTTACCTGTTTTAAGTTCTGTTTTCATTGAACCAATAAAATTGTGTATAAAAGATTGTGTACTTCAATTCAATGGAGACTGTTATGCCAAAAATTTGGTATGGCAATGGGTAACCCTCTTTCACCTTTACTAAGTAATCTTTATCTGGAATTTTTTGAAACAAAATTACTGAAGGATATCTTACCTTCTAATGTAATTTGATTTAGATATGTAGAGAATGTAGATGATGTACTTCGTGTTTGGCCAACAAATGAAAATTTACAAATATTTCTCCCTTTATTTAACAATTTACTACCTTCCATCAAATTTACTGTAGAAAATGAAAATAATGGCATGTTACCACTTTTAGATTGCATGATCCATAGGCAAGGAAACAAGCTTAAGTTTAGCATACACAGAAAACCTACCAATGTATGCTTATATATCCATTATCACTCATCTCAACAAGACAGAGTTCAATTATTATCATTTCAATCTATGTTCCTTAGGGCATTACGTATTTGCAGTCCAGAGTATATTGATGATGGGTTTGAGAAGGTATATTCTATTGGATCGAAGTTAAAGTACCCTAGATCTTTCATTGATAAATCCCTTAAGTTAGCAAAGAAATCATTTTATAGTTGAGCCCAAACCTCCCATTGACACCAAGAATCTTTTAGTTCTCCCTTTTGATAACAATTTTACTTGACTTCCCATGTTGCTTAAAACCTTTAATGTAAATGTTGCCTTCAGCAACAATAATACTATAATGAATATCTTAAACAGGAACTCACCAGAAAATTCTCCTGGGTGCATCTATAAAGTGCCATGCAGAAATTGTGATAAGTCTTATGTTGGGCAGACTGGTATGGATCTTTCTGTTAGGCTTAAGCAACATAAATATAGTATAAGAACGAGACAAGAATCAAATGCCTTGTTTAATCACGTTAAAAACTATGATCATTGTACTGACTGGAGTAATGCCATCTCACTTATCAACTATAACTCCATTACCACGAGAAATATCATTGAATCTTCTGTTATTAAATACACAAAGAATTATGATCTTAATATTATTTATGGTCTATATAAATTGGATAACTTTATTGTTGATAAAATTTGTAAATAATTCCCCTTCTTGTCCACTTGATTTTACGATACGCTCGTTGTCTGTCTTCGACAATCACATGTTTACCAAATGGCGTCCTTCTTCGTCTCTTCGATGTATATCAACTGACTGTCATATTTCTCGCTTGTGTCTCCCCTGATGATGTGATTATTACACGAAAGTGTACTTGGGAACTTTTCGTGTTTCATTTTCCCCGTGGACTCATAAGAATATATATATATATATATATATATATATATATATATATATATATATATATATATATATATATATATATATATACATATATATATATATATATATATATATATATATATATATATATATATATATATATATACACAGACATATGCAGATATACAAATGTACATAATTTATACTGTCTGCCTTCATTCATTCCCGTCGCCACCCCGTCACACATGAAATGAAAAAAAACCCTTCCCGCATGTGCGCGAGGTAGCGCTAGGAAAAGACAACAAAAGGCCACATCCGTTCACATTCAGTCTCTAGCTGTCATGTATAATGCACCGAAACCACAGCTCCCTTTCCACATCTAGGCCCCACAAAACTTTCCATGGTTTACCCCAGACGCTTCACGTGCCCTGGTTCATTCCAATGACAGCACGTCGACCCTTGTATACCACATCGTTCCAATTCACTCTATTCCTTGCCCACCTTTCACCCTCCTGCATGTTCAGGCCCCCATCACTCAAAATCTTTTTCACTCCATCTTTCCACCTACAATTTGGTCTCCCACTTCTCCTCGTTCCCTCCACCTCCGACACATATATCCTCTTGGTCAATCTTTCCTAACTCATTCTCTCCATGTGACCAAACCATTTCAAAACACCCTCTTCTGCTCTCTCAACCACACTCTTTTATTACCACACATCTCTCCTACCCTTTCATTACTTAGTCAAACCACCTCACACCCCATATTGTCCTCAAACATCTCATTTCCAGCACATCCATCTTCCTCCGCACAACTCTATCTATAGCCCACGCCTCGCAACCATATAACATTGTTGGAACCACTATTCCTTCAAACATACCCATTTTTGCTTTCCAAGATAACGTTCTCGACTTCCACACATTTTTCAACGCTCCCAAAACTTTCGCCCCCTCCCCCACCCTATGATTCACTTCCGCTTCCATGGTTCCATCCGCTGCCAAATCCACTCCCAGATATCTAAAATACTTCACTTCCTCCAGTTTTTCTCCATTCAAACTTACCTCCCAATTGACTTGTTCCTCAGCCCTATTGCACCTAATAACCTTGCTCTTATTCACAGTGACTCTCACCTTTCTTCGTTCACATACTTTATCAAACTCAGTCAACAGCTTCTGCAGTTTCTCACCCGAATCAGCCACCAGCGCTGTATCATCAGCGAACAACAACTGACTCACTTCCCAAGCTCTCATCCACAACTGACTGCATACTTGCCCCTCTTTCCAAAACTCTTGCATTCATCTCCCTAACAACAAATTAAACAACCATGGAGACATCACGCACCCCTGCCGCAAACAACATTCACTGAGAACCAATCACTTTCCTCTCTTCCTACATGTACACATGCCTTACATCCTCGATAAAAACTTTTCACTGCTTCTAACAACTTACTTCCCACACAATATATTTCTAATACCTTCAACAGAACATCTCTATGAACTCTATCATACGCCCTATCCAGATCCATTAATGCTACATACAAATCCATTTCCTTTTCTAAGCAGTTCTTACATACACTCTTCAAAGCAAACACCTGATCCACACATCCTCTACCACTTCTGAAACCATACTGCTCTTCCCCAATCTGATGCTCTGTACATGCCTTCATCCTCTCAATCAATACCCTCCCATATAATTTACCTGGAATACTTTACAAACTTATACTTCTGTAATTTGAGCACTCACTCTTATCCCCTTTCCCTTTGCACAATGGCATTTTGCAAGCATTCCGCCAGTCCTCAGTCACCTCACCATGAGTCATACATACATTAAATAACCTTACCAACCTGTCAACAATATAGTCACCCCCTTTTTTAATAAATTCCACTGCAATACCATTCAAACCAGCTGCCTTGCCGGCTTTCATCTTTCTCAAAGCTTTTACCAGCTCTTTTCTGTTTACCAAATCATTCTCCCTTACCCTCTCACTTTGCACACCACCTCGACCAAAACACCCTATACCTGCCACTCTATCATCAAACACATTCAACAAACCTTCAAAATACTCACTCCATCTCCTTCTCACATCACCACTACTTGTTATCACCACCCACTAGCCCCCTTCACTGATGTTCCCATTTGTTCCCTTGTCTTACGCACTTTATCTACCTCCTTCCAAAAGATCTTTTTATTCTCCCTAGAATTTAATGATACTCTCTCACCCCAACTTACATTTGCCCTCTTTTTCATCTCTTGCATCTTTCTCTTGACCTCCTGCCTCTTTCTTTTATACATCTCCCAGTCATTTGCATTATTTCCCTGCAGAAATCGTCCAAATGCCTCTCTCTTCTCTTTCACTAATAATTTTACTTCTTCATCCCACCACTCGCTACCCTTTCTAATCTCCTCACCTCCCACGCTTCTCATACCACAAGCATCTTTTGCACAAGCCATCACTGCTTCCCTAAATACATCCCATTCCTCCCCTACTCCCCTTACGTCCTTCGCTCTCACCTTTTTCCATTCTGTACTCAGTCTCTCCTGGTACTTCCTCACACAAGTCTCCTTCCTAAGCTCACTTACTCTCACCACCCTCTTCACCCCAACATTCTGCCTTTTTTTCTGAAATCCCCTACAAATCTTTACCTTCGCCTCCACAAGATAATGATCAGACATCCCCCCAGTTGCACCTCTCAGCACATTAACACCCAAAAGTCTCTCTTTCGCGCGCCTATCAATTCACACGTAATCCAATAACGCTGTCTGGCCATCTCACCTACTTACATACGTATACTTATGTATAGCTCTCTTTTTAAACCAAGTATTCCCAATCACCACTCCTTTTTCAGCACATAAATCTACAAGCTCTTCACCATTTCCATTTACAACACTGAACACCCCATGTATACCAATTATTCCTTCAACTGCCACATTACTCACCTTTGCATTCAAATCACCCATCACTATAACCCGGTCTCGTGCATCAAAACTACTAACACACTCACTCAGCTGCTCCCAAAACACTTGCCTCTCATGATCTTTCTTCTCATGCCCAGGTGCATGAGAAGACATTCCAAAACCACTCTTCCCCTTTACCCTTGAGCTTCGTCTCACTCAGAGCCAAAACATCCAGATTCCTTTCCTCAAACATACTACCTATCTCTCCTTTTTTCTCATCTTGGTTACACAGACACACATTTAGACACCCCAATCTAAGCCTTCGAGGAGGATGAGCACTCCCCGCGTGACTCCTTCTTCTGTTTCCCCTTTTAGAAAGTTAAAATACAAGGAGGGGAGGGTTTCTGGCCCCCCGCTCCCGTCCCCATTAGTCGCCTTCTACGACACTTGAGGAATGCGTGGGAAGCATTTTTTCTCCCCTATCCCCAGGGATATATATATATATATATATATATATATATATATATATATATATATATATATATATATATATATATATATTGCATTAGAAAATCAGGTGCAAATTTCAAAGTCTTAGGGTAAAATTTTCCCAGCGTTCCTCCGACAAATGTTACAAGAAAGACAACAAACTTGTCTGTGTAATAACCCATATTTACACGCTTGACGGCCTCCACGCACGACACCCTGGGGGGACGCAGGGAGGCAGGGTGTAACGTGACGCTGACGGGCCCAGCCAGACAGCTACTTACTCGCCACTTGTTCACAACTGCAGTAATACATGTTCTTTATCCAACAATCACTTTTATATCAAAAGGAAATCCTTTCCAGACTACTTTGGTAAGTACAGAAGAGAGAGATCAGTCTTCTTATACGTTCTGCCACATCTACATGATACTTGGGCTCCATGACACATCAGCTCACGTAACCCAAGCTGATGTGTACTTTCGAATTATACATATTTCTTTCGAGCTATTACGGAATTTATATATATATATATATATATATATATATATATATATATATATATATATATATATATGTGTGTGTGTGTGTGTGTGTGTGTGTGTGTATCGTTGTCTACTAAACAAGTTTCAGCGGCCGGTACTTAGCCTTACCCAGAACCAACAAGAGTAAGTAATTTTTCTTTTCATTTTCCTTTATTTTTTTGTTAGTGTCGTCACCATTATTTTGAAACATCAGTATACCGAATATCATTTTTCTATTAGTACTACATAATGTAAAATGGTGAGACACATACATGATATAAATATGCACTTTGAAGATATGATGGACTCTTCAGAAACCATTTATTAATGAAAAAGTATATTTTGTTTCTCTTTATATTCTATGGTAAAAAAAAGCTTTCAAGTTAACCATGGTCAAGTGTGAGAAGACAATAAGGCTGGAATGTTGGCCAATTCTAATCTATCTCCAAGCCTTGTAACTTGTCTACTATCAATTTATATTTGTATATCTCTATACACTCAAGTTCGTCAAGTGTCTGTAATGTCTTGCCCACATCATAGCATGTATAACTCTATACACTCAAGTTTGTCAAGTGTCTGTAATGTCTTGCCCACACCACAGCATGTATAACTCTATACACTCAAGTTTGTCAATTGTCTGTAATGTCTTGCCCACACCATAGCATGTATAACTCTATACACTCAAGTTTGTCAAGTGTCTGTAATGTCTTGCCCACACCATAGCATGTATAACTCTATACACTCAAGTTTGTCAAGTGTCTGTAATGTCTTGCCCACACCATAGCATGTATAACTCTATACACTCAAGTTTGTCAAGTGTCTGTAATGTCTTGCCCACACCATAGCATGTATAACTCTATATACTCAAGTTTGTCAAGTGTCTGTAATGTCTTGCCCACATCATAACATGTGATAAGGTAAACACAATGACGAAACCAACTGCCTGACTAACTCAGTACAGTCAGCGTTGCACACTTCGGAAACACACGACCCCGCTGGCACGGCAGACCCTCCCTCCTCCACCCACTAACATTTTTATCGTTTTCTTTCTTCTACGACCCAAATACGTTAATGGAAGTTTAATGACTAAATAACGTGTAGACCAACGAATACCATTGTCTGTCCTGTGCCGCACCCACGGCACATCCATCTCAACCAACCCCTTGGGTATCAGGGTACGATCCTTGAGCACAACGTTACGACTCTTAAACACCATGTTACGACCCTTGAACACGACGTGACGACCCTTGAACACGACGTGACGACCCTTGAACACGACGTTACGACCCTTGAACACGATGTTACTACCCTTGAACACGACGTGACGACCCTTGAACACAACGTTACTACCCTTGAACACGACGTTACGACCCTTGAACACGATGTTACGACCCTTGAACACGACGTGACGACCCTTGAACACGACGTTACGACCCTTGAACACGACGTTACGACCCTTGAACACGATGTTACGACCCTTGAACACGACGTTACGACTCTTAAACACGATGTTACGACCCTTGAACACGTGACGACCCTTGAACACGACGTGACGACCCTTGAACACGATGTTACGACCCTTGAACACGACGTTACGACTCTTAAACACGATGTTACGACCCTTGAACACGACGTGACGACCCTTGAAAAAGATGTTACGACCCTTGAACACGATGTTACGACCTTTGAACACGACGTTACGACTCTTAAACACCATGTTACGACCCTTGAACACGAAGTGACGACCCTTGAACACGACGTGACGACCCTTGAACACGACGTTACGACTCTTGAACACGTTACGACCCTTAAACACGACGTGACGACCCTTGAACACGACGTTACGACCCTTGAATACGACGCTACGACCCTTGAACACGACCTGACGACCCTTGAACACGACGTGACGACCCTTGAACAAGATGTTTCGACCCTTGAACACGACGTGACGGCCCTTGAACACGACGTTACGACCCTTGAACACGACGTTACGACCCTTGAACACGATGTTACAACCCTTGAACACGACGTTACGACTCAAACATGATGTTACGACCCTTGAACACGACGTGACGACCCTTGAACACGACGTTACGACTCTTGAACACGATGTTACGACCCTTGAACACGACGTGGCGACCCTTGAACACGACGTTACGACCCTTGAACACGACGCTACGACCCTTGAACACGATGTTACGACCCTTGAACACGACGTTACGACCCTTGAACACGACGTGACGTCTCTAGAACACGACGTTACGACTCTTGATCTCGACGTGACGACCCTTGAACACGATGTTACAGCCCTTGAACACGACGTGACGACCCTAGAATATGACGTTATGACCCTTGAACACGACGTTACGATCCTTGAACACGACGTGACGATCCTTGAACATGACGTTACGACCCTTGAACACGATGTTACGACCCTTGAACACGGCGCGACGATCCTTGAACATGACGTTACGACCCTTGAACACGACGTTACGATCCTGGAACACAACGTTACGACCCTATGGGTACGATACCCCTGGCCTTTGACCTGTCTCTTAAAAAAAAGAAAAAAAGCCACCTAAACCTAAGGGTCGTTGCGCGGTGCTCCAAGGTCATGCCACAGCGGTCAAGAGGTTAACCCCTGATGACCTACCAACACTGCGCTCTACATATTCCCATCCATGACGTCACCGGTCCAGCTGAGAACGTATACAATGTCCGTCACTTGGTCCTGACATTCAGTGGGACCCGTCACGTCTTCATTACAACCCAGCTCTCTCAGCGCGGCAGTTCCGTACGGTGTACAAGATTACGGTCAGTTTGAACAACGATCCTGCAACCATGATGGGTCGGTTTGTTATCTCGGCTCTGAGCCTATCAAATATCAGGGTCATGAAAGCCGTCTACGTTGTTTCATAACCACAGACCTTGCGTGTATGGTCTCTGGACGCCACATGATAAGTATTCACGGCCCCCAGCCTACACCGCGATCTCCTACAAAGCAATGTAAGTACGTTGGTTTGTTGGATGTCTGGGCATCAGACCTATCAACTGCCAGGGTCGTTTAGGTTGTCAGCGTCAAACTACAACAATCACCAACCAAAAAATCCTTAACCCCTTCTTCAGGTGTTGAGGGTAATTGTTAAGCCTCAGACACACTCACTATGTATGCGGCCCTTGAGCGCGACTACCAATCAGCTGCTTATTATATAAACAAACTCCTGCTGGAGTGAGGCTAGACCAAACTGTCATTCCTGTGGAACCAATACCAATGTGGCAGTGAGAGAAAGGTCGATGACTGACAGCAGAAACGAAATCATAACCCCCACTGGAATGGTTTAGTAACTGACCTTAAACTGAAGACAATTCTTTATGCATAATAATAATAATAATAATAATAATCCCCGAACATAACTGATCCATTAATCACCCTCAGGATGATCATGTGTCCACAGAGAATGATGAAGTTAGACAAGACAGTGTCCCTTAAATACCCAGGTCATACTTTTAATCCTATTTCTTATTTCACATCGTCTTTCAGGAAGCTCCAAGGAACCATGGAAATATTCAGGAAGGTTTTACACATAATATTTCACTGGAAGAACGTGATTTCGCGCTACAACGGATCTTATGATGTGTGTTAACTAGGAGATGCATCTACTGGTTGCCAGTTATCGTATTCTTAGCGTTAATATGTGTTGATATTTTCAACGATAGCAAGTCAATTCATGATTTTGAAGATGCCACGGTAACTGTTATGTTAACCTAAATCACCAAAGATAAACTGCTTCATTTAGGTATGGGGTAGAGTGCTTCATCTAGGTATGGGGTCGAGTGCTTCATCAAGGTATGGGGTAGAGTGCTTCATCTAGGTATGGGGTAGAGTGCTTCATCTAGGTATGGGGTAAAGTGCTTCATCTAGGTATGGGGTAGAGTGCTTCATCAAGGTATGGGGTAGAGTGCTTCATCTAGGTATGGGGTAGAGTGCTTCATTTAGGTATGGGGTAGAGTGCTTCATCTAGGTATGGGGTAGAGTGCTTCATCAAGGTATGGGGTAGAGTGCTTCATCAAGGTATGGGGTAGAGTGCTTCATCTAGGTATGGGGTAGAGTGCTTCATCTAGGTATGGGGTAGAGTGCTTCATCAAGGTATGGGGTAGAGTGCTTCATCTAGGTATGGGGTAGAGTGCTTCATCAAGGTATGGGGTAGAGTGCTTGATCAAGGTATGGGGTAGAGTGCTTCATCTAGGTATGGGGTAGAGTGCTTCATTTAGGTATGGGGTAGAGTGCTTCATCTAGGTATGAGGTAGAGTGCTTCATATAGGTATGAGGTAGAGTGCTTCATCTAGGTATGGGGTAGAGTGCTTCATCTAGGTATGGGGTAGAGTGCTTCATCTAGGTATGGGGTAGAGTGCTTCATCTAGGTATGGGTTATAAGAACACAGGTGATCCCTACATATGCTGTGTGCAGCCCCTGACCAACGTTTTCTGTGCCCTTGGCATTCACAAGTAACATGATGGTAAGTATGATGATGTGAACCTTTGACCTGACCCTTGAGAGTCACTCGCATGTTACTCCATCGTGCTCAAGGGTCGTACCGTCGTGCTCAAGGGTCGTGCCGTCGTGCTCAAGGGTCATACCGTCGTGCTCAAGGGTTGTACCGTCGTGCGCAAGGATCGTACTGTCGTGCTCAAGGGTCATACCGTCGTGCGCAACGGTCATACCGTCGTGCGCAACGGTCATACCGTCGTGCGCAAGGGTCGTACCGTCGTGCTCAAGGGTCGTACCGTCGTGCGCAAGGGTCGTACCGTCGTGCGCAAGGGTCGCACCGTCGTGCGCAAGGGTCGTACCGTCGTGCGCAAGGGTCGCACCGTCGTGCGCAAGTGCTTAAGACCATTAGATCGACTGTAGCCTCGTGCTGAGGGGAGACTACAAGAGAACTTTACCATAGTTTACACCAGAGGTCATAGCCCCAGACCGCAGGTCACCAGGCAATGTATGACGAGATCATGCAACAAAAAAGTGGCTTTATCGCACGAGGAACGAAGTTTGTTGATTACTTATCTGTGTTTCAGATCCTCTACTGATTACCCCTGTTTACGCAATGTATATATACACCAACGGAAAATGTGATCTCCTTATTTACATCATATACTAATCTTAAGCAAGATGATATGTTATTGTTGTTGTGGGGAAGTATCAGTCGACTTCAACGAATTCACACAATGAAATGTTACAAATTTGTAGTTCTGGGAAGAGCTTTTATACGCCTGGTACACACTCACACACACACAAATCTTTAGAGTGTACACAGGAAAATTTCCTCCCACACCAACATGTTGCGGAGCGCATTTGAGTGAGAGGGACTGATACACCATCACTGCTAGACCTTATCTTCACACATACTAACACAGATACAGATAACACTATATATGATACACCAACTGGAAGTGATCATGTAATGCTTAAGTTTGAGTAGGTCGTAAGAGAGGACATAAAAGAGCGAAGGTGAGACAGGAAGTAAAGAGGAGACCGATCATGGAAACTACAAAAACTTCATAAATTTCTATAGTAAAGTAGATTGGGATATGGAATTTAGTAGCCAGGAACCAGGGCTTTGTGTAGAGAGGCTTAGTAAAATTTACGATGAAGGAGTAGGAAGATGGGCACCTCATGCCTTAATTACAGAGGGAATGGTAAGAAAGAGGAAGAAATGGTTTAATGAAGATGCTAAAAAGCAAAAGGAATTCGAGATGTGTAAACAGCACTGCAGTCAGCCAGTACTTGCAAGGCACAAGAGAGCAAAGAACGAGAACAACTGATTAAGGAAAGAGAGGAATTAAAGAAACTCGGACAAGAATATTATGGACAAGGCAGATGAAAATCCATAACTCATATATCCATTAAGAGCCAGTTGTCAGTTAAAGCTAGAGGAAACAGAGCGAAAAAAAAAATTATTGTAGAGGATGATATAAGGATATGTGAGGAACTGAAGAGCAAGATCAAAAGTGTTCTCACAATGGGAGGCACTGCAGCTCCAACACCAGGCAGATGGAATGGGGAGGAGGTTTTGGAAATAACTGAGATGGTTATAAAAAAACTTGAACAATGTTATAAGGACTTGACCCGTACAAGGCTCATGGTCCAAATGAAATTCCATCAAGTTTGCATCATATGCTGATACTCTTGATAGACGACTTGAATTACTACTCAATGTCACTGCAGAGAGGCATGGCGTCAAGGGAAAGGAAAAAGGCAAACTGTATACCTACATATGAGAAGGAGACCAGGAACAGGCGTTGAACTGCAGATCTTTCTCTCTAACGAGCGTAGTGTGTAAGGTTCTGGAAAACGATTGTCAGAAAGCAAGTGGATGACTTTCTACGGAGGAGAAATTTCCTTAGTGAAAGACAGCGTGGTTTTTCAGGAAGGACGTCATGTGTATATAACATCTTAAGAGTCTTCGTGAGAGTGAGCTCAGTCCATGGCAAAAGGGAGGGCTGGGTGGACTGATTATCTGGACTGCCAGAAGGTATTTGACACTGTACCACATAGGAGGATGATTCTAGAAGCTGGATCACCATCCAAGAATAAGCGAAAAACTCCTTCGTTAGATAGAAGATTACTTCAGTGGAAAGGAACAAAAGACGCATATCAGAGTAGCCATTTCCATTTGGGTTGAGCTGACCAGCGGAATGCCACAGGGTTCGGCTTTGGGACAACTGTTCTTCTTGACCTATGTTCTGACTTACATGAAGGTAAGGAACCATTCCTGAATATGTTTCCAGATGAAGCAAAGGTCAGGAGGGGAAGTGGAAAGAGAGGAAGACTGCATCAGCTTACAAGGTGACCTCAACAGGCTCCAAAGTTGGTCTGAAACGTGGTCGTTGAAATTTAACCCGAGCAAATGTAAAGTAATGAGGATGGAACAAAGCGAAAGACGGCTTCATTATAATCATTACACTGCAGGAAATAAATTTCAGAATTCTGTGAGTACGGACTTTGGTGCAGACACCGTTCCTACCCTGTCGCCAGGGTCCCAAATTTCGAAAACAGTTATGGAGACAAATCGTCGGCGGGAAAGTATCTGAATAGCTTTCAAGTATCTGGATAAAGAAATATGTAGCCAGCTATTCATATGCTACATAAGGCCAAAACAAGAGTATGCTTCTCATGTTTGCTTACCGTACCTAAGGAAGCAAAACGAACTCATAGAGAAGGTCCAGAGGAGGGCAACAAAGATGGTACCAGAATTAAGAGAAGTAATTTACAGGGAGACGCTCGAAGCCTTACTCACTTTGGAACAGATAAGACTGAGGGATGACGTGATCAACTTTTAACTTTTTATTTGGTATTGACGTAGGGGACAGTAGACAGTACTCTCAGAGATGAAGGCATACAGAAACCAGAGGACATAACATGTATTAAGTAAAAAGCCTGTAAATAAGGATGTTAAGAAATAGTTATATAGTATAATAGTGGTGGATGAAACCATAGTGTTGGATGAGCTCATTGTGATGGATGAAACCATAGTGTTGGATGGGCACATAGTGTTGGATGAACTCATTGTGGTGGATGAAACCATAGTGTTGGATGAGCTCATTGTGATGGATGAAACCATAGTGTTGGATGAACTCATTGTGGTGGATGAAACCATAGTACTGGATGCGCACATAGTGTTGGATGAACTCATTGTGGTGGATGAAACCATAGTACTGGATGCGCACATAGTGTTGGATGAGCTCATTGTGATGGATGAAACCATAGTACTGGATGCGCACATAGTGTTGGATGAACTCATTGTGGTGGATGAAACCATAGTGTTGGATGGGCACATAGTATTGGATGAACTCATTGTGGTGGATGAAACCATAGTACTGGATGCGCACATAGTGTTGGATGAACTCATTGTGGTGGATGAAACCATAGTACTGGATGCGCACATAGTGTTGGATGAGCTCATTGTGATGGATGAAACCATAGTGTTGGATGAACTCATTGTGGTGGATGAAACCATAGTGTTGGATGGGCACATAGTGTTGGATGAGCTCATTGTGATGGATGAAACCATAGTGTTGGATGGGCACATAGTGTTGGATGAGCTCATTGTGATGGATGAAACCATAGTGTTGGATGGGCACATAGTGTTGGATGAACTCATTGTGGTGGATGAAACCATAGTACTGGATGCGCACATAGTGTTGGATGAACTCATTGTGGTGGATGAAACCATAGTGTTGGATGGGCACATAGTATTGGATGAACTCATTGTGGTGGATGAAACCATAGTGTTGGATGAACTCATTGTGGTGGATGAAACCATAGTACTGGATGCGCACATAGTGTTGGATGAGCTCATTGTGATGGATGAAACCATAGTACTGGATGCGCACATAGTGTTGGATGAACTCATTGTGGTGGATGAAACCATAGTGTTGGATGGGCACATAGTGTTGGATGAACTCATTGTGGTGGATGAAACCATAGTGTTGGATGAACTCATTGTGGTGGATGAAACCATAGTGTTGGATGGGCACATAGTATTGGATGAACTCATTGTGGTGGATGAAACCATAGTACTGGATGCGCACATAGTGTTGGATGAACTCATTGTGGTGGATGAAACCATAGTGTTGGATGAACTCATTGTGGTGGATGAAACCATAGTGTTGGATGAACTCATTGTGGTGGATGAAACCATAGTGTTGGATGAACTCATTGTGGTGGATGAAACCATAGTGTTGGATGAGCTCATTGTGATGGATGAAACCATAGTGTTGGATGGGCACATAGTGTTGGATGGGCACATAGTGTTGGATGGGCACATAGTGTTGGATGAACTCATTGTGGTGGATGAAACCATAGTACTGGATGCGCACATAGTGTTGGATGAGCTCATTGTGATGGATGAAACCATAGTGTTGGATGGGCACATAGTATTGGATGAACTCATTGTGGTGGATGAAACCATAGTGTTGGATGGGCACATAGTATTGGATGAACTCATTGTGGTGGATGAAACCATAGTGTTGGATGAACTCATTGTGGTGGATGAAACCATAGTACTGGATGCGCACATAGTGTTGGATGAGCTCATTGTGATGGATGAAACCATAGTGTTGGATGAACTCATTGTGGTGGATGAAACCATAGTGTTGGATGGGCACATAGTGTTGGATGAGCTCATTGTGATGGATGAAACCATAGTGTTGGATGGGCACATAGTGTTGGATGAACTCATTGTGGTGGATGAAACCATAGTACTGGATGCGCACATAGTGTTGGATGAACTCATTGTGGTGGATGAAACCATAGTGTTGGATGGGCACATAGTGTTGGATGAACTCATTGTGGTGGATGAAACCATAGTACTGGATGCGCACATAGTGTTGGATGAACTCATTGTGGTGGATGAAACCATAGTACTGGATGCGCACATAGTGTTGGATGAACTCATTGTGGTGGATGAAACCATAGTGTTGGATGAACTCATTGTGGTGGATGAAACCATAGTGTTGGATGAACTCATTGTGGTGGATGAAACCATAGTGTTGGATGGGCACATAGTGTTGGATGAGCTCATTGTGATGGATGAAACCATAGTACTGGATGCGCACATAGTGTTGGATGAGCTCATTGTGATGGATGAAACCATAGTACTGGATGCGCACATAGTGTTGGATGAACTCATTGTGGTGGATGAAACCATAGTACTGGATGCGCACATAGTGTTGGATGAACTCATTGTGGTGGATGAAACCATAGTACTGGATGCGCACATAGTGTTGGATGAGCTCATTGTGATGGATGAAACCATAGTGTTGGATGGGCACATAGTGTTGGATGAACTCATTGTGGTGGATGAAACCATAGTGTTGGATGGGCACATAGTATTGGATGAACTCATTGTGGTGGATGAAACCATAGTACTGGATGCGCACATAGTGTTGGATGGGCACATAGTATTGGATGAACTCATTGTGGTGGATGAAACCATTGTTGAACGGGCACATAGTGTTGGATGAGCTCATTGTGATGGATGAAACCATTGTTGAACGGGCACATAGTGTTGGATGAGCTCATTGTGATGGATGAAACCATAGTACTGGATGCGCACATAGTGTTGGATGAACTCATTGTGGTGGATGAAACCATAGTGTTGGATGGGCACATAGTGTTGGATGAACTCATTGTGGTGGATGAAACCATAGTGTTGGATGGGCACATAGTATTGGATGAACTCATTGTGGTGGATGAAACCATAGTGTTGGATGGGCACATAGTGTTGGATGAACTCATTGTGGTGGATGAAACCATAGTGTTGGATGGGCACATAGTTTTGGATGAACTCATTGTGGTGGATGAAACCATAGCGTTGGATGGGCACATAGTGTTGGATGAACTCATTGTGGTGGATGAAACCATAGTGTTGGATGGGCACATAGTGTTGGATGAAGTCATTGTGGTGGATGAAACCATGGTGTTGGATAGGCACATAGTGTTGGATGAACTCATTGTGGTGGATGAAACCATAGTGTTGGATGGGCACATGGTGTTGGATGAACTCATTGTGGTGGATGAAACCATAGTGTTGGATGGGCACATAGTGTTGAATGAACTCATTGTGGTGGATAAAACCATAGTGTTGGATGGGCACATAGTGTTGGATGAACTCATTGTGGTGGATAAAATCAGTGTTGGATGGGCACATAGTGTTGGATGAACTCATTGTGGTGGATGAAACCATAGTGTTGGATGGGCACATAGTATTGGATGAACTCATAGTGCTATATGAATTCGTAGTGCTGGATGAACTCATAGTGCTGGATGAGGCCAGAGCGTTGGATGAGACCATAGTGGTGGAGTTATGGGTCGTGGTGGGAAATGTTTGAGATTGTGGTGAGACATTTATGGGTCACAGTTGCCTGTCTCGGGTGTGACACACAACTTGCTGGTCATGGTAAGGCAACTTCCTCGTGTGTGTGTGTGTGTGTGTGTGTGTGTGTGTGTGTGTGTGTGTGTGTGTGTGTGTGTGTGTGTGTGTGTGTGTGTGTGGAAGGGGAAGGAATAGTCTTATATACAAACATCAGTGTACGAGAGACTATGATAATGATTGCACTGGGAAAAAATTTGATCAATATTACATGCTTTTATGATGGGTGTATTAACGTTGTTTCTTGTCACTCTATATAATGACTCTTTTACTTTCCCATTCTCGTGATAGTGACCGACATGGCTCAAGCAAGACATGTCCCATTAAGCTCATCCTGACTGAAAAGAAAAAAATGAGAGAATGAATGAATGAATGAATGAAACATGGCTCAGCAAGCGTTGTAGAGCTGACTCCTACAAAAAAAAGATTTTATAGGAAGAGGGAAGGATGACCGAAGGAAGAGAAGTCCACAGCTTAGCTGTTCCAGGGAAGAAGGGGGTATCATAACAGCCAATCCTCGAGTGGCTGCTCTCCACACAGATACCAAGGGAAGCAGCAGCCAGTCACGTGCCACAGGTCCAAGCCTTGGTGTCGGGGACAGCTGGACACAGCTCAAGAGAGGAGTAGCCATAATAGTAACAATAGAACAGAGATGATAAGCAACACTGTAGCGAACTGAAAGGCATGATTGCACAGCAGAGGTCATGCCTAATGCATTCCTTAATGATGAGAGTGAAGGCTTTTGATTCGACAGTCGCTTGAAGGGAGATAGA
This sequence comes from Panulirus ornatus, assembly GCF_036320965.1. NCBI lineage: Eukaryota > Metazoa > Arthropoda > Malacostraca > Decapoda > Palinuridae > Panulirus > Panulirus ornatus. The sequence goes on along the minus strand of NC_092224.1, from coordinate 1,148,080 downwards.
TGGGCCAAGTATGTGATCAGTACTTTAAAATAAGGGGAATCGAACCCGTGTAGATGTGAAACAGCTGTCCACAAGAAAGATATCACGGCACCTGTACAAGACCACCAGCTATTGAGAAACAGACTTTGTACTGATGGTTAGGTTATATTCCCAGGATATGGTTATGCTCATGTTTGTGATGCTACACGGCTGATCTGTGGTGTTCTGAAACTTGACAGGGGTAATGAGTGACACTTACGAGATACTGGGAAAAATTGCATAAGAACAACGTTGAAGTTAACAAGGTTACTGCTTCCCCATTCTGTGATGCTGCACAGATCCAAACTGAAAGTAAGAGATATGTTCAGGACGAAAAAGTGAAGGAGGAGGAGGAGGAGGAGGAGGAGGAGACAATTTACGAAGAGAATAAAGACTGTAGGGGATAGTTTCCTTGAGGAACGTCACTGCTGGTTGGATAAAAGAGACAAGACACACCATCAACAACCACTGCAATGGATCAGTCAGTGAGGGTGTGACGTATCAAGGAAGAGAAACAAAAATAAATCCCTTAGATTAAGGAAGCAAACACCTGTGTCACAATCAGTCAACTGCTGTGGATATGTGGAGGGGAATTTCGTTCATCCACTCCGTTACCATCTTCATTCATCCACTTTGATATCATTTTCATTCATCCCACTCCACCATGATTTCCATTCAACTCACTCCACTGTTACTTTCATCCAAAATTAATTCACTGTTACTTTCATTCATCAGGCACCACTGTTATCTTCGCTCATCCCACTCCGTTATCTATATTCATCCCACTCCGTTATCTATATTCATCCCCACTCCGTTGTTTCCATTAATCCCACTCCGCTGTATTCATTCCTATCACTCCTTCGTTATCTATATTCCACCAAGTTTCGTTAACTGCGTCAAACATTACTACTCCCACCAGACTCAACACCCAAGTGTGGCTCCTATGACCCACGTGTACTGGGTAGACAATACAACACGTACGTCCGTCCCATCCGGTAACTAACGTTTGCTTTGTACGCTTCTCTCTTACTTGCGTATGTGTACTCTTAGTGTGTATACGTTTCTCGTGTGTATGTGTGTGTGTGTGTGTGTGTGTGTGTGTGTGTGTGTGTGTGTGTGTTCTCTGTTAACGACACGTAGACTGGAGCCGGAGAGCAGCAAACATTCAACAAATATTCTTTGCCCAGCTGTATAATTCCTAGACGTGTTATCCCACGTGAATTCTCGAAGAGTCAGGTCAAGGGTCACGCCATCATACCTAACGATCGTTCCGTCGTGCTCAAGACTCGTACCATCGTGTTCAAGGGTCTTACTGTCGTGCTTAATGATAATAAAGTCGTACTCAAGGGTTGTACCATCATGATCAATGATCGTAACATACTGTTCAAGGGTCGTACCAATGTGCTCAAGGGTCGTGTTGTAATGTTCCAGGATCGTAATATGGTACTCAAGGGTCGTGTCTTTAAGTTCAAAGGTCGTGCCTTTGTGTGATCAATGGTCGTACCGTCGTGTCTGATCAACTGGTCGTACCATCGTGTTCAAGAGGGTGGGTTAACAACCCTGGAAAACGTGAACAATTACCTACATTCCTGAGACCGTCTACACTACAGCTCCAAGCTGCGCCAGAGCCTCGCTCTACAGAAGTCCTCCTCATCAGCAGGAGAAGCACGTGTTGTGTGGCAGCCTCTGTGACCGCCAACTCCCGCCACCAGCACGACCAACCACGACTACCACCACCACCACAACTACCTTCCTCCCCTCCCCCTCATCAACCATACGTACATATATGAATAACACAACCCATCATTTCTACGACAATTCTTCCGCTAAAATAATCACCGGGTAATTATCTGCTCAGCCAGAAAATGAACGCATCATAACTCTTTAATTAATTATTTTTTCCCCCTCATGCCAGCTTGTGTAGCGAAGACAAAGAGAGTGTTATCAGTAACAGGGAGGTTATACCGCTCCACCCAGCCAGAGATTAGATAACATCGACCTTAACTACAGTGCACTCACGCCCCTTCAGTCTACCGGTACCTACGCCCCTCTCAACACCACCTGTGCCCTCGTCTTCCACTACGGGAGATCACAGAAAAAAACGGTCTTCCGCTGAGCGGTGGTCGGCTGAACGCGCGAGACAATGGAGTTCCCTAGGACGACGCTTGTACTGACGACGCTAGCGGTGGTCGGGCTGCTGCATCAGGGAGTGGGAGGCACCAAGGAAATGGGACCCAAGCCGAAACTACCTGACGACACCTTGTTCAAGGACCCGGCCGCCTTCTGTGAGGGCTGTTACGCCCTCATCCACGGTGAGTCGCCGCCTAACTGGCTGGGGATGGCAGGGTGAGGGAGACCTCTGGAGACGTTCATGGAGAGAAACTCTGAAAACAGATACACAGGCAGATGAACCGAGTCGCCAATCTTGATGCGAGGGGTCGAGTAGCAGTGATGAGTGATTTGAATGCATGAGTGAGCGATGTGGTAGCTGAGGGTATAATTGGGGGGCATGGGGTACCCACTGTGAATGAAAATAGTGAACAGCTTGTGGAGCTGTGGCCTGAAAAAGGACTGGTGACTGGTAATGCCTGGTTCAGAAAGAATGACATACATATGTATATGCGGGTGAGTAGGGTTAATGGTAAACGGGAAGTAATGGATTATCTACTGTCTGATAGTAGTGCTAGAGAGAGAGAGAGAGAGAGAGAGAGAGAGAGAGAGAGAGAGAGAGAGAGAGAGAGAGAGAGAGAGAGAGAGAGAGAGAGTTAGTTGTGGATGGAAATGTAAACGTGCTGGTGGGATATTTGATCAGTTCCTGATGGAGGAAACTGTGAAAAGGAAAAGAAGAAAGTACATGCGTGGGAAGAGTGTGGTGAAGATGACAGCTTGGAAAAGATGGTTGTGTGAGGAGAGACCAGGAGAGATTATATGATACTAGGAGAGGTGTATGGTCGTAACGTACAAGGAAGGAGCGCAAGTTACTAGATGCATAACAGAAAGTGGCAGGAAGTCAAGAGGAAGGTGAAGGGACTGAAAAACATGGCAAATGAGAGATGGCGTGAAAATGTATCGGCAAAATTCACGGAGTACATGAAAATGTATAGGACTGAGGTGAATAATGTAAAGTGAACAAGAGAACAAAGTGAAGCATCAATGAAGGGAACAGATGTGGAAGTAGTAACAGAAGTGGTAACAGGTGAAGAAGAGGCGGAATGAATATTTTGAAGGACTGTTGATTGTGTTCGACGGTAGGATGGAAGATTTGGGGTGTTTGGGATGTGAAGGTATAAGTGACACGGTCATGGCAAGTGGTTTGGTGAAAAGATGAATGACAAAGCAGCTGGAGTGGATGGGGTTTCAATTGAATTTCTCAAGAGAAGTGAGTGTTGATGACTGTTTGGTCAAGATTTTCAGTGAGGTACCAAAGAATTAGCAGAATTCCTTCACAGTGCCACTGTACATAGGGAAAGAGAACAAAAGTAAATGTTCGAATTACATAGGTATGAGTGCGTTGAGTGTACTTGGTATGTTGCATGGAAGAGTTGTGACTGAGAAGGTGATGCCATGCACAGAAAAACAGACAGGGGAGGAACAAAATAGCTTCAAGAGTGATAAAGGATGTGTTAATCGGGTGTCTGCTTTGAAGAATTCATGTGAGGAATACTTAGAAAAAGACAAGGATTTGTATGTGTATTCTGTGGGTCTAGAAAAAAAAAGGAACGTATGGTAGGGTTGACAAAGATGCTTTGTGAAAGATGTTACGATCATATGGTACAAGAGGAATGCTACTAAAAACAGAGAGGCATCTCGAGTAAGAAGAGAGAAGGCTGGTGTGCGATAAGGGTGTATCATGTCCCCGTGACTGTAGTGGTGATGGAAGTAAATGCAGATGGGAGTTTAGTCGGTGGTGGATCCGAGTAAGGAACTGCAGCACACTGTCTCTTAGTTTGGGAGAGAGTGGAAAAGGCTGAGAGTTGACGTGAACAAGAGTAAGGTTATGAAGTTCAGCAGGAGAGAGACAAGTTGGGTGGAGTGTGACTAAATGGAAACAAAACCACAACAACAACAACAACAAACTAGGGTGCTTAAGATACCTGGGAGAGGACATGGCAAGGATATGGAAGCTGAAGTAAACCATATCATGAATGAGAGGGTTGAGGGCCTGAATGCATCGGAGAATATGTGGAAAGTGTGTGAGGGGAAAAACTGGCATGTTTGATAGTGTAGCAATCCCAACGATGTTGTATGGATGTGAGGGGTGGGCCCCTGATGAAAATGCACGATAGAGGGCGGATGTGTTGGATATGAAATGCTTAAGTACAATATGTGGTGTGAGGAATGTCGACCGAGTAAGACATTATGAGGTGAGAGATAGATGTGGAAGTAGGACGAGCACGTCTGAGCTGAAGAAGGTGTGTTGAGATGGTTTGAACACAGTTGAAGCCTCTAGTGTCAGCTCTTATTCTATCCATTTCTGCAACATTTGCCGTGTTAGTTCTAACCCTCCCTCTGTTGAACATCATCTGATAATCCTCTCTCCTGATCTTCTACCGGTCCTTGGAAACGCATTCGTGCAAGGCTACTTCTCCTTTGTACTATCACATATCCGACTATACTCGTTATCATCGTGTCTGATCCAAGGGCAGAGTTTGTGCCCAATGTAGTACAAAAATACCCACTGCTCGCTTCGTCGATCCTGAGTCTTCTAACTTGGATGCCATCTGGCTCAATATCTCTCTTTCTTGTATTACCTTGCTGTTATGTTCTTTTTATTCCCCCTAATTCCTCAAACTATATACAACTGTTCGAGTCAGATTTTGCCGGGAAGCTCTGCTCTCTTCTCACCCACACACTGGGATCCTCTACGCCGGGGATTTCAATGTACACAACAAGCATTGGTCAGGCTCTGACCAGGACGATCCTGGTGAAGCTGAGGCCTTTTCTTTTTTCACCTTAACGATCTGGAATAAGTAATCAAACTTTACCACTTTTCTTTTTTTTTTTTTTTTTTACCTCTGAACCTTCCCACTACACATACACTATTTCTGTCCCCTTAAAGTCCTTTAACCACAATCTTACTTCTAATACCGCAGACTCATCTTCTATCTCACCCCAACTCTGGCACTTAGGGAGAGCTGAGTGGCTATCACTGCGTAGCAACTTTTCTGACTTTCCCTGGGAGAGGCACTGCTTCTCTGGTCGGGATGCCTTGTGGCCTATATCCCACCTTCTGAATCTTTTCCTCCTCGGTCGTGGTTGGATTTCTCCTACTTCAATACAAGTCGCGTCAGGGAGGGTGTGTACCTGACCATGAAACTCTTCCCTTCGACAGAAACCCACTCTGCCGTCAGTTCCGCTCGGAATCATTGCAAAACTGTTCTTAAAGAGCCAAGCGCAATAAAAAATAATGTGCTGACTTAACAACTTCTACTGTCAAACCATGTCGCTCCTTCATTATAAGTATATCTAACAACTTCTGTAATTTCACTTTTACTCCTCTTTTCCAACCTGATCAGTTCCTTGCCAACTCTACAACAGATGAAGTTGCTCTCTTCGACACCTTGTTTTCCTCTAAGACAACTTTGGATGAATCAGATTCTAATCCTCCAGCCACATCTCCTACCTCTTGATCCTATACCATCTATATTCTCATCGCACAAGGTCTTCCAGGTGGACAAGGCGTATGGCTCAGATGGCATACCTCCTCGTGTTTCAAAGGAGTGCGTTTCTGAGCTAGCACCAATCCTAGCTCGACTATTCCGCCTCTGTCCAAAAATCCAGACTTTTCCTTCCGCTTAGAAGTACGCCTTGTCTGCAGACCATTCCCAAGAAAGGAAACCACTAAAATCCTAACTATCGTCCCATTACTCTTACTTCTGCTATCACCAAAGACTGAAATTCTTCTTAACTCTCGTTTTCTCAAAAACTTTGAACCCCATTCCCTTCTTTCAGATAACCAGTATGAATTACGCAATGTTAGGTCTAGTGGTGATAATCTCACCTCTGGTCCTCCTCTTGCAGGGATTCCAGTGAAACTTTTATCGCAACCTTCGATAGTTCCAAAGCATTTGACAGGGTGTGGCATTAGTCTTTCCTTTCTAAACTCCCTTCCTTTGGCTTCACTGCTTCTCTCTGTTCTCTCATCCATAGATTGTTCTCAGCCGCTGCATCGTAGTGTCCTCGATGGAGCGACTTCCCCTCCTATCCTACCACTAGTGGTGTTCCTCAGGGTTCTGTCCTATCACCTCATCTTTCTTCTCTCAATAAATCATCTCTCTTTTACTGCTAACGCTAGTCACTCTTTATGCTGATGATTCTACGTTACATAATTACATGAGAAAGACAGACAACAGGAGGCCCACGACTGGGATGTATGAAAAAAAAAAAAGAATAATTTGACTTAAAAGGAAAAATCTAATTCCGCTCAGTACTTTTGTAAGCCATCACAGTTACCGCTGTCGTTTACACGTTTATTTCTGGCGTTATAGAATATTTGTCTAAACGACTTTTGAAGGTATTTATAGTTTTAGCATTCACTACGTCTGACGGTAACTTATTCCAGTACTCAACACACCTACAGGAAAAGAAGCTTTTTCCCCAGTCCGTACTATATCTTTTAGCACTGAGTTATATTCCATTTGTCCTGGTAATCGTATTTTCTTGTATTTCGAAAAGATGTTCATGGTTTACTTTATCGAACATGTTTAGAATTTTGAACACTTGGATTAAGTCACCGCGAAGTCTACGTTTTTTTCTTTTTAAGGGAGAAGAGATCCGTTTTAGCCTCTCTTCGTTTGCCAGATTTCTAAAGGATGGGATCAATCTTGTTGCACGTCTTTGTACTTGCTCTAATTTTCCCTCGTCTCTTTTATAATTTGGGGACCAAAACTGGACTGCATATTCAAGGTGTGGTCTTACTAGAGAACTATAAAGTGTGAGAATTTTTTTCTGGTATCTTATAATCTATATTCCTGGCTATAAAACCTAACATTTGGTTACCTTTTTTACTTGCTGCCTGACACTGTTTAGTGTATTTCAAACTCACTCCCCCCCCCACACCCTCCTCCCTTTAATTCTCGTTCTTTCTTATACTGATCACATTTCCTCTCTCAGTCCGGACATGTGCAGCGTTCCGGATCGGGGAGTGAGTAATCTTGTGAAATTTACTGATGCTAAAACTCCCAAATCTCTTTCGAAGAATCATTTGTGTCCATCTGTTGAATTTCGAAATACCATAATTCACTGTTGTGATAATATGGACATGTTGGGCATAACCATCTCCTCCACTCTGCTTTGGACACCTCCTTCAGTCAACATCATAAAGTGCTTCTCAAAAGCAGGGAGTACTGTATGGGAGCCATAATCATTTTTTCTTGTGACCAGCTGCCTCACATCTATACAGGATTCATTCTCCCCAGTGTGGAGCATTCCTCTCACGTCTGGTAAGGTTCACCCTCCACCTGTTTAATAACTACAGTGGAATCAAGAACCTTCTGTCTAGCATCACTTCTCTTCAACCTTCCCTTTCCGTACGCCACAATTTTTCTGTTCTCTCTCCTGTGTATATGTATTTTTTTTCCGCTATTCTCGTGAACTGTCTGCATCTGCACGTGTTCGCCCCCTCAGCATTTGGACCGTGGCACACGTTTGGCCGCTGCTTCCCACAACTTCTGTAGGGAGATCACCCAATCGAGGATTGGCTGTTATGATGCCTACTTGTTCCCTCGAACAGCAAAAGCTGTGGAATTCTCTTCCTGCTTTTGTCTTTCCTTCTTCTTATAACCTTTCTTCCTTGAAAAGTCAGGTATACAAACACTTGCATAGCCATGGTAAATTTCAACATTTTCATTCACCCGAGACAGCTCTGACTGGGCCATATTATGCATTTGTCCGTGCCATGTAGGTCAGTATGAAAAAGAAAATGAAGGTACACACGTCAGAAATGGAAGGAACAAGAAAAATGGGGAAGCCATGGCCGGTTGAGAGGATGGAATGAAAGACACTTTGAGGGATCAGGGCCGGAACAAGCAGGAGAGTGAGAGGCTTGCATGGGACAAGCGAATTGGAGCTACATGGTATGTAGGAGGGCGATGTGCTGTCAATGTGATGAACCATTACATATGAAGCAGTGCATTACACATGACGGCTACAATGTGGATGTGAGCAAACGGAGCCGTTCTTCATCTTTTCCTGGCGCAACATCGCCACACGGGAAACAGTAATCAAGTAGGAAGGAAATGAAGACTCCTTTGGAGTTAAGAGCTTAAACGCTCTCTAACAAGGATGTACTGCCTCGAAAACGGTGACTTTTCACTCGCGGTGTAACCTCAAACATGGGGAGTCCTGTAACACCTATATATATATATATATATATATATATATATATATATATATATATATATATATATATATATATATACAGCGTTGGTGGCTGATTCATGTGAGAAACTGCAGAAGCTGGTGACTGAGTTTGGTAAAGTGTGTGAAAGAAGAAAGTTAAGAGTAAATGTGAATAAGAGCAAGGCTATTAGGTACAGTAGGGTTGAGGGTCAAGTCAATTGGGAGGTAAGTTTGAATGGAGAAAAACTGGAGGAAGTAAAGTGTTTTAGATATGTGGGAGTGGATCTGGCAGCGGATGGAACCATGGAAGCGGAAGTGAATCATAGGGTGGGGGAGGGGGCGAAAATCCTGGGCGCCTTGTAGAATGTGTGGAAGTCGAGAACATTATCTCGGAAAGCAAAAATAGGTATGTTTGAAGGAATAGTGGTTCCAATAATGTTGTATGGTTGCGAGGCGTGGGCTATGGATAGAGTTGTGCGCAGGAGGGTGGATGTGCTGGAAATGAGATGTTTGAGGACAATGTGTGGTGTGAGGTGGTTTGATCGAGTAAGTAATGTAAGGGTAAGAGAGATGAGTGGAAATAAAAAGAGCGTGGTTGAGAGAGCAGAAGAGGGTGTTTTGAAATGGTTTGGGCACATGGAGAGAATGAGTGAGGAAAGATTGACCAAGAGGATATATGTGTCGGAGGTGGAGGGAACGAGGAGAAGTGGGAGACCAAATTGGAGGTGGAAAGATGGAGTGAAAAAGATTTTGTGTGATCTGGGCCTGAACATGCAGGAGGGTGAAAGGCGGGCAAGGAATAGAGTGAATTGGATCGATGTGGTATACCGGGGTTGACGTGCTGTCAGTGGATTGAATCAGGGCATGTGAAGCGTCTGGGGTAAACCATGGAAAGTTGTGTGGGGCCTGGATGTGGAAAGGGAGCTGTGGTTTCGGGCATTATTGCGTGACAGCTGGAGACTGAGTGTGAACGAATGGGGCCTTTGTTGTCTTTTCCTAGTGCTACCTCGCACACATGATCGGGGAGGGGGATGGTATTCCATGTGTGGCGAGGTGGCGATGGGAATGAATAGGGGCAGACAGTGTGAATTGTGTGCATGGGTATATATGTATGTGTCTGTGTGTGTATATATATGTGTACATTGAGATGTATAGGTATGTATATTTGCGTGTGTGGGCGTGTGTGTGTGTACATTGTGTATGGGGGTGGGTTTGCCATTTCTTTCGTCTGTTTCCTTGCGCTACCTCGCAAACGCGGGAGACAGCGACAAAGCAAAATATATAAATACATAAATAATATATATATATATATATATATATATATATATATATATATATATATATATATATATATATATATATATATATGTATGTATATATATATATATATTATACTTGGTCGCCGTCTCCCACGTTAGCGAGGTAGCGCAAGGAAACAGACGAAAGACTGGCCAAAGCCACCCACATACACATGTATATACATACACGTCCACACACGCAAATATACATACCTATACATCTCAACGTATACATATATATATACACACACAGACATATACATATATATATATGTACATAATTCATACTGTCTGCCTTTATTCATTCTCATCGCCACCTCGCCATATATGCAATAACAACTCCCTCCCCCCTCATGCGTGCGAGGTAGCGCTAGGAAAAGACCACAAAGGCCACATTCGTTCACACTCAATCTCTAGCTGCCATGTAATAATGCTCCGAAACCACAGCTCCCTTTCCACATCCAGGCCCCACAGAACATTCCATGGTTTACCTCAGACGCTTCTCATGCCGTGGTTCAATCCATTGACAGCACGTCGACCCCGGTATACCACATCCTTCCAATTCACTCTATTCCTTGCATACCTTTCACCCTCCTGCATGTTTAGGCCCCGATCACTTAAAATCTTTTTCACTTCATCTTTCCACCTCCAATTTGGTCTCCCACTTCTCCTCGTTCCCTCCACCTTTGACACACATATCCACTTGGTCAATCTTTCCTCACTCATTCTCTCCATGTGACTAAACCATTTCAAAACACCCTCTTCTGCTCTCTCAACCACAACTGTTTTTATTACCACACATCTCTCTTACTCTATTATTACTTACTCGATCAAACCACCTCACACCACATATTGTCCTTAAATATATCATTTCCAGCACATCCACCCTCCTCCGCACAATTCTATCCATAGCCCAAGCCTCGCAACCATATAACATTGTTGGAACCACTATTCCTTCAAACATACCCATTTTTGCTTTCCGAGATAATGCTCTCGGCTTCCACATATTGTTCAACGCTCTCAGGACTTTCACCCCCTCCCCCACCCTATGATTCACTTCCGCTTCCATGGTTCCATCCGCTGCCAGATCCACTCCCACATATCTAAAACACTTTACTTCCTCCAGTTTTCTCCATTCAAACTTACCTCCCAATTGACTTAATCCTCAACCCTACTGTACCTAATAACCTTGCTCTTATTCACATTTACCCTCACCTTTCTTCTTCCACACACTTTACCAAATTCAGTCACCAGTTTCTGCAGTTTCTCACATGAATCAGCCACCAGCGCTGTATCATCAGCGAACAACAACTGACTCACTTCCCAAGCTCTCTCATCCACAACAGACTGCATACTTGCCCCTCTTTCCAAAACTCTTGCATTCACCTCCCTAACAACCCCATCCATAAACAAATTAAACAACCATGGAGACATCACACACCCCTGCCGCAAACCTACATTCACTGAGAACCAATCACTTTCCTCTCTTCCTACACGTACACATGCCTTACATCATCGATAAAAACTTTTCACTGCTTCTAACAACTTGCCTCCCACACCATATACTCTTAATACCTTCCGCAGAGCCTCTCTATCAACCTATCATATGCCTTCTCCAGATCCATAAACGCTACATCCAAATCCATTTGCTTTTCTAAGTATTTCTCACATACATTCTTCAAAGCAAACACCTGATCCACACATCCTCTACCACTTCTGAAACCACACTGCTCTTCCCCAATCTGATGCTCTGTACATGCCTTCACCCTCTCAATCAATACCCTCCCATATAATTTACCAGGAATACTCAACAAACTTATACCTCTGTAATTTGAGCACTCACTCTTATCCCCTTTGCCTTTGTACAATGGCACTATGAAAGCATTCCGCCAATCCTCAGGCACCTCACCATGAATCATACATACATTAAATAACCTTACCAACCAGTCAACATCATCAGGGGAGACACGAGAGAGAAATATAAGTCAGTTGATATACATCGAAAAGACGAAGCTAGGATGCCATTTGGTAAACATGCGATTGTCTTGGACACTCGTATGTTTACCAAATGGCGTCCAAGCTTCGTCTCTTCGATGTATATCAACTGACTTATATTTCTCTCTTGTGTCTCCCCTGATGATGTGATTATAACACGTAAGTGCACTTGAGAACTTATCGTGTTTCATTTTCCCCGTGGACTCATAGGAATATATATATATATATATATATATATATATATATATATATATATATGTGTGTGTGTGTGTGTGTGTGTGTGTGTGTGTGTGTGTGTGTGTATCCCTGGAGATAGGGGAGAAAGAATATTTCCCACGTATTCCTCACGTGTCGTAAAAGGCGACTAAAGGGGACGGGAGCGGGGGGCCAGAAACCCTCCCCTCCTTGTATTTTAACTTTCTAATCTAAAAGGGGAAACAGAAGGAGCCACGCGGGGAGTGCTCATCCTCCTCAAAGGCTCAGATTGGGGTGTCTAAATGTGTGTGGATGTAACCAAGATGAGAAAAAAGGAGATAGGTAGTATGTTTGAGGAAAGGAATCTGGATGTTTTGGCTCTGAGTGAAACGAAGCTCAAGGGTAAAGGGCAAGAGTGGTTTGGGAATGTCTTGGGAGTAAAGTCAGAGGACAAAAACAAGGGAAGGAGTAGCACTACTCCTGAAACAGGAGTGGTGGGAGTATGTGATAGTGTAAGAAAGTAAACCCTAGATTGATATGGGTAAAACTGAAAGTGGATGGAGAGAGATGGGTGATTATTGGTGCATATGCACCTGGCCATGAAATTAAAGATCATGAGAAGCAAGTGTTTTGGGAGCAGCTGAGTGAGCGTGTTAGTAGTTTTGATGCACAAGACCGGGTTATAGTGGTGGGTGATTTGAATGCAAAGGTGAGTAATGTGCCAGTTGAGGGAATAATTGCTGTATATGGGGTGTTCAGTGTTGTAAAAGGAAATGGTGAAGAGCTTGTAGGTTTATGTGCTGAAAAATGTATACGTATGTAAGTAGGAGAGATGGCCAGAGAGCGTTATTGGATTACGTGTTCATTGATAGGCGCGCGAAAGAGAGACTTTTGGATATTAATGTGCTGAGAGGTGCAACTGGAGGGATGTCTGATCATTATCTTGTGGAGGCGAAGGTGAAGATTTGTAGAGGTTGTCAGAAAAGAAGAGAGAATGTTGGGGTGAAAAGAGTGGTGAGAGTAAGAGAGCTTGGGAAGGAGACTTGTGTGAGGAAGTATCAGCAGAGACTGAGTACAAAATGGAAAAAGGTGAGAGCAAAGGACGTAAGGGGAGTGAGGGAGGAATGGGATGTATTTAGGGAAGCAGTGATGGCTTGCGCAAAAGATGCTTGTGGCATGAGAAGCGTGGGAGCTGGGCAGATTAGAAAGGGTAGTGAGTGGTGGGATGAAGAAGTAAGATTAGTAGTGAAAGAGAAGAGAGAGGCATTTGGATGATTTTTGAAGGGAAATAATGCAAATGACTGGGAGATGTATAAAAGAAAGAGGCAGGAGGTCAAGAGAAAGGTGCAAGAGGTGAAAAAGAGGGCAAATGAGAATTGGGGTGAGAGAGCATCATTAAAATTTAGGGATTATAAAAAGATGTCTTGGAAGATGGCAAATAAAGTGCGTAAGACAAGGGAACAAATGGGAACTTCAGTGAAGGGGGGCAAATGGGGAGGTGATAACAAGTAGTGGAGATGTGAGGAGATAGAGTGAGTATTTTGAAGGTTTGTTGAATGTGTTTGATGACAGAGTGGCAGATACAGGGTGTTTTGGTCGAGGTGGTGTGCAAAGTGAGAGGGTTAGGGAAAATTATTTGGTAAAAAGAGAAGAGGTAGTAAAAGCTTTGCGGAAGATGAAAGCCGGTAAGGCAGCGGGTTTGGATGGTATTGCAGTGGAATTTATCAAAGAAGGGGGTGACTGTATTGCTGACAGGTTGGTAAGGTTATTTGAAGTATGTATGACTTATGGTGAGGTGCCTGAGGATTGGCGGAACGCTTGCATAGTGCCATTGTACAAAGGCAAAGGGGATAAAAGTGAATGCTCAAACTACAGAGGCATAAGTTTGTTGAGTATTCCTGGGAAATTATATAGGAGGGTATTGATTGAGAGGGTGAAGGCATGTACAGAGCATCAGATTGGGGAAGAGCAGTGTGGTTTTAGAAGTGGTAGAGGATGTGTGGATCAGGTGTTTGCTTTGAAGAATGTATGTGAGAAATACTTAGAAAAGGAAATGGATTTGTATGTAGCATTTATGGATCTGGAGAAGGCATATGATAGAGTTGATAGAGATGCTCTGTGGAAGGTATTAAGAATATATGGTGTGGGAGGCAAGTTGTTATAAGCGGTGAAAAGTTTTTTTTTTATCGAGGATGTAAGGCATGTGTACGTGCAGGAAGAGATTTTTTCTCAGTGAATGTAGGTTTGCGGCAGGGGTGTGTGATGTATCCATGGTTGTTTGATTTGTTTATGGATGGGGTTGTTAGGGAGGTGAATGCAAGAGTTTTGGAAAGAGGGGCAATTATGCAGTCTGTTGTGGATGAAAGAGCTTGGGAAGTGAGTCAGTTGTTCGCTGATGATACAGCGCGTGTGAGAAACTGCAGAAGCTGGTGACTGAGTTTGGTAAAGTGTGTGGAGGAAAAAAGCTGAGAGTAAATGTGAATAAGAGCAAAGTTATTAGGTACAGTAGGGTTGAGGGACAAGTCAATTGGGAGGTAAGTTTAAATGGAGAAAAACTGGAGGAAGTGAAGTGTTTTAGATATCTGGGAGTGAATTTGGCAGCGGATGGAACCATGGAAGCGGATGTGAATCATAGGGCGGGGGAGGGAGCGAAAGTTCTGGGAGCGTTGAAGAATGTGTAGAAGTCGATAACATTATCTCGGAAAGCAAAAATGGGTATATTTGAAGGAAGAGTGGTTCTAACAATGTTATATGGTTGCGAGGCTTGGGCTATAGATAGCGTTGTGCGTAGGAGGGTGGATGTGCTGAAATGAGATGTTTGAGGACAATATGTGGTGTGAGGGGGTTTGATCAAATAAGTAATAACAGGGTCAGAGAGATGTGTGGTAACAAAAAGAGTTGTGGTTGAGAGAGCAGAAGAGGGTGTTTTGAAATGGTTTGGTCACATGGAGAGAATGAGTGAGGAAATATTGACCAAGAGGATATATGTGTCAGAGGTGGAGGGAACGAGGAGAAGTGGGAGACCAAATTGGAGATGGAAAGATGGAGTGAAAAAGATTTTGAGTGATCGGTGCCTGAACATGCAGGAGGGTGAAAGGCGTGCAAGGAATAGAGTGAATTGGAACGATGTGGTATACCGGGGTTGACGTGTTGTCAGTGGATTGAACCAGGGCATGTGAAGCGTTTGAGGTAAACCATGGAAAGTTCTGTGGGGCCTGGATGTGGAAAGGGAGCTGTGGCTTCGGTGCATTATTACATGACAGCTAGAGACGGAGTGTGAACGAATGTGGCCTTTGTTGTCTTTTCCTAGCGCTACCTCCCGCACATGAGGAGGGAGCGGGTTGTTATTTCATGTGTGGCGGGGTGGCGATGGGAATGAATAAAGGCAGACAGTATGAATTATGTACATGTGTATATATGTATATGTCTGTGTGTGTATATATATATATATGTATACGTTGAGATGTATAGGTATCATATTTGCGTGTGTGGACGTGTATGTATATATATACATGTGCATGTGTATGGATGTATACATGTGTATGTGGGTGGGTTGGGCCATTCCTTCGTCTGATTCTTTGCGCTACCTCGCTAACGCAGGAGACAGCGACAAAGCAAAATGAATATATATATATATATATATATATATATATATATATATATATATATATATATATATATATATATATATCCCTGGGGATAGGGGAGAAAGAATACTTCCCACGTATTCCCTGCGTGTCGTAGAAGGCGACTAAAAGGGAAGGGAGCGTGGGGCTGGAAATCCTCCCCTCTCATTTTTTTATTTTAATTTTCCAAAAGAAGGAACAGAGAAGGGGGCCAGGTGAGGGTATTCCCTCAAAGGCCCAGTCCTCTGTTCTTAACGCTACCTCGCTATCGCGGGAAAATGGCGAATAGTATGAAAAAAAAAAAAAAAAAAATAATATATATATATATATATATATATATATATATATATATATAATATATATATATAATATATATATATGGGAGATGTGTAAAAGAAAGAGGCAGGAGGTCAAGGGAAAGGTGCAAGAAGTGAAAAAGAGGGCAAGTGAGAGTGGGGGTGCGAGAGTATCATTAAATTTTAGGGAGAATAAAAAGATGTTTTGGAAAGAGGGAAATAAAATGCGTAAGGCAAGAGAACAAATGGAAACATCGATGAAGGGGGCTAATGGGGCGGTAATAACAAGTAGTGGTGATGTGAGAAGGAGATGGAGTGAGTATTTTGAAGGTTTGTTGAATGTGTTTGATGATACAGTGGCAGATATAGGGTGTTTTGGTCGAGGTGGCGTGCGAGGTGAGAGGGTTAGGGAGAATGATTTGGTACACAGAAAAGAAGTAGTGAAAGCTTTGTGGAAGATGAAAGCCAGCAAGGCGGTGGATTTGGATGGTATTGCAGCGGAATTTATTAAAAAAGGGGGTGACTGTGTTGTTGACTGGTTGGTGAGGATATTTAAATATGTATGACTCACGGTGAAGTGCATGAGGATTGGTGGAATGCGTGCATAGTGCCATTGTACAAAGGCAAAGGGGATAAAGGTGAATGTTCAAATTACAGAGGTATAAGTTTGTTGAGTATTCCTGGGAAATGATATGGGAGGGTATTGATTGAGAGGGTGAAGACATGTATAGAGCATCAGATTGGGGAAGAGCAGTGTGATTTCAGAAGTGGTAGAAGATCTGTCGATCAGGTGTTTGCTTTGAAGAATGTATGTGAGAAATACTTAGTAAAGCAAATGGATTTGTATGTAGCATTCATGGATCTGGAGAAGGCATATGATAGAGTTGATGGAGATGCTCTGTGAAAAGTTTTTATTGATGATGTAAGGCATGTGTACCAGTAGGAAGAGAGGAAAATGATTGGTTCTCAGTGAATGTCTGTTTGCAGCAGGGGTGCGTGATGTCTCCATGGCTGTTTAATTTGTTTATGGATGGGGTTGTTAGAGACGTGAATGTAAGAGTTTTGGAGAGAGGGGCAAGTATGCGGTCTGTTGTGGATGAGAGGGCTTGAGAAGTGAGTCAGTTGTTCGCTGATGATACAGAGCTGGTGGCTGATTTGTGTGAGAAACTGTAGAAGCTTGTGACTGAGTTTGGTAAAGTATGTGAAAGAAAAGAGCTGAGAGCAAATGTGTATAAGAGCAAGGTTATTAGGTACAGTAGGGTTGAGGGTCAAGTCAATTGGGAGGTAAGTTTGAATGGAGAAAAACTGGAGGAAGTAAAGTGTTTTAGATATGTGGGAGTGGATCTGGCAGCGGATGGAACCATGGAAGCGGAAGTGAATCATAGGGTGGGGGAGGGGGCGAAAATCCTGGGCGCCTTGTAGAATGTGTGGAAGTCGAGAACATTATCTCGGAAAGCAAAAATAGGTATGTTTGAAGGAATAGTGGTTCCAATAATGTTGTATGGTTGCGAGGCGTGGGCTATGGATAGAGTTGTGCGCAGGAGGGTGGATGTGCTGGAAATGAGATGTTTGAGGACAATGTGTGGTGTGAGGTGGTTTGATCGAGTAAGTAATGTAAGGGTAAGAGAGATGAGTGGAAATAAAAAGAGCGTGGTTGAGAGAGCAGAAGAGGGTGTTTTGAAATGGTTTGGGCACATGGAGAGAATGAGTGAGGAAAGATTGACCAAGAGGATATATGTGTCGGAGGTGGAGGGAACGAGGAGAAGTGGGAGACCAAATTGGAGGTGGAAAGATGGAGTGAAAAAGATTTTGTGTGATCTGGGCCTGAACATGCAGGAGGGTGAAAGGCGGGCAAGGAATAGAGTGAATTGGATCGATGTGGTATACCGGGGTTGACGTGCTGTCAGTGGATTGAATCAGGGCATGTGAAGCGTCTGGGGTAAACCATGGAAAGTTGTGTGGGGCCTGGATGTGGAAAGGGAGCTGTGGTTTCGGGCATTATTGCGTGACAGCTGGAGACTGAGTGTGAACGAATGGGGCCTTTGTTGTCTTTTCCTAGTGCTACCTCGCACACATGACGGGGGAGGGGGATGGTATTCCATGTGTGGCGAGGTGGCGATGGGAATGAATAGGGGCAGACAGTGTGAATTGTGTGCATGGGTATATATGTATGTGTCTGTGTGTGTATATATATGTGTACATTGAGATGTATAGGTATGTATATTTGCGTGTGTGGGCGTGTGTGTGTGTACATTGTGTATGGGGGTGGGTTTGCCATTTCTTTCGTCTGTTTCCTTGCGCTACCTCGCAAACGCGGGAGACAGCGACAAAGCAAAATATATAAATATATAAATAATATATATATATATATATATATATATATATATATATATATATATATATATATATATATATATATATATATATGTATGTATATATATATATATATTATACTTGGTCGCTGTCTCCCACGTTAGCGAGGTAGCGCAAGGAAACAGACGAAAAACTGGCCAAAGCCACCCACATACACATGTATATACATACACGTCCACACACGCAAATATACATACCTATACATCTCAACGTATACATATATATATACACACACAGACATATACATATATATATATGTACATAATTCATACTGTCTGCCTTTATTCATTCTCATCGCCACCTCGCCATATATGCAATAACAACTCCCTCCCCCCTCATGCGTGCGAGGTAGCGCTAGGAAAAGACCACAAAGGCCACATTCGTTCACACTCAATCTCTAGCTGCCATGTAATAATGCTCCGAAACCACAGCTCCCTTTCCACATCCAGGCCCCACAGAACATTCCATGGTTTACCTCAGACGCTTCTCATGCCGTGGTTCAATCCATTGACAGCACGTCGACCCCGGTATACCACATCCTTCCAATTCACTCTATTCCTTGCATACCTTTCACCCTCCTGCATGTTTAGGCCCCGATCACTTAAAATCTTTTTCACTTCATCTTTCCACCTCCAATTTGGTCTCCCACTTCTCCTCGTTCCCTCCACCTTTGACACACATATCCACTTGGTCAATCTTTCCTCACTCATTCTCTCCATGTGACTAAACCATTTCAAAACACCCTCTTCTGCTCTCTCAACCACAACTGTTTTTATTACCACACATCTCTCTTACTCTATTATTACTTACTCGATCAAACCACCTCACACCACATATTGTCCTTAAATATATCATTTCCAGCACATCCACCCTCCTCCGCACAATTCTATCCATAGCCCAAGCCTCGCAACCATATAACATTGTTGGAACCACTATTCCTTCAAACATACCCATTTTTGCTTTCCGAGATAATGCTCTCGGCTTCCACATATTGTTCAACGCTCTCAGGACTTTCACCCCCTCCCCCACCCTATGATTCACTTCCGCTTCCATGGTTCCATCCGCTGCCAGATCCACTCCCACATATCTAAAACACTTTACTTCCTCCAGTTTTCTCCATTCAAACTTACCTCCCAATTGACTGTACCTAATAACCTTGCTCTTATTCACATTTACCCTCACCTTTCTTCTTCCACACACTTTACCAAATTCAGTCACCAGTTTCTGCAGTTTCTCACATGAATCAGCCACCAGCGCTGTATCATCAGCGAACAACAACTGACTCACTTCCCAAGCTCTCTCATCCACAACAGACTGCATACTTGCCCCTCTTTCCAAAACTCTTGCATTCACCTCCCTAACAACCCCATCCATAAACAAATTAAACAACCATGGAGACATCACACACCCCTGCCGCAAACCTACATTCGCTGAGAACCAATCACTTTCCTCTCTTCCTACACGTACACATGCCTTACATCATCGATAAAAACTTTTCACTGCTTCTAACAACTTGCCTCCCACACCATATACTCTTAATACCTTCCGCAGAGCCTCTCTATCAACCTATCATATGCCTTCTCCAGATCCATAAACGCTACATCCAAATCCATTTGCTTTTCTAAGTATTTCTCACATACATTCTTCAAAGCAAACACCTGATCCACACATCCTCTACCACTTCTGAAACCACACTGCTCTTCCCCAATCTGATGCTCTGTACATGCCTTCACCCTCTCAATCAATACCCTCCCATATAATTTACCAGGAATACTCAACAAACTTATACCTCTGTAATTTGAGCACTCACTCTTATCCCCTTTGCCTTTGTACAATGGCACTATGAAAGCATTCCGCCAATCCTCAGGCACCTCACCATGAATCATACATACATTAAATAACCTTACCAACCAGTCAACATCATCAGGGGAGACACGAGAGAGAAATATAAGTCAGTTGATATACATCGAAAAGACGAAGCTAGGATGCCATTTGGTAAACATGCGATTGTCTTGGACACTCGTATGTTTACCAAATGGCGTCCAAGCTTCGTCTCTTCGATGTATATCAACTGACTTATATTTCTCTCTTGTGTCTCCCCTGATGATGTGATTATAACACGTAAGTGCACTTGAGAACTTATCGTGTTTCATTTTCCCCGTGGACTCATAGGAATATATATATATATATATATATATATATATATATATATATATATATATATGTGTGTGTGTGTGTGTGTGTGTGTGTGTGTGTGTGTGTGTGTGTGTATCACTGGAGATAGGGGAGAAAGAATATTTCCCACGTATTCCTCACGTGTCGTAAAAGGCGACTAAAGGGGACGGGAGCGGGGGGCCAGAAACCCTCCCCTCCTTGTATTTTAACTTTCTAATCTAAAAGGGGAAACAGAAGGAGCCACGCGGGGAGTGCTCATCCTCCTCAAAGGCTCAGATTGGGGTGTCTAAATGTGTGTGGATGTAACCAAGATGAGAAAAAAGGAGATAGGTAGTATGTTTGAGGAAAGGAATCTGGATGTTTTGGCTCTGAGTGAAACGAAGCTCAAGGGTAAAGGGCAAGAGTGGTTTGGGAATGTCTTGGGAGTAAAGTCAGAGGACAAAAACAAGGGAAGGAGTAGCACTACTCCTGAAACAGGAGTGGTGGGAGTATGTGATAGTGTAAGAAAGTAAACCCTAGATTGATATGGGTAAAACTGAAAGTGGATGGAGAGAGATGGGTGATTATTGGTGCATATGCACCTGGCCATGAAATTAAAGATCATGAGAAGCAAGTGTTTTGGGAGCAGCTGAGTGAGCGTGTTAGTAGTTTTGATGCACAAGACCGGGTTATAGTGGTGGGTGATTTGAATGCAAAGGTGAGTAATGTGCCAGTTGAGGGAATAATTGCTGTATATGGGGTGTTCAGTGTTGTAAAAGGAAATGGTGAAGAGCTTGTAGGTTTATGTGCTGAAAAATGTATACGTATGTAAGTAGGAGAGATGGCCAGAGAGCGTTATTGGATTACGTGTTCATTGATAGGCGCGCGAAAGAGAGACTTTTGGATATTAATGTGCTGAGAGGTGCAACTAGAGGGATGTCTGATCATTATCTTGTGGAGGCGAAGGTGAAGATTTGTAGAGGTTGTCAGAAAAGAAGAGAGAATGTTGGGGTGAAAAGAGTGGTGAGAGTAAGAGAGCTTGGGAAGGAGACTTGTGTGAGGAAGTATCAGCAGAGACTGAGTACAAAATGGAAAAAGGTGAGAGCAAAGGACGTAAGGGGAGTGAGGGAGGAATGGGATGTATTTAGGGAAGCAGTGATGGCTTGCGCAAAAGATGCTTGTGGCATGAGAAGCGTGGGAGCTGGGCAGATTAGAAAGGGTAGTGAGTGGTGGGATGAAGAAGTAAGATTAGTAGTGAAAGAGAAGAGAGAGGCATTTGGATGATTTTTGAAGGGAAATAATGCAAATGACTGGGAGATGTATAAAAGAAAGAGGCAGGAGGTCAAGAGAAAGGTGCAAGAGGTGAAAAAGAGGGCAAATGAGAATTGGGGTGAGAGAGCATCATTAAAATTTAGGGATTATAAAAAGATGTCTTGGAAGATGGCAAATAAAGTGCGTAAGACAAGGGAACAAATGGGAACTTCAGTGAAGGGGGGCAAATGGGGAGGTGATAACAAGTAGTGGAGATGTGAGGAGATAGAGTGAGTATTTTGAAGGTTTGTTGAATGTGTTTGATGACAGAGTGGCAGATACAGGGTGTTTTGGTCGAGGTGGTGTGCAAAGTGAGAGGGTTAGGGAAAATTATTTGGTAAACAGAGAAGAGGTAGTAAAAGCTTTGCGGAAGATGAAAGCCGGTAAGGCAGCGGGTTTGGATGGTATTGCAGTGGAATTTATCAAAGAAGGGGGTGACTGTATTGCTGACAGGTTGGTAAGGTTATTTGAAGTATGTATGACTTATGGTGAGGTGCCTGAGGATTGGCGGAACGCTTGCATAGTGCCATTGTACAAAGGCAAAGGGGATAAAAGTGAATGCTCAAACTACAGAGGCATAAGTTTGTTGAGTATTCCTGGGAAATTATATAGGAGGGTATTGATTGAGAGGGTGAAGGCATGTACAGAGCATCAGATTGGGGAAGAGCAGTGTGGTTTTAGAAGTGGTAGAGGATGTGTGGATCAGGTGTTTGCTTTAAAGAATGTATGTGAGAAATACTTAGAAAAGGAAATGGATTTGTATGTAGCATTTATGGATCTGGAGAAGGCATATGATAGAGTTGATAGAGATGCTCTGTGGAAGGTATTAAGAATATATGGTGTGGGAGGCAAGTTGTTATAAGCGGTGAAAAGTTTTTTTTTATCGAGGATGTAAGGCATGTGTACGTGCAGGAAGAGATTTTTTCTCAGTGAATGTAGGTTTGCGGCAGGGGTGTGTGATGTATCCATGGTTGTTTGATTTGTTTATGGATGGGGTTGTTAGGGAGGTGAATGCAAGAGTTTTGGAAAGAGGGGCAATTATGCAGTCTGTTGTGGATGAAAGAGCTTGGGAAGTGAGTCAGTTGTTCGCTGATGATACAGCGCGTGTGAGAAACTGCAGAAGCTGGTGACTGAGTTTGGTAAAGTGTGTGGAGGAAAAAAGCTGAGAGTAAATGTGAATAAGAGCAAAGTTATTAGGTACAGTAGGGTTGAGGGACAAGTCAATTGGGAGGTAAGTTTAAATGGAGAAAAACTGGAGGAAGTGAAGTGTTTTAGATATCTGGGAGTGAATTTGGCAGCGGATGGAACCATGGAAGCGGATGTGAATCATAGGGCGGGGGAGGGAGCGAAAGTTCTGGGAGCGTTGAAGAATGTGTAGAAGTCGATAACATTATCTCGGAAAGCAAAAATGGGTATATTTGAAGGAAGAGTGGTTCTAACAATGTTATATGGTTGCGAGGCTTGGGCTATAGATAGCGTTGTGCGTAGGAGGGTGGATGTGCTGAAATGAGATGTTTGAGGACAATATGTGGTGTGAGGGGGTTTGATCAAATAAGTAATAACAGGGTCAGAGAGATGTGTGGTAACAAAAAGAGTTGTGGTTGAGAGAGCAGAAGAGGGTGTTTTGAAATGGTTTGGTCACATGGAGAGAATGAGTGAGGAAATATTGACCAAGAGGATATATGTGTCAGAGGTGGAGGGAACGAGGAGAAGTGGGAGACCAAATTGGAGATGGAAAGATGGAGTGAAAAAGATTTTGAGTGATCGGTGCCTGAACATGCAGGAGGGTGAAAGGCGTGCAAGGAATAGAGTGAATTGGAACGATGTGGTATACCGGGGTTGACGTGTTGTCAGTGGATTGAACCAGGGCATGTGAAGCGTTTGAGGTAAACCATGGAAAGTTCTGTGGGGCCTGGATGTGGAAAGGGAGCTGTGGCTTCGGTGCATTATTACATGACAGCTAGAGACGGAGTGTGAACGAATGTGGCCTTTGTTGTCTTTTCCTAGCGCTACCTCCCGCACATGAGGAGGGAGCGGGTTGTTATTTCATGTGTGGCGGGGTGGCGATGGGAATGAATAAAGGCAGACAGTATGAATTATGTACATGTGTATATATGTATATGTCTGTGTGTGTGTATATATATATGTATACGTTGAGATGTATAGGTATCATATTTGCGTGTGTGGACGTGTATGTATATATATACATGTGTATGTGTATGGATGTATACATGTGTATGTGGGTGGGTTGGGCCATTCCTTCGTCTGATTCTTTGCGCTACCTCGCTAACGCAGGAGACAGCGACAAAGCAAAATGAATATATATATATATATATATATATATATATATATATATATATATATATATATATATATATATATATCCCTGGGGATAGGGGAGAAAGAATACTTCCCACGTATTCCCTGCGTGTCGTAGAAGGCGACTAAAAGGGAAGGGAGCGTGGGGCTGGAAATCCTCCCCTCTCATTTTTTTATTTTAATTTTCCAAAAGAAGGAACAGAGAAGGGGGCCAGGTGAGGGTATTCCCTTAAAGGCCCAGTCCTCTGTTCTTAACGCTACCTCGCTATCGCGGGAAATGGCGAATAGTATGAAAAAAAAAAAAAAAAAATATATATATATATATATATATATATATATATATATATATATATATATATATATATATATATATATATATGGGAGATGTGTAAAAGAAAGAGGCAGGAGGTCAAGGGAAAGGTGCAAGAAGTGAAAAAGAGGGCAAGTGAGAGTGGGGGTGCGAGAGTATCATTAAATTTTAGGGAGAATAAAAAGATGTTTTGGAAAGAGGGAAATAAAATGCGTAAGGCAAGAGAACAAATGGAAACATCGATGAAGGGGGCTAATGGGGCGGTAATAACAAGTAGTGGTGATGTGAGAAGGAGATGGAGTGAGTATTTTGAAGGTTTGTTGAATGTGTTTGATGATACAGTGGCAGATATAGGGTGTTTTGGTCGAGGTGGCGTGCGAGGTGAGAGGGTTAGGGAGAATGATTTGGTACACAGAAAAGAAGTAGTGAAAGCTTTGTGGAAGATGAAAGCCAGCAAGGCGGTGGATTTGGATGGTATTGCAGCGGAATTTATTAAAAAAGGGGGTGACTGTGTTGTTGACTGGTTGGTGAGGATATTTAAATATGTATGACTCACGGTGAAGTGCATGAGGATTGGTGGAATGCGTGCATAGTGCCATTGTACAAAGGCAAAGGGGATAAAGGTGAATGTTCAAATTACAGAGGTATAAGTTTGTTGAGTATTCCTGGGAAATGATATGGGAGGGTATTGATTGAGAGGGTGAAGACATGTATAGAGCATCAGATTGGGGAAGAGCAGTGTGATTTCAGAAGTGGTAGAAGATCTGTCGATCAGGTGTTTGCTTTGAAGAATGTATGTGAGAAATACTTAGTAAAGCAAATGGATTTGTATGTAGCATTCATGGATCTGGAGAAGGCATATGATAGAGTTGATGGAGATGCTCTGTGAAAAGTTTTTATTGATGATGTAAGGCATGTGTACCAGTAGGAAGAGAGGAAAATGATTGGTTCTCAGTGAATGTCTGTTTGCAGCAGGGGTGCGTGATGTCTCCATGGCTGTTTAATTTGTTTATGGATGGGGTTGTTAGAGACGTGAATGTAAGAGTTTTGGAGAGAGGGGCAAGTATGCGGTCTGTTGTGGATGAGAGGGCTTGAGAAGTGAGTCAGTTGTTCGCTGATGATACAGAGCTGGTGGCTGATTTGTGTGAGAAACTGTAGAAGCTTGTGACTGAGTTTGGTAAAGTATGTGAAAGAAAAGAGCTGAGAGCAAATGTGTATAAGAGCAAGGTTATTAGGTACAACAGGGTTGAGGGACAAGTCAATAGGGAGGTAAGTTTGAATAGAGAAAAACTGGAGGAAGCGAAGTGTTTTAGATATCTGGGAGTGGATCTGGCAGCGGATGGAACCATGGAAGCGGAAGTGAGTCACAGGGTGGGGGAGGGGGCGAAAGTTCTGGGAGCGTTGAAAAATGTGTGAAAGGCGAGAACATTATCTCGAAAAGCAAAAATGGGTATGTTTGAAGGAATAGCGGTTCCAACAATGTTATATGGTTGCGAGGTTTGGGCTGAAGTTAGGGTTGTGCGGAGGATGGTGGATGTGTTGGCAATGAGATGTTTGAGGACAATATGTGGTGTGAGGTGGTTTGATCGAGTAAGTAATGAAAGGGTAAGAGAGATGTGTGGTAATAAAAAGAGTGTGGTTGAGAGAGCAAAAGAGGGTGTATTAAAATGGTTTGGTCACATAGAGAGAATGAGTGAGGATTGATTGACAAAGAGGATATGTGTGTCAGAGATGGAGGGAACGACAAGTGGGAGACCAAATTGGAGGTGGAAGGATGGAATGAAATAGCTTTTGAGCGATAGGGGCCTGAACAACCAGGAGGGTGAAAGGCGTGCAAGGAATAAGAGTGAATTGGAACGATATGGTATACCGAGGTCGACTTGCTGTCAGTGGATTGAACCAGGGCATGTGAAGCGTCTGAGGTAAACCATGGAAAGTTATGTGGGGTTTGGATGTGGAATGGGAGCTATGGTTTCGGTGCATTATACATGACAGCTAGAGACTGAGTATGAACGAATGTGGCCTTTGTTGTCTTTTCCTAGCGCTACCTCGCGCGTGCGGGGGGAGGGAGTTGTCATTTCATGTGTGGCGGGGTGGCGACGGGAATGAATAAAGGCAGCATGTATGAATCATGTACATTTGTGTATATGTATATGTCTGTGTATTTATATATATATTATCCCTGGGGATAGGGGAGAAAGAATACTTCCCACGTATTCCCTGCGTGTCGTAGAAGGCGACTAAAAGGGGAGGGAGCGGGGGGCTGGAAATCCTCCCCTCTCGTTTTTTTTTTTTTTTTTTTCCAAAAGGAGGATCAGAGGGGGGCCAGGTGAGGATATCCCACAAAGGCCCAGTCCTCTGTTCTTAACGCTACCTCGCTAACGCGGGAAATGGCGAATAGTTTAAAAGAAAAAGAATATGTATATACATATATATATATATATATATATATATATATATATATATATATATATATATATATATATATGTTGAAATGTATAGGTATGTATATGTGCCCGTGTAGACGTGTATGTATATAATGTGTAAGTGGGTGGGTTGGGCCATTCTTTCGTCTGTTTCCTTGCGCTACGTCGCTAATGCGGGAGACAGCGATAAAGTATAATATATATATATATATATATATATATATATATATATATATATATATATATATATATATATATACATATATATATATATACATATATATATATATATATATATATATATATATATATATATATATATATATATATATATATATATATACATACATACATACATATATATATATATATATATATATATATATATATATATATATATATATATATATATATATATATATATATATATATTTTTTTTTTTTTTTTTTTTTTGCTTTGTCGCTGTCTCCCGCGTTTGCGAGGTAGCGCAAGGAAACAGACGAAAGAAATGGCCCAACCCACCCCCATACACATGTATATACATACGTCCACACACGCAAAATATACATACCTACACAGCTTTCCATGGTTTACCCCAGACGCTTCACATGCCCCGATTCAATCCACTGACATCACGTCAACCCCGGTATACCACATCGCTCCAATTCACTCTATTCCTTGCCCTCCTTTCACCCTCCTGCATGTTCAGGCCCCGATCACACAAAATCTTTTTCACTCCATCTTTCCACCTCCAATTTGGTCTCCCTCTTCTCCTCGTTCCCTCCACCTCCGACACATATATCCTCTTGGTCAATCTTTCCTCACTCATTCTCTCCATGTGCCCAAACCATTTCAAAACACCCTCTTCTGCTCTCTCAACCACGCTCTTTTTATTTCCACACATCTCTCTTACCTTTACGTTACTTACTCGATCAAACCACCTCACACCACACATTGTCCTTAAACATCTCATTTCCAGCACATCCATCCTCCTGCGCACAACTCTATCCATAGCCCACGTCTCACAACCATACAACATTGTTGGAACCACTATTCCTTCAAACATACCCATTTTTGCTTTCCGAGATAACGTTCTCGACTTCCAAACATTCTTCAAGGCTCCCAGAATTTTCGCCCCCTCCCCCACCCTATGATCCACTTCCGCTTCCATGGTTCCATCCGCTGCCAGATCCACTCCCAGATATCTAAAACACTTCACTTCCTCCAGTTTTTCTCCATTCAAACTCACCTCCCAATTGACTTGACCCTCAACCCTACTGTACCTAATAACCTTGCTCTTATTCACATTTACTCTTAACTTTCTTCTTTCACACACATTACCAAACTCAGTCACCAGCTTCTGCAGTTTCTCACATGAATCAGCCACCAGCGCTGTATCATCAGCGAACACCTGACTCATTTCCCAAGCTCTCTCATCCCCAACAGACTTCATACTTGCCCCTCTTTCCAAAACTCTTGCATTCACCTCCCTAACAACCCCATCCATAAACAAATTAAACAACCATGGAGACATCACACACCCCTGCCGCAAACCTACATTCACTGAGAACCAATCACTTTCCTCTCTTCCTACACGTACACATGCCTTACATCCTCGATAAATACTTTTCACTGCTTCTAACAACTTGCCTTCCACACCATATATTCTTAATACCTTCCACAGAGCATCTCTATCAGCTCTATCATATGCCTTCTCCAGATCCATAAATGCTACATACAAATCCATTTGCTTTTCTAAGTATTTCTCACATACATTCTTCAAAGCAAACACCTGATCCACACATCCTCTACCACTTCTGAAACCACACTGCTCTTCCCCAATCTGATGCTCTGTACATGCCTTCACCCTCTCAATCAATACCCTCCCATATAATTTACTAGGAATACTCAACAAACTTATACCTCTGTAATTTGAGCACTCACTCTTATCCCCTTTGCCTTTGTACAATGGCACTATGCACGCATTCCGCCAATCCTCAGGCACCTCACCGTGAGTCATACATACATTAAATAACCTTACCAACCAGTCAACAATATATATATATACATATATTATAATTATTCGAAATAATAAATAATACATATATATATATATATATATATATATATATATATATATATATATATATATATATATATATATATATATGGAGGAGCGAGTGCATAGTCTGTAAGCGAAGTGGGAATCTGTAAAGTATCATTTCTTGTTTGCTGATGACACAACACTATTGGCAGATTCAAGAAAGAAACTGAAGAAGTTGGTGACTGAGCCTGGAGAGTATGTGACTAAATGTGACGAAAAGCAAGGTCATTTGGTCCAGCAGGGTTGAGGGACAGGTTAGGTTGGGTATGAGCATGAATAAAGATAATCTGAGAGACGTGAAGTGTCTTAATACCTCAGTGTGAACATGGCAGCGAATGGAAATACAGAAGCGGAACTGAGCCACATGGCGGTTGAAGGCACGGAAGCTCTGCGTGCACTGAGGAGTGTGGGAAAAGAGTAGGGGGGGGGGGGGTGAAAATGGTAATGTTTGAAGGTATAGCCGTCCTAACAACGCTGTATGGATATGAGTCATAGGCTATAGATGAGTGTGTGTGAGGAGGGTGGAAGTGTTGGAAATGAAATGGATGAGTATAACATCTGGTGTGAGGTGGTTTGATCGAATAAATTATCAGATAGGAGTGGTTATAAGAAGAATGTGGTTGAGACAGCTGAAGAGATTGTGCTAAAATCGTTTGGACATATGGAGAGAATGAGAGAGGAGAGGATGTGTGTCAGAAGTGGACGTAACAAGGAAAACAAGGCGACCAACTTGGAAATGGAAGGATGGAGTGGAAAAGATCTTAAATCAGGGCTTGAGCATGCAGGAGGGTGAAAGGTGTGCACAGAACAGTGGTCTAGAACGAAGCGGTATACAGGAGTGGCATGTGAAGCGGCCGGAAGAAACTATGGCAAGGTCTGTGGGGCCTGGATGTGGATAGGGAGCTATGGTTTCGGTGCATTACACATGACAGCTAAAAGATGGATGTGAGCGGATGAAAGAGAGAGAGACGTTCTTATTATCACCTTTCTGCTTACTGAACACCACTGGAGCTGACGTTCAATGTACAAAAAGCCAACCAACGAGCTTTACCAGCCATATATTGATAACACTGATTCAGCAACAATCCTCACCCACAGCATCACCGTTATGATCATGAGAGCCAATCCTCACACTGCCATCCCACCGCCATCAAGCTCTTCTAATATCTTGAAACGAGAGGGAATAAATATTGTGCCATAATGACCAGGATATAGATTATAATCAGTTCCCCACACAGCTAACAGACGTAGTGTGGCAGCCGAGCTAATACTTTTCTCTCTGTGAACATGTCTGTTACAAACAGGTATATGTATAGAGGAAGATGTGTGTCATTAAGTGTGTGGGGTTTATGCTTCTTGTTGGAACTGACTATATATTCGCATGTATTATAGGACATGCTTGTGTGTGTGTGTGTGTGTGTGTGGTTTAAAAATGTATACGTGGATCTATGTGTTAGACTTTTTGTGTATGTATGGATGCTTAAGGAGGCTTACAACCTGTGGACCCTTTCTTTTCTATCATACAGGTCCCTGAAATTTTCAATAATACCTGTTTTGATCACGTGTTCACTGTGCTCGTTCCACAGACCTACTACTGTGTTTTCAAAGGAGTATTTCAATCACATCTTTCCAGGCTTATCTGGCTTCATTTCCTGTTATGTTCTCTAGTTCTCTGCGTCCTTCAAGTTTCGAAGAACTGCTCGTCATCATAATCAAATACATTAGGAAACTTCGAGGCTGTAATCACGTTTTCCTTCAATCCTTCCTTTTCTGCTGTGCTGTGTGGGTGAGGGTAGCGTTGCTATTCTCTCCCAGCTGCACAGATCAAGGCCAGGTGCTATTTCTGCTTGACACTTTCAGAGGTGGCGGGGTCAAATATGTGAAGCATCCCGCAGTGTGGATTTAACACAGGTTGTGACTATCTTCTTAACCATCTCGGCGACATACGATGCTAAGATTTTGCTCACCTCTCTGCCTCTTAGCATGGTTTTCTGATGCCAAGACAGCCATTAAGGCCACCAGTGGGTTCCTCTCGCAAGTGAATTTCTCTAATTTTGTTTCTCGCAAGGTCATAGTCCGGTCTCGTCCCACTGTTCCCAGTCTTCATCAGCTTTGATTTGTTTAGGACAAAAATCCCAACAGCCATGACTCTAACTAATCCTAAATTCTGTGTAGGTTTCCCTTTATGTAACTGCGCTAGTAAGAGCTGGAGATGTGGCGAACATTAAAACGTACAGTAAACCAACAAATAAGGAAGATTTCCTTCATACTTGTCGGCACATTGTAATAGAGTGACTGGGTTCATGTTCCACGCATTACAGATATTTAGCACTGAATATTTGAAAGATGAAATTCCCTATACCCGCGCCTGGGATACTGAGACTCCAAGAAAGAGCGAAGAGATTCATGGATCACAAGGAGCGACAAAGTGGAAAAATAACAGGAACAGCGACAGAAGATTCGTTCCCGTCCCGAATTCTAAGCAGGTCGCAGTCATAAGTGAATACTTGAAAGACACAAATACCAACTTGGTGGCAGCATCTGGGAAGAAAATTGGGAATCTGGCAAGAAAAGGTAATGTTCAAAGCAATGACAATAGCACGGCAGATGGTTTAGTATACAATATACCTTGTGCTGGATGTAGATCGTATTAAGGCGAGTCAAGACGGGGCTTGACCTAAAAACTGGAAGAACACAGAAAACATATAAAACATCATAGAACATTCCATGCGATTGTTAAGCACGTGAACAAAGAATCTCGTCTTCTAAGGTGAGAAAATGCGCTATTAATATAGAGGGGTTTGAACAAGATGTCGAAGAAAGCCCTGGAGGTAACAAAGATACTTCTAGAGAATTCTGTCAGTTCGAGAGCTGGTAGCGTCTTCTGAGTACAGGCAGCGGCGAAGGTGGCTTTTCACGAGCAGAGGAGAGGGGAAGAGCTAAGGGAGCCGACCACCAATCAGCTGACGGGAGGTACAGGAAGGACCACGGCTGAATGGCTGGGTGTGTCTTTGATCTGTATTTCTTACTCAGTCCACAGAGGAAAACGTCTGGAGTAAAATCTAGATTCTATCTTGTGTCAGTTACGACCTCCGCTCCAACATAACAACAATCATGAATACATTATATTTCCTATATATTCAACCACATCAAAAAGACGTTCAATATGGATTTGATTCCCTTTCTAAACTAATTTACATACGTCAAATGATAGCAGCGGTCCCAGAAGAGAACCGTGTGGCACACCACTATCTCCTTTTGGCAAAGCTGAATATCACTCTTGATATGTGATACCTTTTCTCTCTGAAATACAATATTCTTCATCCACCGAAAGACATCTCCTTTTACTGATTTTTGGCTCTTTTCTAATCCATCTTGCCCGAGGCAGTGTCAGGCGCATCCCTGTCCATCCATAAATCTTTCTTTATAACGATACAACTTGCTAAAGTTCCATGTCTTTCTTCATAATGATGCAACTTACTAAAAATCTTTCCTTATAATGATACAACTTACTAAAGTTCCATCAATCTGAAATGATTGGTGCGTCATCTCTTTTCAATGAATCTGTGTTGCCTTACATTCAAGAAGTTTTTATTTCCTAAACTGTCATAAGTTTATATCCTCAAAAAACTTGCAATATATTTACAGGCTATACTTGTCAGTGATACCAGTTAAAGTTTGTGCTAAAATGAAAATTACTCAAACCTCCAAATTTCCTGTCGTCTATTTTCGCAGACACATAATTTGTTCTCCACTCCCTTGGTATTGTTGCCTCACTTGGTAATATTCCACACAACTTTAGTGGTACCTTGATGGCTTCAACTCACTCCTTGAGCAAGTAGAACAAAACATCACAGGGGCTCACGTGCCTTACGTTGGCGTAGCACCTTCATAACAACTTGGGTCTCCATCAGGTCGTGATGGAGGACGTGCATCTCCACCACTGAACATTGTAATTCAGTTCCCTCCATACATCCTTCTCTGCCTCATTGGTCTTTCCATCTAAGTCCCTTCGTCGAATTACCTGTTCCTTTCTTTTTTCTTATTCACCTATATGTATTCCTGGCCCTGTTGTAACTCACATAATCTGATTGACTGTCGTGCCACCTTTCGAACCACGCCACTTCGTTCTCTCTACTTCGCTACTCCCATCAACTCACAAACTTCTAAATGGATAAGTGATAACAGGTACTGATGTAGTGAGAAGGAGATAGAGTGTTCTGAAGGAATGTTGAAAGTATTTGATGATGGCGAAGTGAGAGAATCAGATAGAGTGGTTTGTTTAAGAGAAAAGAGGTGGTGCAAGCTTTGCAGATGATGAAATTTGGCAAGGCGGTGGGTTTCGATGGTATTGCAGTTGAATTTATTAAGTGGGTGACTGTATTGTTGATTGGTTGGTAAGGATATTCGATGTATGTATGGATCATGGTGAAGTGCCTGAGGAATGACGAAATGCATGCATAGTGCCAGTGTACAAATGCAAAGGGGATAGAGGTGAGTGTTCAAACTACGGAGGCAAAAGTTTCTTGAGTATTCCTGGAAAATTTTATCGAAGGGTATTGTTGGAGAGGATTAAGGCATATACAGAACATCAGATTAGGGAAGAGCAGTGTGGTTTCAGAAGTGGTGGAGGATAAGTGGATCAGGTGTTCACTTTGAAGAATATATGTGAGAAATACTTAGAAAACAGATGGACTTGCATGTGACATTTATGGGTCTGGAGAAGTCATATGATAGGGTTGATACAGATGCTTTGTGGGTGGTCTTAATATATGGTGTGTGGGGTAAACTGCTAGAAGCAGTGAGAAGTTTCTACCAAGGGTCTAAGGCATGTGTACGAGTAGGAAGAGTGGAGTGATTGGTACCCAGTGACGGTCTGTCTGCGGCAGGGGTGTGTGATTTCACCATGGTTGTTTAATTTGTTACAGATGGGGTAATTCGGGAGCAAATTCAAGAGATTTGTAGAGAGGGGTGAGTACACAGTCTGTAGGGGTGTGAGAGGGCCTAAGAAGTGAGTAAATTGTTGTTCGCCGATGATGCAACACTGGTGACTAATTCGAGTGAAAAACTCCAGAAGCTAGTGCCTGAAACTGCAGAAAATGGTGACTGAGATTGGATAGTGTTTGAAAGGAGAAAGTTGAGAGTAAATGTAAATAAGAGAAAGGTTATTAGGTTCAGCAGGGTTGAGGGACAAGTTAGTTGGGATGTAAGTTTCAATGAAGAAAAATTGGAGGAAGTGAATTGTTTTAGATATCTGGGAGAGGACTTGACAGCAAATGGAACCATGGAAGCTGAAGTGAGTCATAGGGTGAGGGAGGGGGCGAAGGCTCTGGGAGCGATGAGGAATGTTTGGAAAGAGAGAACGTTATCTCGGAGAGCAAAAATGGGTATGTTTGAAGGATTAGCAGTTCCAACAATGTTATATGGTTGCGAGGCATGGGCTATAGATAGGGTTGTAGGGAGGAGAGTGAATATGTTGGAAATGAAATGTTTGAGGACAATATGTGGTGTGAGGTGGTGTGTGATGAAAAGTTAAGAGAGATGTGTGGTAATAAAAAGAGTGTGGCTGAGAGAGTAGAAGAGAGGGTTTTGAAATGGTTTGGCCATATGGAGAGAATGAGTAAGGAAAGGTTGACAAAGAGGATATATGTCTCAGAGGTGGAGGGAACAAGGCGATGAGGGAGACTAAATTGGAGGTGGAAGGAAGAGTGAAAAATATTTTGAGTGATCGGGACCTGAACATGTAGGAGGGTGAAGGGCGTGCACGGAATAGAGTGAATTGGAACGATGTGGTATACTGGGTTCGACGTACTGCTAATGGACTGAACCAGGGGATGTGGAACGTCCGGAGTATGCCATGTAAAGGTCTGTGAGGCCTGGATGTGGATAGGGAGCTGTGGTTTCGGTGCATTACACATGACAGCTAGACAATGGATGTGAAGGGAT
Source organism: Panulirus ornatus (assembly GCF_036320965.1). Lineage (NCBI taxonomy): Eukaryota > Metazoa > Arthropoda > Malacostraca > Decapoda > Palinuridae > Panulirus > Panulirus ornatus. Next base: position 1,113,369 of record NC_092224.1, on the reverse strand, counting down.
GTGGCCTTTTTTCGTCTGTTTCGTGGCGCTATCTCGCTATCGCAGCGGGTGGCGATACTGTGTCCTATGTGGCAGGGTGTGCCTCGGGAACAGATGAAGGCAAGCAAGTATCAATATGTACATGTGCATATATGTATGTGTATGTATATGTATGTATATATAGATATGGTGATATGTGTATGCATATGTATGTATATATGTATATGTTGATATATACATGTATGTTCGTGTATGTATATACATTTGTATATGAGTGGATGGGTCTTTCTTCGTCTATTTCCTGGCGTTACCTCGCGAATACGGGAAACAGCGATCAAGCACAGTAATCATAAAAAATATTCATAGATAGCGGGATGGCCTTGATTTTTTTTTTCTTTTCTTATTCGCCGCCGGTGTCGTCTCACAACATAAAAACAATGAAATGCAATGAATCATGCTGCGCCCAGGCACGTCTGACCACCTGGGAGGATGGCATCAAACTGAGGATGTATTGTACATTCCTGAACTATATAAACGGAAAGAAAATCTTGGACGTCCTTTTCGACAAATCCCTGTCCAGTTTCCTGGTTTGTCTTCTGGTCGCCATTCATTTTCAAATACTGGTCGATGCTGCTATGATCACTGTCAACGAACAGCTTCGTCGTGGTTCGTGTTTCTCTATAACTTTATCCTCATTCTTTTCTTCCATCATACTTTCTCCCACTTTACTCTCAGTACACTAGACTGGACCTTCGTGGGTTTTGAATGTTTCAAGCAGGAAGCCCAAGCTGGTGAGGCATATCTTCGTCTGGATCAAACATATCTCGTAAAATATCTTCCCAAACGTGTCGTGCATATCAGTCTGGATACAAACCAAATATAATTTGATTCTGTCAAGATCCTTTTAACTCATATAGGTTTAACTTAGTCACCTTCAAGTTGGGTTTCACAAGTTGATTCTTAAATGCAACTTACTTCAACCAGTCGGAATCATAGTTTCGTAAGTTTCCATTATCTCCCAAGTACTCTACATCTACTTGGATTATCTTCATAAGCCATTTCTTTGACGGCCGTTGTATTTTACTGTGGCCACTTTACTATATATTCTGCTCTTCTTTTGCAGTCTGATATCATCAGCAAATATGTTCAAGTATACTTTAATTCTTCTGTCAAATCATTTATAAGATGAGAAATAACAGAGACCCTATAACCTTACTTCTTAACCTTCTCTAACTTAATAAAACAGTCCTGACATTTGCTCTGTAACTAACTCTCAATTAGGTAGCTTTCTCTCCATTCAGCAACTCAGCCGCACACCAGCTGGTAAGACCGATTTCTTTACATCAATCTTCTGTGACGAACACCATCAGCAGCCTCCTGGTAATCCTATCCACCTATCGGTCTCTCGTGTAAACATGACGCTCTCATAAGTTAGACGTCCAATTCGTCGCACGTGGGCTCCCTGATCCATAAAGTCTTTCACTTTATAGTTCCTACCAGGAAAGAAGGCCTTCAAATAGCGTCTGATCATCTACAGTGGATTACAGAGTATGCTTGTTGGCGACCCATCTGTCTGTCCTGGGCCATTCCAATGCAACACTACACTCTTTCGAGTACTTTTCTTTTTTCGTTGGAGGCTCCAGATAGATAAAAGTCCATATCAAGCCCGGTCCATAATTGAAATATAGAGGGGTTTATGAAAGGGAAACAGTACATACAAGGGAAAGTATTCACGAATTTTGGAGAATGTGAAAAACTGTCTTTTAATATGTGCCAGGTCACAGTTAATGGGAAAGACACGAAAAGGTAGAAAGTTCCAAAGCTTTGAAGTGCAAGGAAAGAAACAGTTATCAAAATGACCCTCCCTTGTGTTGTCAACAGTCACAGTATTCATATGATACAGCAGCTTACCAAATATTGCGTGGTCAAGCTAGTGATGGGGGCACACAAGCAGCCAGCTCTCGGGAACAAAACCAAAGTAATACTTATAGAGGAGGGAAAGTGAACCAATATTGCGACATAGGGTCAGTGAGTTAAGTTTTGATGTTAACCTGAGAGAGTTTATAAGTCGGATCGCTTTCGCCTCATCTCTATCAAATAAGGATACAAAGCAAGAATCACCCCAGATGTAACAGCAGTACTCCATGCTAGGACGAATCAATCCTTCGTATAAATGGAGTAGCCGTTCGGAAGAAAAAGAATTTCGACATATATAAAAGAGACCCAGTTTCTTGGAAACAGACTTAGTCATTTCCATAATGTGGTGTTTCCACAATAGTGTGGATGTTACAGTAATGCCAAGTATGTTCATTATGTCAAGAGGAGGAATTACAGATCTGTCAAAGGAGAAACGAGAGTTGTGAAGAATTTTCGATAGATGGGTAGAAAGTGGGTCTTGGAGGCATTGCATTAAACTTAATCAGAGTTCGTCTACCCCAATGACATAACCTGTCCAAGTTCGAGTTTAATGAGGAAGTTGTGTCGAGGAGAGATCCAGTCCGATTGAGAGAAGGAGCAGATCTGAAGGATGCGGTGGAATCCGATGTGAACTGGTATTTGTATAAGAAATGAAATCCCTCTTAAACAAGGAGGAAAAGTGTAGGAGACAACAGAACCCTGAGGGATACCGCTGTTGATGGAGAAAAGAGGAGAGGCTGATCCATTAACAACCACAGAGACAGATCGGCCAGAGAGGAAGCTGGAGTTGGGGAAGTAAAGTGAGGGAGGGAAGCCAGAAGAGGGTAGCTTAGAGACGAGATCCCGATGCCACACCCTGTCATAAGCTTTGGATATGTCAAGGGCAACCACAAAGGATTCCCCAGAATCTTTCAGGGATGATGACCATACATTAACAAGATAGAAAAGAATGTCACCAGTGGATCTCGCCTTGCGTAAGCCATACCGATGATCAGAGAGAAAACTGTGATTCAAGACGACCAAGGATATGGGAGTTGTGGGTGTCAGATACTTTGGAAATAGTAAACGTCAAAGCAACAAGACGATAGTTATAGGTGTTAGAATGCTCAACCTTCTTAGGGATGGGATGTATCAACTCACTCTTCCTGGAAGAAGGAAAAGTTCTGGATTTTATTCAGAAACGGAACAGACGAGCAAATACAGGTGCAAGGTCGGAGGCAAAATTTTCCAGAAACTGGGATGGATGCCATCAGGACCATAAAGCCTTGCTTGTGTCCATAGAGAGGAGAGGAGCTTTTCGGGTAATTCGAAAAGAGACAACGGGGAAGGGCATATGATTAGTAAGAGGAGCATTAGGGGATAATGTTAAAGTCATACAAGGTTGAGTTAAAGGACAAACGAGAACAACAGGGAATTGCTTTATCTACGGAACAGATTGTTATGATAACGTCAGAACGGAAAAATGAAGGAAAACTGGAATGACAGTTGATGATATCGATGTCCCACTGACGACCTGATAGCGCTATCAGCAGATGAAGTGGACAAGTTACTGCACTTCCTTTGTAGAAAAGAACGCTTTGCCTCGCGGGTAACAATGATTACGGACAGTGATAAATGCCGAACGGGAGTGAGAGGAAGGAGAGTTTTTCAAAGCTCGATATTCCTTATCCCTTGCTTGAATGGCCTGCCTAAGGGTTATGTACACCTGTGTATCAATTATAAACTGCCATCTGCTCACTGGATCTTGTATTAGACCAGCTCTCTTACTTCCTGTATGTACATACATGTCAGTGCTTTACACTATCACTCTATCTCTTATCTGGCTCGGTTGTCAGGGAGCTCCAAGTTGCTTAACAATAAATACTTTGAAAATTTGTGTTCAACTCTCTCTCTCTCTCTCTCTCTCTCTCTCTCTCTCTCTCTCTCTCTCTCTCCTCATCCATGTCCATATAACTATCTGGCCACTTACTAACATACCGTTCCTCATAAACTCGTGACATAAACCAGTGAATTAAGCGGCCTTCCTGACAAGGTAGGGACAACGTCACCTTCGTTCGTCGTCGGATTAATGACGCTACATCTGACCCGACCCTCGGACGCATCCTACCGTGTACGTTATACAGCTGCTTCCGTGAACGTCAAGACCTGAATGACGTAAGACACGTAACTTGAGTTTGGATTTTGTGTGGCAGACAACTTAAGGAAAATGTTGTCTCTGGCCATGGAACTGAAATGAAGACGTTTGGCATCTTTTCTAAGCAACATTTCTAACCATGTTTATTTTACTCCTCGGAATCATGTTGCAATAAGGGAAGTTAATACAAGTGTTCCATGGAACACATTTCCAATTAATTGATCAACACAATTTGGTTTACATATGTTGTATCTTCTTTATTGTTTTATTTTATAATAATGACTGGCTCTGTAGTACCTTGCAAAGCCTGCAAGAATTCTATTTCACAAAAGCACTCTCTCTGTGTTCCATTACTTGCTGATGTTTCCAGTGAAACCTGTCATTATTTCTCTGTTCTCTCCCTCTCTCCTCCCTCCATCCAGCTCTACTGACACTCAGTCCTGATAACATTTCCTTAGATTTTACTGTTGGCGATCTCTCAGTTTATCATCATTTACTTGCATGTCCTTCAAGTTATCTAATACCAGCCTCTTTCAGGTTTACACATCCTTTACATTCCTACATTTTTTTTCACGGCGTGGCCCGGCATATATTCCGTATCCAGACTGTTACTATCCCAGTCTCTCCCACAGAGGCGAACAAGCTGCTGACGAAGTGGCAGAAGGAGAAGGGTTCCCTGGAGGAACACATCGACGCGGCGCTGCTGGCCACCTGCAGCACAGATCGACTGAGGTCTTATGTTCTCTCCCCGCCCAAGATGATGAGGCTGTGCTCCGGTATCAGAGGTTAGCCTCACCATGTACCCGTCCGTACATACCATCTCACCACCACCTTCCATGGTAGTACAGCTACCCACAGTTCATGGTAATGTAGGTCCATCATGGTAGCACACTGCCATCCACCCTACCCTACAAGTTGACACTTGCACACCTCAGCCTACATTACCTTGGCCTACGCCAAAATATTCTGAGGGTAGAACTGGTCAAAAGCATCGTAGGGCAACCATTCAATTTTCATTATAAGGTCAAGCGTGCTTAATGGGACCCAAGAGGTCACTTCTACTTAATGGTAGCAAAAGCTGAACCTTTTATAATGTTACTAGGTCAATAATGATAGAATATAGTATCAATAAAATATAGTATCAATATGATATAATCATAATGAATATTGATAATAATAACGATAATGATAACAGTATAGTTAAATCTACTGCTACTAATGTTTACATCAACCACTAAAATTCAAATTTCGCTACTATATCCATTACTACTACTACTACTACTACCACTACTACTACTACTACAACTACTACCTACTACTACTACTACATCTATCATTATTACTCCTACTACTGCCTACTACTACTACTACTACCTACTACTACTACTACATCTATCATCATTACTCCTACTACTGCCTACTACTACTACCACCACTACTAATATTGATGACACACAAGCAGGTCAAGTGACCACGTGAGCTACAACAGTAATTTCCAAATCCTGAAGCGGCCGGTGCAGCTGTGCCCCGCCCTGACCACCACCATCTGGGTCAACCACATTCCACCCCCTCCATCATCGCCAACACTCCACCTTTCTCTCATCAGCACCCACCTCCTCCAGCCTGGGCGGCACGACCCTGCCCCGCCACACCTCACTACCAGATATCTGCCCTGCCACGCCTCGCTACCAGATATCTGCCCTGCCACACCTCGCTACCAGATATCTGCCTTGCCACACCTTACTACCAGATATCTACCCTGCCACACACCACCAGAACCTGCCCTGCCACACCTCTTCACCAGACACCAGCCCTGCCACACCTTACAGCTTTCACCATCACCACCACCACTAGCCCCGTCCCTCACCATCATTACCTCGACCACCTGTATCTCTGTCCCTCACCACCAAGAGTGCCTTCCCTCAACCCAACACTCACTATCGCTACTGGCTTGCACACAGTAAACGTGTGATATCAAATGCGGAAACATCTGATGGGATTCATGCATGGAGCGAGGTACCACAAGGCTCTGTCCAAGAACCCACACTGTTCATCTTCTCCACAGTGACCTGGAAACATAATTCACCAGCAGGATCTAGAAATTTGCGGATGACAAAGAATCAGGAAGTAAGACTGCCTGAAGATTCATGGTGATATAGACAGACTGATGGATTGATGGTGAATGGATTTCAACACTGGCAAAGGCAATATAATGCACTATGGCGCTAAATCCATTGATCACGAACATTAAATGCTCGATAAACCGTTAATGGAGGTAAAAGAAGGTAAAGACTTTGGAGAGATTATCAGTAGCGACCTAAAAGAAAATGAGTAGAAGAATAAGGTACAGCCAAGAGGATGCAGGGTTTTACAGTTAGAAAGATAAGCCATAAAACACAGAACACAGCAGCACACACTCTTTGTGACGGCCTTTATGTGGTCTCTAACTGTTCAGTTCTGGTCAGCAAACTTGACCAAATATGAAGAAAAACCAGAACGAAGCTAAAGAAGAGAACAAAAACCAATTTCGTCACTTGTAGTTAATCTTTGTGAAGAAAGCCCCAGCGATCTAAAATCATCCTCTCTCTCTCTCTCTCTCTCTCTCTCTCTCTCTCTCTCTCTCTCTCTCTCTCTCTCTCTCTCTCTCTCTCTTTCTAAAAAAAAAGAAAAAAAGAGCCGCAGATTTCAAGAGTTTTAAACGAAGTTTTAAAATGATTAAATGATTTCAGTAACATGACTCATGGCAATCTCCTCGCGTTAGATAGTGATTCTGACTACCAACCTGACTGACTAGAAACAGTGGCACGAAGGTGAAATGAATGAGATATAAACAACACCAACAACAACACACTGACTATCAATATCTCCCACTCAAGGCTAGAGAAATGCTTCGACGATATCTGTTCTCAGTCAACAGTCCTCTGCTTTAAGAGGATGCAACACAAATTTACATTTTTTTTCAGATTCCAGCCATACGAAGGCTGCGTTTGTTTGAAAAACATAACTTTCCCGTTCACATTTTTCTATAGAATGTCCATGGTAGGAAACTCTCCATATCATCGACAGTTGAGCCGGAGGGAGAGGTGGGTGGGGAGGGAGGGGTCGTCTGCTTGGTATCCAGTTTTCACCACAGTTTGAATCTACTATCACTGACGTGGACCATGAGGACACGTAACAGCAGACCTCGTGGTCCATTTGCTACCAGACCAGTCCCTCACCACCGCCACGAGGCCCGACCCTCACCACACCAGCAACCCTAACTATGTTCACCACTACCACCACTAGCCCCGCCCATCACCACCACTCGCCCCCGCCCTTTATCACCACTATCATCACTAGCGCCCACCCCTCACATCATCACCACTACTAAGCCTCGCCCCTCACCTTCACTATCACCATATGCCCCATCCCTCACAAACACCACCATACCAGCTTCTGATCATAGCAACGCCCCTCACCATTATCATTACCATTAACTTTTCACCTCACCATCACCACAACCACTAACCCCGCCCCTCGCCAATACCCCAAGCATCTCGCTCCTCACTATTATAACCATAATTGTCCCCACCTCTCACTATCACTGTGATCACTAGCCCAACCCCTCACTATCACCACTAACCTCACTCCTCAATATCACCACCATCATCATTATCACCTCACTATCACCACTACCAATAGCACAGCCCATCACCATCACCACCACTAACTCCACTACCCATCATCACCACTACCACTAGCACTGCACCTCACCATCACCACCATCACTAGCATTGCCCCTCACCATCACCACCACCACTAGCACTGCCCCTCACCACCACCACTAATTACGCCATTCATCATCATCACCACCATTAACACTGCACCTCACCATCACCTCTACCGCTAGCACTGCATCACACCTCACCACCACTAACTCTGTCACTCACCATCACCACTACCACTAGCACTGCTCCTCACCATCACCACTAATTACGCCACTCATCATCACCACCACCACTGGCACTGCCCCTCACCATCACCATCACCCACTCATTATCACCACTATCACCACCACTAACTCCGCCACTCATCATCACCACCACCACGAGCGCTGCACCTCACCATCATCAACACCAACACCACTAACTCCGCCATTCATCATCACCACCACCACCACTAACGCCACTAACTCTGCCACGCGTCATCACCACCACCACTAGCGCTGCACCTCACCATCACCACCACTAATTCCGCCACGCATCATCACCACCACCACTGGCACCACTCACCATCACTACGACCACTACCCCCGCCGCTCACCATCACCACTACCCTCGCCTCACCCTGCTCTACTCCCCACAGCTCACTACGAGGACGACCTGGGAATGGCCTTCCTCAAGCACTACTCCAAGAAGGAGATCCCAAGCGCAGACAAGCTCTTCCAGGACACCTGCCAGAGGGTCATCCCAGCCTGCCCCAGGGGCGTCCAGCCCATGACCGTGGCCAGGAAGGTGAGCAACCATCTGTATGTGTCCAGGTTAGGATGATGTGACGTGAACACTGGCTAGGTTATGGGGATGTGACGTGAACACTGGCTAGGTTATGGTGATGTGACGTGAACACTGGCTAGGTTATGGGGATGTGACGTGAACACTGGCTAGGTTATGGTGATGTGACGTGAACACTGGCTAGGTTATGGTGATGTGACGTGAACACTGGCTAGGTTAGGTGATGTGACGTGAACACTGGCTAGGTTATGATGATGTGACGTGACACTGGCTAGGTTATGGTGATATGACGTAAACACTGGCTAAGTTATAGTAATGTGATGTGCACGATCGGGCCAGGTTATGGTGATATGTCCATTCTAGCTAGGTTGTAGCAAAGTGACGTGTCCAGTTAGACTAGATTATGGCGACATGATGTGTTCAGTATGGCTGGGTTAAGGTGATGTGATGCATCCGGTCTGCCTATGTTATGATGTGATGTGTTCGGCCTGGCTAAGTTAGGGTCATGTGACGTAAAAACTGGCTAGGTTATGGTGATGCGACGGGATCACTGGCTGGGCCACCGTCAAATGATATTTTCAGTCTTAGTTATATTGACGTTATGTGTCCAGCCTGGCTAGGTTTTGCTGACGAGACGTGTCCAGTTTGGCCAGGTTATAATACAGTACGCAAGGCTATAATTACGAGACATGTCTAGTCTAGTTAGATCAGGAGGAGTAAAACACTCACTCAGGTATTTAATGATCGACATCCTGTGTACATACGAGTCATGACAAGAGTTACCAATACCATGACCTTCAAATCTCTGATCTTGATGGGTCATCCTTGGGAATGTATCGATCATATTTAGTACTACAGCCAGTCTGACTCAAGTATAGGATAATTCTGAGGAATTCTTCAAATATATAAGACAAAGGAAGACAGGAAAAGAGGAAATTGGACCATTACGAAACGAACATGACACGCTAACTACTGACGACAAGGAAGTGGATAACATAGTGAATCATTCTTTCAACTCGTATTCACAACTGAAGAAACATCTCGAATACCACAACCAATGAAAATGTTTCGAGGACCTGATGAAGAAGAGTTGAAGGTTAGAGAAATAAAGATCTCTGAAGTACTTGAATACCTGGACCAATTAAATCCTAACAAATCCAGCGGCTCAGATAATTTAGGAGGTCAGGAGACAGCTGATATACCCCATGACAAAAATATTCAACAAATCTCTATCGGATGGTCGACCAGGTGCCAACTGACTGGAAACGAGCAAATGTTACTCCTATATATGAAAAAGGAGACAAAAAGTGTGCCTTAAACTACCACCCAATTAGCCTTACGTCAGTATTAGGTAAAATGTAAAATGATGGAAAAATAATGCGAGATGTATATAGGACAACCAACACGGTTTCCGCTGTAAAAGATCCTGCCTGAGGAATTTGCTAGAATTTTTAATGATATTTATCAAAACTGGGACGAAAAATCACCGTCTGATGCAGTATATTTAGATTTCCAGAAGGCTATCGATAAAGTGCCTCACAAGAGACTTTTACACAAACTCAAAGCACACGGAATCGGTGAAGAACTCTGTACATGGACCAGAGACTGGCTTACCGGAAGAAAGCAGCGTGTACTATTAAACGGCGAAGCCTCAGATTGGCTAGACGTAACGAGTGGTGTGCCACAAGGATTGGTCCTAGGCCCAATTCTTTTCATAATATACATTAATGACCTAGAACTTGGTCTCATATCTAAGATCTCTAAATTTGCTAAAGATATTAAACTAGGAGGCACAGCTGTAAACAGGCGTAACTGCGAAATGATTCAAAGAGATTTTAACTTACTCGCGGAGTGGTCAGACAGATGCAAATGAAGTTTAATGTAGACAAGTGTAAAGTTATGCACTTTGGAAACAAGAACATACGTTACGACTACAAGCTATTCGGAAAGGCTCTAAAGTTAATGAAGAAAGGGACCCTGGAGATGTTATTAGCAACAATCTGAAAAACACTAAAGTGAAAGTGAAAAAGGTAACCAAATGTTAGGTTTCATAGCCAGGAACATAGATGGGTAAAACTAAAAGTGGATGGAGAGATGGCTGATTAATGGTGCCTATGCACCTGGTCGTGAGAAGAAAGATCATGAGAGGCAAGTGTGTTAGCAGCTTTGATGCAAAGGTGAGTACATGGGGTGTTCAGGGTTGCAAATGGAAATGGTGAAGAGCTTGTAGATTTGTGTGCTGAAAAAGGACTGGCGATTGGGAATACCTGGTTTAAGAAGAGAGATATACATAAGTATACGTATGCGAGTAGGAGAGACGGTCAAAGCGCATTTTGGATGTTAATGTGCTGAGAAGGGGCAGCTGGAGGGATGTCTGATCACTATCTTGTGGAGGCGAAGGTGAAGATTTGTAGATGTTTCCAGAAAAGAAGAGAGAATGTTGGGGAGAAGAGAGTAGTGAAAGTGACCTTGGAAAGGAGACTTGTGTGAGGAAGTACCAGGCGAGACTGAGTGCAGAATGGCAAAAGTTAAGAGCACATGACGTGAGGGGAGTGGGGGAGCAATGGAATGTATCTAGGGAAGCATTGATGGCTTGCACAAAAGATGCATGTGGCTTAAGAAATATGGGAGGAGGGCATATAAGAAAGGTTAGAAAGTGGTGGGATGAAGAAGTAAGGTTGTTAGTGAAAGAGGAAAGAGAGGCGTTTGGACGATACTTGCAGGGAAGGAGCGCTAGTGACTGGGAGATGTATAAAAGAAACCGGCAGAAGGTCAAGAGAAAGGTGCAAGGGTTGAAAAAGAGGGCAAATGAGAGTTGGGGTTAAAGGGTATCATTAAATTACAGGGAAAATAAAAAGATGTTTTAGAAGGAGGTAAATAAAGTGCGTAAGACAAGGGAACAAATGGGAACATCGGTGAGGGGGCAATTGGGGAGGTAATGTAGTGATGAAGTGAGAAGGAGGAGTGAGTATTTTGAAGGTTTGTTAAATGTGTTTGATGAAAGAGCAGCAGATATAGGATGTTTTGATCGGGTTGGTGTGCGAAGGGAGAGGGTCAGGGAGATTGGTTTGGTAACAGAAAAGAGGTAGTGAAAGCTTTGCGGAAAATGAAATCCGGCAAGGCGGCGGGTTTGGATGGTATTACAGGGGAATTTATTAAAAAAGGGGGTGACTGTGTGGTTGACTGTTTGGTAAGGATATTCAAAATATGTATGGATCATGGTGAAGTGCCTGAGGATTGGCGTAATGCATGGCATAGTGCCAATCTACAAAGGCAAAGGGAATAAGGATGGGTGTTCTAATTACAGAGGCATAAGTTTGGTGAATTATTCCTGGGAAATTACATGGCACTGTAATGATTGAGAGGGTGAAGGAATGTACAGAGCATCAGATCTGGGAAGAACAGTGTGGTTTCCGAAGTGGTAGAGGATGTGTGGATCAGGTGTTTGCTTTGAAGAGTGTATGTGAGAAATAATTAGAAAAGCAAATGGATTTGTATGTAGCATTTATGAATCTGGATAAGGCATATGATAGGGTTGATAGAGATGCTCTGTGGAAGGTTTTAAGAGTATACGGTGTGGGAGGTGCTAGAAGCAGTCAAAGGTTTTTATCAAGGATGTAAGTCATTGTATGAGTAGGAAGAGAGGAGAGTGACTGGTTCTCAGTGAATATCGGTTTGCGGCAGGGGTGTGTGATGTCCCCATGGTTGTTTGATTTGTTTATGGATGGGGTGGTTAGAGAGGTAAATGCAAGAGTTTTTGAGAGAGGGGTGAGTATGCAGTCTTTCGTGGATGAGAGGGACTAGGAAGTGATTCAGTTGTTCGCAGATGATACAGCTCTAGAGGCTGATTCGGGTGAAAAACTAAAGAGGTTGATGACTGAGTTTGGAAAAGTGTGTGAAAGAAGAAAGTTGAGAGTAAATGTGAATAAGAGCAAGGTTATTAGGTACAGTAGGGTTGAGGGTCAAGTCAACTGGGAGGTAAGTTTGAATGGAGAAAAACTGGAGGAAGTAAAGTGTTTTAGATATCTGGGGGTGGATCTGGCAGCGGATGGAACCATGGAAGCGGAAGTGAGTCACAGTGTGGGGGAGGGGGCGAAGGTTCTGAGAGGGATGAAGAGTGTGTGGAAAGAGAGAACCTTATCTCCTGGAGAGCAAAAATGGGTATGTTTGAAGGTATAGTAGTTTGAACAATGCTATATAGTTGTGAGGCTTTGGCTATATAGATAGGGTTGTGCGGAGGAGGGTGGATGTGCTGGAAATGAGATGTTTGAGGACAATATGTGGTGTGAAGTGGTTTGATCGAATAAGTAATGAAGGGTAAGAGAGACGTGTGGAAATAAAAAGAATATGGTTGAGAGAGTAGAAAAGGGTGCGTTGAAATGGTTTGGACATATAGAGAGAATTAGTGAGGAAACATTGACAAAGAAGATATATGTGTCAGAGGTGAAGGGGACAAGGAGAAGCGGGAAACCAAATTGGAGGTGGAAGGATGGAGTGAAAATTATTTTGAGCGATCGGGGCCTGAACATACAGGAGGGTGAAAGGTGTGCAGGGAGTAGAGTGAATTGGAAGGATGTGGTATACCGGAGTCGACGTGCTGTCAATGGATTGAACCAGGGCATGTGAAGCGTCTGGGGTAAACCATGGAAAGGTCTGTGGGGCCCGGATGTGGATAGGGAGCTGTGGTTTCGGTGCATTACACATGACAGCTAGAAGCTGAGTGTGAACGAATGTGGCCTTTTTTGTCTGCTTTCCTGGCACTACTTCGCTGAAGTGGGGGGTAGCGACGCAATTTCCTATGCAGAAGGATAGCGACAGAATGGATGTAGGCAAGTATGAATATGTACATGTATATATATGTATAAGTCTGTGTATGTATATGTATGCATACGTTGATAAGTATATGTATGTACATGTGTATGTATGGGCGTCCATATAAATAAACAAATAAATGAGTATATATATATATATATATATATATATATATATATATATATATATATATATATATATATATATATATATATGTGTGTGTGTGTGTGTGTGTGTGTGTGTGTGTGTGTGTGTAGGAAAGGTCCAGTCTAGATAGGTTACCTGGAGTCTGCCTAGGCTAGATCAACAAGTCGCCTACATGAGGATATTCTGATAAAACTTGTCGTGTCATCGTTCCTGTGTTATGGAGAACACAACATATCCGGTCTTGGGGTAAGCACGGTATACATTGTCTGGTTTGTTTAAACTCAGAGCGTTTCCAGTCTGGCTGTGTCGTACTGAAAGATCATGTTTAGTCTGGCTAAGGTGTATAAAAATAGTGAGGTTCCCAGCTTGAGTGAGTCATTCAGTATCGCTAGGTTATAGTGAGGTGAGGCACGCAGCCTGGCTATGTTATACTGGTAAGAATTTACTTGGTTGGATTTCACTTTGGATATCCAGTCTGGCTGGACTGTATTCAACTGAATTGTCCATTCTAGCCTAGTAATGTTGCTAGGTCATAGTCATGTAATACAATAAGTCTGGCTGGATGGTAGTGACCTAATCTTGCCAGGTTATGAGGTGATGTATCCCGTAGAGTTGTGATGAGAAAGTAAGTTGTACATTTTTGCTATGTTGATATTGAGGTGACGTGTCTAGCTCACCTTGGCTAAGCCGTGTCCGGTGTAGGCAAGTTAAATCGTTGTGACGCGCGTGCATCCAGTTTGGCTCAGTGAAACAGCTGACGTCCCCACAGACGGTGTGGCTGTTAAAACGCTGTGACATACCTGCCTGCATCCAGCCCGGCTAGGTTGAAAAGCATAGCGTGAAAAATAATGAGTCAGCTGTTATCGTCACACTGTCTCCCTTACACACCGTCTGTGGGCGACGAGCGGTGCTATTTTTGTCCAGGTTTTCCCTCTAACATAACAAGGAATTTGATACAACAAACTGATGAAGCTCCACTGCCACAACCCCTCACAGTGTGGAGATTTCATCCAGTTACCGCCAGGGGAGATTCCACACTCATCCAACCAGGATACAGCTGCTTTAACACACAGCTTCTTTAACAAAATGAGCGAGGTTCAGATCGAGTAATCACTTGTTAGTATGATTCAAAAACATTACCGTCCCATGATTTCGTGTCAGGGAAACTGAGTGGCTAAAGGTACAGGACACGTAGCGCCCTCCACCTCCACACACACACACACACACACACGGGTGATTTACGGGTGGATGGTTTTACACTCGTACTGCCCGGTCTCTTAACCTTGTTGATATGTAACATGTCTTTACTTCTACGTATGTATGCACACAACCTCCAAGTCAGATACTTATTCATCGACCTGGGTTGGGTGTAGGCTACTGCCACGCCCAAATTCAAACCCATGCGGATCTACTAACCCCGGGCTGGCCCGTGTTGACCCATGGTCAGTGACGCTAACCACACCACAGACGCCCGCGGTACAGAAAAAAACCTCAGTGGGTTTTAGATAGTGGAAAAGAACAAAACCTCGTGGATCAGTGTGGTAGGAAGAGAAATACGGACAAAATTTAAGTCATACGTTACTGATATGTTACTGCTTAAGAACCTGCCCACTGGCTGTAAACAAAGAGGGGTAGTATTAATCAGGCTGCAGAATGGTTAGATGTGTTAACACCAGGGGTGCCACAGGGATGTCTTGGGACCGATTTTCTTGTGTGTATATATATATATATATATATATATATATATATATATATATATATATATATATATATATATATATATATATGAGAATGGGCAGCATTATAAGACATCGAAATTCACGAACGATGCTAAGTTGAGAAATCAATCTACAACAGAAATTGAAAGTCTTCAGCTTCAGATTAACAGACAAGCTTGATGGACTGGGCTCACAGGTGGCAAGCGAATGTTGACAACGATGAATGTTAAAAGTGATAAATGTTAACACTGGTAAACGTTAAGTGATAAATGTTAACACTGGTAACCGTTAACAGTGATAAATACAAAGTTTTAAATACCGGGAGGAAAAATGCAAAGGCAAGCTACAATATGAATTCTGTTGAGCGACAAAAGGAAAATGAGGAAAAGAAACGACGACCAAAGCCAAGTAAGCAGCGCACAGAAACAATAAAATGGCTAACAAAATTATTGGATTCATTGACATGGGTTTCTAATTCAAGCCTAAGAAAATCATCCTCACTCTTCACAATTCACTGGTTCGTCCCCGTCTTGAATACTGTGTTCAGTTTTGGTCACCGTTGTTGAGGCAAGTACACAATACAGGGGCAAGTTGCAAAGATAATTCCCGGCCTGTGGAATAATCCTATGAGACCCGACTAAATGAATTATATTCATCGAGCTTAGAATAGTGAAGGTTAAGAGATGGTCTAATTCAGGTATCTAAAATCATTTAAAGGTTCGATCATTTCACTCTAATGAGCAACTTGAGTAAAGATTTGTCGGCTTTCACTCGTGAGTAGCCATTTTACCTCGAATAAAGCAAAGCAATTTTTCTTGAACAGTATTGTTAATACAGGAAATCATTTACCAGTTAGAGTAGTCGAAACTAAAACCACAGATCCTTTAGGCTTAGACATACCATACATTTAGATTCAAATCAACAACTAACATTTTTTGGCACCTTCTTGGTCGTATAGAAAACTTGCAGGTTTCACCCTTTGAAATATATGTATGTTCCTCTAGTGCCCACCGTATCTATTGGAACTTTGTTTAGCCGAAACGATGAATCCTAGTTTCATTCATCCCTCGTACATAACGTCACAACAGTATTCTCCTCTTCCACTAAACATGAAGGTAGTAATCTTTACAAACGCCAAACGATAGTTTACTTCCCTTTTCATATTCATCACACGAATTTTCGGTAATATACTAAATCCACAAATCCCCAAACTGCCTGATTATTACATTTTTTTTCTCGAATATTACAGTCTCTGTTCGACAGGTAACAATATAGTGAAATAGATCATCCCTGCCTACAGTATGGCAAGTTTGATCTTTGCAGAGGACTATCAACGGCCTATGACACAATGCGCGTTAATCAAGGTTAGATTAGACTAGGTTACTTGGGTTGGTGTTACTTGTCTCCCGTTAATCAAGAGATGAATGCGACTGTATAGATAATTCAACAGAAGAAACCTAACCTAACCTAACCTAGTTTAACATGAAAAAAATACCAATCCCGAAAACCTATTAATACCTAACCTAAAAAGAAAATACCAATCCCAGAAACCTAATACTATGTAGCTTAGCATAGTCTGACGCAGCCTTATCAACACTAGAGATCTAAAGATACTTAACCTAACCTAACCTAACCTAACCTAACCTAACCTAACCTAACCTAACCTAACCTAGCCTAACCTAGCCTAGCCTTGCCTGGTATGACCAAGCCTACCGTCCCAATGTATCATTACTACACTGTAAGAGTTCCGGATCAACAACGAATACTAGAGATGTGATCTCACGTCCCCGCTGCTCACAGTTATTGATATGGTCTCGTACACATAGCAACTAGGGTCACTATAGACCGAAAACTGAAATATTTCACCAAAATCCTCACCACTTACCTTACGTTGCAATGTGTCCCACATAATTCACCATTCCCTAAGTCGTAACACGATTTTTCTTCCATCTTTTTCAACAACCACTGGTTGTTACCCAGTTAGTTATGCTGTTCACAACTCGCTTTATGTTACATTTCCTTCATACGGTTGAATAATCATTTTGCACTGCAATATTTCAACACTGTTTACCAATCACTGTAGTCGTCATATGTTGCAGTACTTATAAATGACGTTCAACAATCACTACATTTGTTATATGTTAAAGTACTTGATATTGATCAATTATAGTCGTTATATGTTGCAGTATATCTATCACTGTAATCATTATATGTTGCTGTATCTAAACTGTATCCTTCGGCGACCACCACAATCACAACGCAACAATATCATCTTTATAGGACTAACACATCGCTATTTCAATCGTAATTTTCACCTTTTTTTTTTTTTTTACCACAGTTTACTAATTCTAGAGTCTTGAAATTTTATCTTAATTTTCACTTTGCACCTGTTTTACACTTATACATCATGAGTCATTACTCACTATTTGTTTACACTTATACATCATAAGTTATTACTCACTATTTGTCAGATGAGCAACACGTGAGCACAGCCCTAAGTGAGGGAACCCAGCTCGTAGGCAGCTGTCAAGGCGAGGTGATCACTCCGACCTCACTCCCACATGAGCGCAGTTGCATTTTCTTTCTTTTTTTTCATTTACCGCTTCCTTTTCCGGTCAAGTGAATTCCCAACCACAAATCATTCACTAGATTTTTCTCATAAACATAATCCTGTATCACCTGTGACGCGTCTGATTTTCTTTTTCTTTTTTTCGACAAATTCATATTTCTCGTGTCATTTGTTCACAGCGTTTTTACTTTTTCTTGGTTTATTCGTTGCACTCACAGAAATCCAAGTCAAATACAAGATCTCATTAACAGCGACACAGTCTTTTAATTCACTTTCACTCGAACCAGCCGTCATATATATCACGTTGCAGCTGTACTGTGCTGTGTGTCCGGCATATATTTATCAAATACCTCACGCAGCAGCTGTACTGAGGTGTGGGCAGGGCATGACGGGGGAAGTCAAGCAGAGTAGCGCTATAACTATCGAACCGGTAGTTCGGCCAGATTATTACGGACATGAAAACCTGATACCAGTGGTCTCTATTTCTGTTGGTGTCAAATGGAAACCTTATTTCTCGTACCAGTAGATGGTACCCGTGGGTTAAGTACCACAGCTGGGTTACGTCTATGGACCCTCTCATGTCAGTGAACACAAGCAAACAATATCGCGATCTGTGTATCACTGAGTTATGACCCTAACTCGCTGGGTCAGCTGAGGTTATATTACCGTGTCGTTGTCCTTCGTCATCATATTAACAGCCTCAGTAAATTTACGAGGAAAAGTTTCTTATTCTCATTTACATTGCCATGGCTAATATAGGTTTACGTCTGTGTTGCTAAGATCATACTATCTCATAAATTTTGGGTTGCATACATGAATGTATGGAGCCTTCCCTAGGCAAACGAACGCACGTGACGACAATCGTCTGTATATTCAAATGAACGATTTCGGCCAGACAGTGTCCTGTGTGTGTGACTGAATGTGCAGGTAACAACGTGCGCTGGGACAACTGTATATGGATAAATTGTATATGGATAAATCAAGAGGGTGTGACACAGCATACAGTAGTTTAGAAGGTTAGACGATGACAGAGAATGATCAGATGGGGCCGTACGAGTGTTAGAGCCCCCCATCGTAAAATAAATAGGTAATTTACACACACACACACACATGGTACATATATACAAGGTTGAGACCGGGCAACACAAGTGGAAAAATCTCTCCATACTTGCTGAATATTTCATTCATAATGTAAACCCAGCAGGAAACTTACCTAACATTTTTGTGTAGACAATATGACACAACGAACGAAAGAGTTCGACAGTCTAAGGTCTTGGCTCACATTCCCAGCCCCGCTTTCCTTATGTTAACAATGTGGGCAAAACAAAGTATACAATGTACGATATGATGATTTCAGAGAGAGAGAGAGAGAGAGAGAGAGAGAGAGAGAGAGAGAGAGAGAGAGAGAGAGAGAGAGAGAGAGAGAGAGAGAGAGATGCATGTTTGACCTGTTGAAAACGTAGGTACGACCCTTGGGTATGATGACGTAACCTTTGACCAGGTCCCTTTTGGGTCAGGTCAAAGGTTATGCCCTCACAACAAAGCGTCGTACCGACACGTTCTAGGAGTAACAGTCTGAAATATGTGCATCGTTGTGCAGGTTCAGCCACAAACCATCAGAAAGTTCAGCAGTATAGAAAAACATACTTTTGGACGGTATGGAAAAGATGCTGACTACGTATGCTTCAGATACATCAATGCATGCCATACATACAGCAATGTATGCCACAGAGACAGCAGTGTATGCCATAGATTCAGCAATGTATGCATATATACAGTAGTGTATGCCACAGATACAACAATGTATGCACAGATACAGCGATGTATGCTAGATACAGAAGTGCATGACACGGATACAGCAATGTATGCTTTAGATACAGAAGTGTCTGCCACGGATACATCAATGTATACTGTAGATACAGAAGGGTATGCCATAGATTCTGCAATGTATGCCATAGATACTGCAATGTATGCCATAGACCAGCAACGTATCCCACAGATACAACAATGTATACTATAGATACAACAATGTATACTATAGATACACAAATGTATACCATAAATACTACAATGGATGCTATAAATGCAGCAATGCATGCTAAGATTCCGCATTTCATGCCATAGATTCTGGAATGTATACCATAGACACAGCGATATATGCCACAGATAAAACGATTTATGTTACAGATACAGCAATGTATGGTACAGACACAACAATGTGTGCCATAAATCGTAAACTTAGTACGAGGGTAGTACGATATGATGATGATGATGATGATGATGATGATGATGATGATGATGATGTTATCAATTAAGGTAATAATAATATGAAACAAAACATGAGTATGATGGATGATGGTCCGACTGTACTCTCATATGCCTAGCTGGAGAATATCCTATGTATTTCCTACTAGTACTCCCATCTTTAATGAACACATTGAAAATAAATCGTCTCTAACAACAGGTTTCTCCATCAATGAGAATCTACAAGTGTCAAATAGTGAGACGATGTGAATGACGTTTGAATGTCAGAAGAAGAGGTTAAAACCCTACCATGACTGCAGCCATATACGAACGACTCTCAATCCAATATACCATTCCTTCTTTATGATCGTCACTAAATGGTAATTCACTTTTCACAGCCTGCGTTACAAAGGTGTTGTCTGGGGCTGGACCATCAGGTGCTCAAGCCCCTAAAAGAGCGTTTAGTCATGACCACCATCAGCACAGTCTGCTACAAGTGATCCAGGTCTCTGGGCTGACCTGCCTCAGTTGATCCAGGTCCCAAGGATGACGTGTCACATCTGATCCAGGTCCCTTAGCTGACGTGCCACTATTGAATCAGGCCCCCAGCTGACGTGCCACAACTGGCCCACGACCCTACGTTGACGTGTCACAACTGATCCTAGACCCGAGACTGAAATACCACAACTGATCCAAGACCTTAGAATGACGTGCCACAACTGGTTTATAACCCTAGGCTGACGAGCCACAACTGATTCACAATCCCAAGCTGACGTGCCATAACTGACTCAGATCTCTGTGACAACGTGCTATGAGCATGGCTGTGTTTACTGGATTTCCTAAGATTTTTTTATCTTCACGTTAGAGGCCACACTTTTTGACATAAGCCCCAGACGAGGAAATGCCCTGAACTTAACATGAAAAAAAGAGAAAAAAGAAAGAGGGGAAAAATAAAGAATGATTATGTAACGTTTATGAGAAAGTAGAGAACATTCAGTTTGAAAAGTGGGAACTCATGGATGAGACTGGAGAAGGTATGGAGTTCTGAAGCTCAGCAGTGTACAGAGCAAGAGCCACAGTGAGGGTGTAGGTGGTCTTAGAATCATTCTTAACTCCTGAAGGTGTTAAGGACTTTCCGGTTAATGGATTAACTTGACGTTAACGGCTTTACTGACCCTGACAGTTGATGAGCCTAAAGTCCAAACAACCAACCAACGAACTAATGCACAAAGAAAGGACTGGAGCTGATCACTCGTCATTATGTTAAAAACGCTGATGTTCTGCGGTGTCTGATTCATCTTGAAATAGCAAATGATATGAAGAAGTTGCTGTACTGGTGACTGTGTTCACCAGGTGGACGGCTGTCACACTGTCCACCAGGCTAGGATGTATGAACACACCGGGGTAGGTACGAGGTTGATCCTATTGCAGGAGATGACGAGGTAAAAGCACATAACAGCAGGTGTTGCTGGGCTGGATATGGTACCTACAGCGACTGCATGAGCTGACAGAGACCCGTAAAGTATTGTCAAACATAATATACGTCCTGGCAACCAGTTCTCAGGGGGAATGTTAAAGTTAGTAAGTTCCCTTCTGAACTTGAACTCGTATTCAGCAAAAAATCTAAACTGTGTGAATGATTTAACAAAGAAATCTTTCTGTGAACACTGCAACCTTTAGTACAATTTGGATTTAAAAAATCAATGATCATATTGTAGTCTTAAGGCAAAAGTCATGTGTCAGTAATCAATGAGCGACCACCAACCTTGGGTGAAGATCTGTTAACTGTGTGCAGTTCACGTTTGTGCAGCGACATACATTTCTACCTCCGGGGATTTACCAACAGCCAGTAACACATGAATCAGTTATCATTCATCGTAAGGATCTTCTTATTCAGATGATGAATGTGTGAAGTGGTTTTGGAAATTCCTTACTTACAGCTGACGCAGGAGAGGAACTACAGGATGATGTGCTTAACACGCTGAAGGACCTGGCCCTAGGGCGTGAGTGCTGAAGCAGACTAGGAGGATGGAGTCACCATACCTCCGCCAGATGTCTGTCATGTTTTGAGGAAAGAAATAAACGAGGTAAACCTTTTGGCTGGTGTGTCCCACGTGCAGCTGTCTCCCTCACTAGACGTCAGGGGGATGGCAGGCGTTTGAGCTGCTGTTGGGAAGTGGTGCATTTTTCAGTACGGTGCAGCATATCAATGCAGTCGTAAAATCTACCACACGATGCAACGCTTTAAGAGAACGGTTACGTACAAAACGAAATGGTCGAGTGTCAACACTTGTCTCCAGTCATGAACCAAGAGGCACAATGATGCAACCAAAGCTTAGTTAGAGAATTATGAAAATTCAATGACCTGTAGAACATTGTACAAATGATGAAGACAAATCTGCTACTCCACGGCCTTCTGCGTGGTCTCACTGTGCTAATCTTCAAGCCCTGGAAACAGCTGGAATGGTATGGGTCCTGGACCAGACTCCTGCAGGATAGCAAGGAATAATGCACTCATCTGCAAGGTAATGATAACATCTGTTGACAGGTTCTGACGAATTCACGTTTACTGTTGACCTAACCATTCATCTGCCAGAGGAAAGACACTGCTAGCGATTACCCACAAGGAGACCTTGTCAAAATGCAAGACTACCGCGTAGCGCTTACCAGAGAGAGAGAGAGAGAGAGAGAGAGAGAGAGAGAGAGAGAGAGAGAGAGATTGGTGTCTGCAGTCTTTGAACATGCTTGGATAACAGCAACCAAGACGTTTAAGCAAATGCTTCTTTGGCCTTTGCCATTTTCTCCCACCTGCAGTGAAAACAAAATTTATTAACTTTTTGTCATGACAGAGCAACTGTCGGCGCCCCAGGCGACAACGTTGCTCTGCCTCTCAACACGTCTCAGGATTATGAAAACCTGCAGGAAATGATGATAAAGAATTCTAAATGAAATGTCTGTCAACGATTACATTAATGATCTAAATCATGAGTTATCTTTAGGAGTATGTTCATCCGCCGGACTCTATAATGTAATCTGATACACGAAAAAATTTCCACGAGTAATGATGATAAGGGTCGAGGGTCATTATGTACTGACATCAGCTCCTCAGAAGGTCGTAGCGGCACTCCAGCCACAGTCATCCATCTGTGTGAGGAGCATAACACGGAAGTGAATGCATGACGTAACAGCCATTACTTAGGATCTGGTGGCCTCGTAAATCTACTGCTACCTCGTCAACTGACCAAGAGATGGTATGTGTTCCGTGTTATATATATAAGATCAAATACAGTCAGGAGTAAGTTTTGACATCTGACAGGAATCTTTTTATCTGTATGAAGTCGTCACGTAACTCTGTGTAACGTATAAATGAATCCAAATAGCAACAGACCACTGGGTCCTTTCCAGACTGTCTGCGCTAAAAGGAGAGATGATAGACTCTTAGTTTAGTGAGATACGTCAAGAAAGACACACATGAGTCAAAGAGTAAAATTTGTAAACATTTCATGTTTCTGACGAGACTCAGATAATCTCTGTTGTGGACATGAAGCGAAGTGTTTGTTAAGTCTTTTTTAAACATGTTCATGGTACTGCTTTCAACTTTCGTAACAGTTATAGCATTCCACATGTTTACAATCCTAACGAAGCAAAAATAGTTAGGTTTATTCGAAGGAAAACGTTTGCCAACGAATTTTTATATTTACCAATTTACGTATAATGTAGAGACGAGTGAGTGTTACACTCGTGTGGCGCCATCTCTTTATGCTGGCCACATTCACTACCTCATCACTAAGGTTACTCCAACATCCATTACTCCTGTATTACCAAAACTCTTGCTTAAGTTTATTCCCTGCATCTCTCGATGAACTGTTCAGTACTACAAGTGAAATCAGACAAATCTAGCCTTAAATAACTTACTAAATCTGGATCATCAGATCTTTTGTGATTTCGAATACCTGCATCAAATCACATCTCAAGCTTCTCTTTTCTAAGCTAAATAAGTTTAACTTCGTCTGCCAAGTTCTCACTGTATCCGTTTCCTCAGTCCGGGAATCCTCCGTCCTCGTTCTGTCGTGTCCATGTTCCCCCACGTAAGGTGACCAACACTGAACACAGTCGCCAAGGTTGACACGCCCTGGTGAACTGTACGGTGAGGATTACTTTCATATATTCCACCATACCTTACTTATCAAGTTTGGTTCACCTTTTTTCATTACTTCAGTGCACTTTTTACTTGGTTGTAAGCCAATAGAGGTTGATATGTGTGTGTATATATATATATATATATATATATATATATATATATATATATATATATATATATATATATATATATATATATATATATATATATATATATATATATATATATATATATATATATATATATATATATATAGACTGAAATATGTCATGCACACGTTCCAGTTTACCTAAGAAAGTGAAACTTGGTCTTCCACACTTATAAAGAAAAATCTTTTTACTATATGACTATAAACAGAAAGTTGTAACCCCAGCTGAACGTGACACCGTCTCCAACCAGCCACACGACTAAAGAACACATCAGCTGCCTCAGCTGAGGAAAATAATCTTTTGCGATGATGTAAGTTAAACGTACGTTTGTATACGATTTCTGGCTTAATGGTGCCTCACCCGTCGCTACCCCATTATACCCAGCAATATACATGTTGAGGAAGCCCATCAAAGTGGGTCCTCTCAAGTTTGTTCCACAATTAGTACATGTATGTTGTTCATCACATGCCACAGTAGTAGAGGTTCTGAGTATAGCTAGTGACGTCCAGAGAAATGTGTTTCAGGCCGACCTGCAGTGTGTTATTATCTGTCTGTGTATACGAGAAGGAATACACTTGTGAAGCCCAAACTTTCATCCATGTTTTAATGGTCAATTATTGTGAACTCTACGATCGTATTATCTCTTAACTAAGCTTGTTCTTATCAGTCAACAACTTTGTTGCTGAATAAATGTTTCCTCACGTCTCTCTGTACACTTGACTGGCCATCCCTCCAGCCATGCCTTCTTGTTCTTGACTCTCCCAGTAGCAATAAAACGTTCTAACTTGGTGTCATCAAGACCTCTTAAAAATACATAAGTAGGTATCATGTTCTTCATTCTTCCAATGGTGGCAGCTTGAGGGCGTCCCTCCTCTCTCTCTCTCTCTGTAGCTCATGCCGTTCACATTTGTAGCCATTCCTGAGGCATTTCTCTAAACTGTCTCCAGCAACTCTATGTGGCTCATCAAGTCAGGAGATTAAAACTATTGCAACCTATTCCATCCGTGGGTGAACGTAAGACGTGCATATCTTCCTGGTCATCACTGTCCATACACTTGAAGGTTATTGTAACAATGACGAAGATTACACAATGGCTCGATCATATCCTTGTCAATTGCTCCTCTCATGACAGGAGTTCGGCGTGGTGTCAAATCTTAGTTCATCCTCACAGCAGAACTCGTGCAGTTGACCCCCACCGGTGTGATACTCACCGACCGTCTTCCTGAATACATTTTGTCCCGTCTTGTCCAGGGATCTTTGCAGTAATTCGCATCCCTTGCCACTTCGCACTTCTTTCATGATATCAGCAACATAAGGAAGCATATCTAGGTAAGAGTCGACTCATCTTAAATCATTTACGCTGATCAGAAGCAGTTTCATTACTGAGCCCCGAGGAATCCCACTTGCCAACCTCGCCTGGCTTGAGCAGATTCCGCTGACATACTCGGTCTGTTCCCTCCCACTCACGTACATGTGAGTGCGTGGAAATTACCTCTTTGCACTGTAAGGCAAGTGAGTTTTACACTCATTACACTTAAATTTTCTTTAATATATCATACAACATGTTAAGCTTCAGTATGTTCTCCACATTTACAATTTCATCAATCAATTCATTCTATTCATCCACCAATATTAAACAATAAAAGCAACTCTTTATTTCTTTTCCTAACAAGTTCACAGCTTAATTTCATGCTATGTTCTCTGGTTTTCTATCCTGTCGTATTTCTTAGAACTTTTCACTGTTGGCATCACACTGTTTATCAACTTAAAAGCTGTCATCAATTTACGCCTTACTCCTCTTTCTTCTACGGCAAACCAATTCAGGGTCTCTAGTCTTTCTCCGTAACTCAGTTCACTTAATGCCGATACCATCTTTGTTCCCCTCCTAAGGACCTCTCTATAAGTTCTTTATGCTTCCGTCGATGACCAAACTTGAAGATCATATTCCAGTTTTGTCCTTATGTAAGAAGTGAACAGCCTGACGAACACCTCCATTTATGATGAAGATTGTTGTAATACCTGCCACCTGACGGTGCGCCTCGTAATGTTGTACTCTGGCGACAGGTTAAGGGCGACGTCGGTTTCCAAGTCCCTCTCACTCACAGACTCCAGCAGCTTATTTCCACAAAGATGATATTCATATAGACGCCTTGTTTCGATGTAACTAATTACTCTGCATTTGGTAAGGTTGTATTTCATAAACTTTGTATCAAATCAACTTAGGAGTTTGTGTAGGTCCTCGTGTATGGTGGTGTGATCTTCCTCGCATTCTATCCACCTCAAGACACTGCATCATCCGCAAACGTGTTCAGATAAACGTCCAAATCTTACGGCAAGTCATTCACACATGTCAAGGGTCGTACCAGGACAACCCTGCCACAAGCCACTGGTGAGCTTAACCCGTCATTATGATCCATCATCCGTCGAGAATACTCTTACCATATGTTCCTTCCTGATGATCTACCTTCTTCTCCATCCTCCTGAGAGCGTTAACACTCGTGTAGCCTCATCTCCTAACCATGTATGTGTACCTTGTCTTTACTCTTATGTGTACTCACTCTCTCTCATACACGGACCTCCGTGGTGTAGTGGTTAGCATAACTGGCCATGAGTCAGCACGGGCCCGCCCAAAGTAGGGCCCGCGTGTGTTCGAGTCATGGGTGCGACAGTCGGGCAACACCAAACCCAAGTGTTCATCCTCCCGTCAGAGCTGGTTGATAAATAGGTACCTGGCTTAAGCTGGGTGATTTGTGTGTGTCTATATACACACAAGAGTATATATATATATATATATATATATATATATATATATATATATATATATATATATATATATATATATATATATATATATATATATATATATATATATATATATTATCCCTGGGATAGGGGAGAAAGAATATTTCCCACGTATTCCCTGCGTGTCGTAGAAGGCGACTAAAAGGGGAGGGAGCGGGGGGCTGGAAATCCTCCCCTCTCGTTTTTTTTTTTTAATTTTCCAAATGAGGGAACAGAGAAGGGGGCCAGGTGAGGATATTCTCTCAAAGGCCCAGTCCTCTGTTCTTAACGCTACCTCGCTAACGCGGGAAATGGCGAATAGTTTGAAAGAAAGAGGGATAAGAGTGAGTGCTCAAATTACAGAGGTATAAGTTTGTTGAGTATTCCTGGTAAATTATATGGGAGGGTATTGACTGAGAGGGTGAAGGCATGTACAGAGCATCAGATTGGGGAAGAGCAGTGTGGTTTCAGAAGTGGTAGAGGATGTGTGGATCAGGTGTTTGCTTTGAAGAATGTATGTGAGAAATACTTAGAAAAGCAAATGGATTTGTATGTAGCATTTATGGATCTGGAGAAGGCACATGATAGAGTTGATAGAGATGCTCTGTGGAAGGTATTAAGAATATATGGTGTGGGAGGAAAGTTGTTAGAAGCAGTGAAAAGTTTTTATCGAGGATGTAAGGCATGTGTACGTGTAGGAAGAGAGGAAAGTGATTGGTTCTCAGTGAATGTAGGTTTGCGGCAGGGGTGTGTGATGTCTCCATGGTTGTTTAATTTGTTTATGGATGGGGTTGTTAGGGAGGTAAATGCAAGAGTTTTGGAAAGAGGGGCAAGTATGAAGTCTGTTGGGGATGAGAGAGCTTGGGAAGTGAGTCAGTTGTTGTTCGCTGATGATACAGCGCTGGTGGCTGATTCATGTGAGAAACTGCAGAAGCTGGTGACTGAGTTTGGTAAAGTGTGTGGAAGAAGAAAGTTAAGAGTAAATGTGAATAAGAGCAAGGTTAATTATTAGGTACAGTAGGGTTGAGGGTCAAGTCAATTGGGAGGTGAGTTTGAATGGAGAAAAACTGGAGGAAGTGAAGTGTTTTAGATATCTGGGAGTGGATCTGGCAGCGGATGGAACCATGGAAGCGGAAGTGGATCATAGGGTGGGGGAGGGGGCGAAAATTCTGGGGGCCTTGAAGAATGTGTGGAAGTCGAGAACATTATCTCGGAAAGCAAAAATGGGTATGTTTGAAGGAATAGTGGTTCCAACAATGTTGTATGGTTGCGAGGCGTGGGCTATGGATAGAGTTGTGCGCAGGAGGATGGAGGTGCTGGAAATGAGATGTTTGAGGACAATATGTGGTGTGAGGTGGTTTGATCGAGTGAGTAACGTAAGGGTAAGAGAGATGTGTGGAAATAAAAAGAGCGTGGTTGAGAGAGCAGAAGAGGGTGTTTTGAAGTGGTTTGGGCACATGGAGAGAATGAGTGAGGAAAGATTGACCAAGAGGATATATGTGTCGGAGGTGGAGGGAACGAGGAGAAGAGGGAGACCAAATTGGAGGTGGAAAGATGGAGTGAAAAAGATTTTGTGTGATCGGGGCCTGAACATGCAGGAGGGTGAAAGGAGGGCAAGGAATAGAGTGAATTGGAGCGATGTGGTATACCGGGGTTGACGTGCTGTCAGTGGATTGAATCAAGGCATGTGAAGCGTCTGGGGTAAACCATGGAAAGCTGTGTAGGTATGTATATTTGCGTGTGTGAACGTATGTATATACATATGTATGGGGGGGGGGGGTTGGGCCATTTCTTTCGTCTGTTTCCTTACGCTACCTCGCAAACGCGGGAGACAGCGACAAAGTATAATAAAAATAAAATAAAATATATATATATATATATATATATATATATATATATATATATATATATATATATATATATATATATATATATATATTTATACTATTCGCCATTTCCCGCGTTAGCGAGGTAGCGTTCAGAACAGAGGACTGGGCCTTAGAGGGAATATCCTCACCTGGCTCCCTTCTCTGTTCCTTCTTTTTGGGAAAAAAAGATAGGTTAGTAAGAATACTTCTCACGTATTCCCCGCGTGTCGTTAAAGGGGACTAAAAGGGGAGGGAGCGGGGGGCTGGAAATCCTCCCCTTCCGTTACTTTTTCCAAAAGAATGAACAGAGAACGCGGCCAAGTGAGGACGTTCCCTCTGAGGCTCAGTCCTCTGTTCTTAACGCTACCTAGCTAACGCAGGAAATGGCGAATATATATATATATATATATATATATATATATATATATATATATATATATATATATATATATAATTATTCGTGCCTATGTAACTGGTCATGAGAAGAAAGATCATGAGAAGCAAGTGTTTTGGAAGCAGCTGAGTGAGTGTGTTAGCAGCTTTGATGCACGAGACCGGGTTATAGTGATGGGTGATTTGAACACAGAGGTGAGTAATGTGGCAGTTGAGGGTATAATTGGGGTACATGCGGTGTTCAGTGTTGTAAATGGAAATGGTGAAGAGCTTGAAGATTTGCGTGCTGAGAAAGGACTGGTGTTTGGGAATACCTGGTTTAAAAAGAGAGATATACATAAGTATACGTATGTGAGTAGGAGAAATGGCCAGAGGGCGTTACTGGATTACGTGTTAATTGATAGGCGTGCAAAAGACAGACTTTTGGAATTTATTGTGCTGAGAGGGGCAGCTGGAGGGGTGTCTCATCACTATCTTGTGGAGGCAAAGGTGAAGATTTGTAGAGGTTTTCAGAAAAAAAGAGAGAATGTTGGGTTGAAGAGAGTGGTGAGAGTAAGTGAACTTGGATAGGAGACTTGTGTGAAGAAGTACCAGGAGAGATTGAGTGCAGAATGGCAAAAGATGAGAGCAAACGAGGAAAGTGGGTGAGGAATGGGATGTATTTACGAAAGCAGTGATGGCTTGTGCAAAAGATGCATGTGGCATGAGAAGGGTGGGAGGTGGGCACATAAGAAAGGGTAGTGAATGGTGGGATGACGAAGTAAGGTTGTTAGTGAAAGAGAAGAAAGAGGCGTTTGGACGATTTCTGTAGGGAAGTAATGCAAATGACTAGGACATGTATAAAAGAAAGCGGCAGGAGGTCTAGAAAAAGGAGCAAGAAGTGAAAAAAGGGCAAATGAGAGTCGAGGTGAGAGAGTATCATTAAATCTTAGGAAGAATAAGAAGATGTTTTGGAAAGAGGTAAATAAAGTGCGTAAGCCAAGAGAACAAATGGGAACATCGGTGAAGGGGGCAAGTGGGGAGGTAATAACAAGTAGTGACGAAGTGACAAGGAGATGGAGTGAATAATCTGAAGGCTTGATGAATGTGTTTGATAATAGAGTGGCAGATATAGGGTGTTTTGGTCGAGGTGGTGTGCGAAGTGAAAGGGTCAGGGAGAATGGTTTGGTGAACAGAGAAGAGGCAGTGAAAGCTTTGCGGAAGATGAAAGCCGGCAAGGTGGCGGGTTTGAGTGGTACTGCAGTGGAATTTATTGAAAAAGGGGATAAGTGTGTTGTTGATTGGTTGGTAAGAATATTCAATGTATGTAAGGATCATGGTGAAGTGCCTGAGGATTGGCGGACCGCATGCATATTGCTATTGTACAAAGGCAAAGGGGATAAAGGTGAGTGTTCAAATTACGGAGGCATAAGTTTGTTGAGCATTCCTGGGAAATTATATGGGAGGGCATTGACTGAGAGGGTGTAAGCATGTTCAGAGCATCAGATTGGGGAAGAGCAGTGTGGTTTGAGAAGTGGTAGAGGATGTGTGGATTAGGTGTTTGCTTTGAAGAATATATGTGAGAAATACTTAGAAAAACAAATGGATTTGTATGTAGCATTTATGGATCTGGAGAAGGAATATGATAGAGTTAATAGAGATGCTCTGTGGAAGGTCTTAAGAATATATGGTGTGGGAGGCAAGTTGTTAGAAGCAGTGAAAAGTTTTTATCGAGGAATGTAAGGCATATGTACGTGTAGGAAGAAAAGAAAGTGATTGGTTCCAAGTGAATGTCGTTTTGCGGCAGGGGTGTATGATGTCATTATGGTTGTTTAATTTGTTTATGGATAGAGTGATTAGGGAGGTGAATGCATGAGTTCTGGTGAGAGGGGCAAGAGTGCACTCTGTTCTGGGTGAGAGGCCTTGGGAATTGATTAATATGTTGGTTGCTGCTGATAAGGCGCTGGTAGCTGATTCGGGTGAGAAACTGCAGAAGCTGGTGACTGAGTTTGATAAAGTGTGTGAAAGAAGAAAGTTGAGAGCATACGCGAATAAGAGCAAGGTTATTAGGTACAGTACGGTTGAGGGACAACTCAATTGGGAGGTAAGTTTGAATGGAAAAAAACTGGAGAAAGTGAAGTGTTTTAGATATCTGGGAGTAGACGTAGCAGAGGATGGAACTATGGAAGCGGAAGTGAGTCACAGGTTGGGGAGGGAGAGAAGATTCTGGGAGCGTTGAAAAATGTGTGGAAGGCGAGAACTTTAACTCGGAGAACGAAAATGGGTATGTTTAAAGGAACAGTGGCTCCAACAATGTTATATGGTTGCGAAGTATGGACTATAGATAGGGTTGTGCGGAGGAGGAAATAAAATGTGCTGGAAATGAAATGTCTGAGGACAATATGTGGTGTGAGGTGGTTTGATCGAGTAAGTAGTGAAAGGGTAAGAGAGATTTGTGGTAATAAAAAGAGTGTGGTTGAGGAAAGCAGAAGAGGGTGTGATGAAATGGTTTAGTCACATGGAGAGAATGAGTGAGGAAAGATTGACAAAGAGGATATATGTGTCAGAGGTGGAGGGAAGAAGGAGAAGCGGGAGACCAAATTCGAGGTGGAAGGATGGCGTGAAAAAGATCTTGAGCGATCGGGGCCTGAACATACAGGAGAGTGAAAGGCGTGCAATGAATAGAGTGAACTGGAAGGATGTGGTATATCGTGGTCGACGTGCTGTCAATGGTTTGAACCAGGGCATGTGAAGCGTCTGTGGTAAACCATGGAAAGTTTCGTGACTCATGGATGTGGAAAGGGAGCTGTGGTGTTGGTGCATTACACATGACAGCTAGAGACAGAGTGTGAACAAATGTGACCTTTTTTGTCTGTTCCTGGCGCTGCCTTGCTGGAGGGAGGATGGGGGGAGAATGGGTGGAATGCTATTTCGTGTGTGGCGGGGTGGCGACGTAAATGGATGAAGGCAGCAAGTATGAATATGTACATGTGTATATATGTATATGTCTGTGTATGTATATGTATGTTATACGTTGAAATATATATATATATATATATATATATATATATATATATATATATATATATATATATATATATATATAATTTTTTTTTTTCTTCTTTTTTCAAACTATTCGCCATTTCCCGCATTAGCGAGGTAGCGTTAAGAACAGAGGACTGGGCCATTGAGGGAATATCCTCACCTGGCCCCCTTCTCTGTTCCTTCTTTTGGAAAATTAAAAAAAAATGAGAGGGGAGGATTTCCAGCCCCCCCCCGCTCCCTCCCCTTTTAGTCGCCTTCTACGACACGCAGGGAATACGTGGGAAGTATTCTTTCTCCCCTATCCCCAGGGATAATATATATATATATATATATATATATATATATATATATATATATATATATATATATATATATATACACAAACCTCCACCAGCCAGGATCGAATCCGGGAGCACTACCGCTAGGCTATGATCACCATTAAAAGGGAAATGATTGTTTGAGTACTATGTAATCGAATACCCTTCGTCTCACGCTGGTGAGCTACGGGGTCTCCACTGGTCATCTCCCAAAGGCTTACACAACCAGCAGATAACATTTTACAGAACCTAACTGTACAACACGGTTATATAGTAACCACGTCAGCATAAGCCAGGTGCCCGTTTATCCAGCCGCGCCTAAGATTCGAACTCGAGCTGCCAAGACGGGTCAACAACGCTGACCACTATGAAACAGAAGGCCGTGTGCATGTTTGTTTACACGTATGTGTAATCACCTTTTTGTAATCATCTACCTGTACATATGGGAAGGCAGTCTTACACTAGCAGTGGCCTTATCTCTGACACGTACATACACGGACCTTCGTGGTGTTGTGGTCTGTGTTGCTGGCCATGAGTCATGTGTGTGTGTGTGTGTGTGTGTGTGTATGTATCTCAAGCCTTGCCAAGTCCTTGTCTGGCACGAACTCTTGTCAATGACAGTTCGTTCTTTGGTATGCCATTACTGGCACAGGTCAAGTGTGTCTTTAAAGTATATGGGCGCATTTAGGTGTGTGTGTGTGTGTGTGTGTGTGTGTGTGTGTGTGTGTGTGTGTAGTAAACAGATTAATATAATTAACCATTCAATAATCAATGATTTTCTGCAGACGTGCGCGGTACATCAGTTTGAAAATAAGGCAGTTATGGGTCAATCGCAAGGTTAATAAAGAAATTATCACGGGTACATTATCACATTATGCTGGGTGTTCATAAACCTAATCCAACAGACGTGATCATCATGAGTCTTTTCCTTATGATCAAGAGGTACACTACGTTACCTCGACTGCGCTGGCTAGGTATCATATCAGTGTGACGACCCGAATGTTCGTACGTCAGTCAAGAATAATAATCACTGTTTGGCAACTAATTCACTCAAGAAATTATTACCCTTATGGCCCAGTATGGAGACAAGATCTCCCTCACTTATCAATAACACACCATTTTGTTCAATGTTGCCACTTGCAGTTCACCAAAACAGAAAGTACTTCATATAAAACAGCAGTCATGTACTGGCCATCGATTTTCTATTGACAAATGTTAACAATGCCTGGAAAGATTCGTGGTATATATCATATCTTTGAAAATTACTTATGCCAGTTGAAGCTAGTTGTATCTAGGTATAAAAACCTACATCTTATTAATTATGTATGAATAAATTTATCAAACTATCTGAATGATTACCTAGTTTATCATAAAGGAAATGACAAACTATAAAGAAATTTAAGAGGGTCACACGCTTACCAGTGCATTCAAAGAAAACGGAAAAGAGTGAGGGTAAACTATAGTAATTCGTTGTTTTCTGTGTCCCGCGATTTGACCTGAAAAAAAAAAATATACTGCGGTGAGTATGTAACGGCTACAACATTTGCAATTTCTCTATTGTGAAGTATTGCTGAAAATCATTAAAATCAATAACATACATACATCTATTTTCAATTATCAAGGAAAAATCCCATACAAACAATAAACGAAATCATCTCCACTTTTCAGTATAATCGATTTCAGAAATTGTTTCCTTTCGTTTTGGGGGAAATATCATTTTCACAAGGTATCTCTTTCTCATCTAACTTCCCCATAATCATTATCCTCACCCGGCCATAGTGAGGACGTTTGACCTGACCAAGAGTATTCTCAACAGCTGATAAAAACCACAGGGGTCGAGGATGTAGTGAAGATGATGTAGTTAAAATGAAGATGGAGAGGACTTTGACCTGACATAATCCTGAGCAGGTGTTACAGTCGACTCCCCACTTACCCAGGGATGAGTATAGTAACACATTACTCAGCAGTAAGCAACCTGGTCGGCTGCCAGGAGCACCCAGCACGGCTTGCCCAGGGTGACATGCTCACAACCCATATACACAATGTATGACCCATTATCACGACGGCACGACCCTTGAGCACGACGGCACGATGGCCATCATGCCGTCGTACTCAAGAGTCGTGCCGTCGTGGTCAGGAGGTAAAGGGACTGACTCACCACTCACGAATCTAACCATCTGAGCCACTATCCCTCAAATATCGTCCATTTATCTCAGATTCCATCTTCATCATCATCCCTTGTGGTCATAATAACAGGACGAGGAACAAATACTCCAGGATGAGGTCTGACCATCTACAACCTTAACTCTGGTCTGCACGTCACCCACACCACCACTAGGGTAATACCTACTCCACCAGTCTTCCTTGGATCATTATATACATCAACTTGACCATCATACAAATCAATTTGATTATCATATAAATTAACCTGACAGTGAGTGACAAATGTCGAATGAGAGTTGTATGAAAGAGATTATCCAAGCCCGATAACCCTGATCCCTTGCCTGAATGGCCTCAGAACATGAACGATTGAACCATGAACTGCAAGAAGAACTCGTCTTGGAAAAAGAGGGGATGAATGCATTTGACGGAGACAGAAGCTTCATTACATAAGAGACAGTAATTTACCCAAGGAAAGTCACAAAAGATCTATCCTAAGTTATTCCAGTCAGCTTTGTTGAAGTACCAGTATTTACGTTGAGAAGGGAATGCTGTAGGGGGAGGTACCGTTAGAAGTGATACATTTATGAGTGTGTGATTAAAGAGACCAATGAGAGGCGAGATTGTGTATATACAGCGGGATGGACTAAAGCTGAAAAACGAATCCAGAATATTAGAAGAGTGGACACAGCGGTCAGGTATATGGGTAGGGCGGGAGATCATCTGCTCTAGATCACTGATAATAAAGAAAGTGAGGACTTTAATCCGTCCACCATCCTTATTGGAGGAATTCAACTATTCCTGTGGTGAACGTTCAAATCCCCTGAGTAGAGGATCGGCAGGAGTTTAGATAGTCGAAGATAAAAGAAAAAGTAGAATTAGGAGAGCAATAGGCGAAAATAAAAAAAAAAAAGCTGTAGCTAGGAGACAGACCCTGAGCCAGATACCATCAAAGTCAGGCGACTCAAGGTCCTCGAGACGTGCCACAGGTGTGTTGATGTTGGAATAAGCACAGACGCCACATTTGAACTGGAATCGTGAGTGGAGATAACATTTCTATATGAAAAAGGGGTTGGTGTGTACATCATTAGACAAATGGGTATTAGAGAAAAGTAGAATAATAGGAAGGGTACTAGAAAGATTGTCTTCAACAGGAGAAAGGTTACTGTGGAGACCACCAGTGTTGAATAGTGAACAAAAAAAAAGAAGCAAGTGAATCAGACAGGAAAGGTTGTAGGAGGAGCCGGCACTACTACTGTCTGATCCTTTCCTCTCTTTGGCAGTAGCGTCAGGCGGAAAATTGGAGTCTTAGTACCCTATGATGCTAGGGACGAGGGTCCACGGGTTTGCTGAATTCTATCAAGATTACGTTTAAAAACTATGGTGTAGACAAAAGATCGCAACAGAACTTATGTATATGAAGAAAATAAGACTAGAGCTTTGAGTAGGTGTATGGTGCCCTTAAGTAGAAGATGGCAGGACTAGCCTGGTAGTCCCGTTACGATGAGACAGAAAGTAAGACCAGCAATCCTAACATGGAGAGTATGAGATGGCTCCTGGCACCACTTTAACGTTCCTCAGTCAGGACGGTAGTACCAACCTGGGCGGCTGATGTCAACAAAGTACTATCTGACGGACTGCTCCAAGGGCAGGGGAAGGGATAGTCCTTGAGTTAGCTGGGGTATCTGGAGGGACCAATACAATGCCACCGGATCCCTCCCTCTCACTGGCAGTCGCGTCACTATGTATGTTACACTAACTCTACCCAGCTGTAGTTTTTTCTTATATATATATATATATATATATATATATATATATATATATATATATATATATATATATATATATATATATATATATATATATATATATATATTCTTTTTAGTATACTTTGTCGTTGTCTCCCGCATTAGCTAGGTGGCGCAAGCAAACAGACGAAAGAATGGCCCAACCCACCCACATACACATGCATATACATAAACACCCATACACGCACATATACATACCTATACATTTCAACGTTTTTTTTTTTTTTTTTTTTTTTTTATACTTTGTCGCTGTCTCCCGCGTTTGCGAGGTAGCGCAAGGAAACAGACGAAAGAAATGGCCCAACCCCCCCCCAAACACATGTACATACACACGTCCACACACGCAAATATACATACCTACACAGCTTTCCATGGTTTACCCCGGACGCTTCACATGCCCTAGTTCAATCCACTGACAGCACGTCAACCCCTGTATACCACATCACTCCAATTCGCTCTATTTCTTGCCCTCCTTTCACCCTCCTGCATGTTCAGGCCCCGATCACACAAAATCCTTTTCACTCCATCTTTCCACCTCCAATTTGGTCTCCCTCTTCTCCTCGTTCCCTCCACCTCTGACACATATATCCTCTTGGTCAATCTTTCCTCACTCATTCTCTCCATGTGCCCAAACCATTTCAAAACACCCTCTTCTGCTCTCTCAACCACGCTCTTTTTATTTCCACACATCTCTCTTACCCTTACGTTACTTACTCGATCAAACCACCTCACACCACACATTGTCCTCAAGCATCTCATTTCCAGCACATCCAACCTCCTGCGCACAACTCTATCCATAGCCCACGCCTCGCAACCATACAACATTGTTGGAACCACTATTCCTTCAAACATACCCATTTTTGCTTTCCGGGATAATGTTCTCGACTTCCACACATTTTTCACGGCTCCCAAAATTTTCGCCCCCTCCCCCACCCTATGATCCACTTCCGCTTCCATGGTTCCATCCGCTGACAGATCCACTCCCAGATATCTAAAACACTTCACTTCCTCCAGTTTTTCTCCATTCAAACTCACCTCCCAATTGACTTGACCCTCAACCCTACTGTACCTAATAACCTTGCTCTTATTCACATTTACTCTTAACTTTCTTCTTCCACACACTTTACCAAACTCCGTCACCAGCTTCTGCAGTTTCTCACATGAATCCGCCACCAGCGCTGTATCATCAGCGAACAACAACTGACTCACTTCCCAAGCTCTCTCATCCCCAACAGACTTCATACTTGCCCCTCTTTCCAAAACTCTTGCATTTACCTCCCTAACAACCCCATCCATAAACAAATTAAACAACCATGGAGACATCACACACCCCTGCCGCAAACCTACATTCACTGAGAACCAATCACTTTCCTCTCTTCCTACACGTACACATGCCTTACATCCTCGATAAAAACTTTTCACTGCTTCTAACAACTTGCCTCCCACACCATATATTCTTAATACCTTCCACAGAGCATCTCTATCAACTCTATCATATGCCTTCTCCAGATCCATAAATGCTACATACAAATCCATTTGCTTTTCTAAGTATTTCTCACATACATTCTTCAAAGCAAACACCTGATCCACACATCCTCTACCACTTCTGAAACCACACTGCTCTTCCCCAATCTGATGCTCTGTACATGCCTTCACCCTCTCAATCAGTACCCTCCCATATAATTTACCAGGAATACTCAACAAACTTATACCTCTGTAATTTGAGCACTCACTCTTATCCCCTTTGCCTTTGTACAATGGCACTATGCACGCATTCCGCCAATCCTCAGGCACCTCACCATGAGTCATACATACATTAAATAACCTTACCAACCAGTCAACAATACAGTCACCCCCTTTTTTAATAAATTCCACTGCAATACCATCCAAACCTGCTGCCTTGCCGGCTTTCATCTTCCGCAAAGCTTTTACTACCTCTTCTCTGTTTACCAAATCATTTTCCCTAACCCTCTCACTTTGCACACCACCTCGACCCAAACACCCTATATCTGCCACTCTGTCATCAGACACATTCAACAAACCTTCAAAATACTCATTCCATCTCCTTCTCACATCACCACTACTTGTTATCACCTCCCCATTTACGCCCTTCACTGAAGTTCCCATTTGCTCCCTTGTCTTACGCACCCTATTTACCTCCTTCCAGAACATCTTTTTATTCTCCCTAAAATTTACTGATAGTCTCTCACCCCAACTCTCATTTGCCCTTTTTTTCACCTCTTGCACCTTTCTCTTGACCTCCTGTCTCTTTCTTTTATACTTCTCCCACTCAATAGCATTTTTTCCCTGCAAAAATCGTCCAAATGCCTCTCTCTTCTCTTTCACTAATACTCTTACTTCTTCATCCCACCACTCACTACCCTTTCTAAACAGCCCACCTCCCACTCTTCTCATGCCACAAGCATCTTTTGCGCAATCCATCACTGATTCCCTAAATACATCCCATTCCTCCCCCACTCCCCTTACTTCCATTGTTCTCACCTTTTTCCATTCTGTACACAGTCTCTCCAGATACTTCTTCACACAGGTCTCCTTCCCAAGCTCACTTACTCTCACCACCTTCTTCACCCCAACATTCACTCTTCTTTTCTGAAAACCCATACTAATCTTCACCTTAGCCTCCACAAGATAATGATCAGACATCCCTCCAGTTGCACCTCTCAGCACATTGACATCCAAAAGTCTCTCTTTCGCACGCCTGTCAATTAACACGTAATCCAATAACGCTCTCTGGCCATCTCTCCTACTTACATAAGTATACTTATGTATATCTCGCTTTTTAAACCAGGTATTCCCAATCATCAGTCCTTTTTCAGCACATAAATCTACAAGCTCTTCACCATTTCCATTTACAACACTGAACACCCCATGCATACCAATTATTCCCTCAACTGCCACATTACTCACCTTTGCATTCAAATCACCCATCACTATAACCCGATCTCGTGCATCAAAACCGCTAACACACTCATTTAGCTGCTCCCAAAACACTTGCCTCTCATGATCTTTCTTCTCATGCCCAGGTGCATATGCACCAATAATCACCCACCTCTCTCCATCAACTTTCAGTTTTACCCATATTAATCGAGAATTTACTTTTTTACATTCTATCACATACTCCCACAACTCCTGTTTCAGGAGTATTGCTACTCCTTCCCTTGCTCTTGTCCTCTCACTAACCCCTGACTTCACTCCCCAGACATTTCCAAAGCACTCTTCCCCTTTACCCTTGAGCTTCGTTTCACTCAGAGCCAAAACATCCAGGTTCCTTTCCTCAAACATACTACCTATCTCTCCTTTTTTCACATCTTGGTTACATCCACACACATTTAGGCACCCCACTCTGAGCCTTCGAGGAGGATGAGCACTCCCCGCGTGACTCCTTCTTCTGTTTCCCATTTTAGAAAGTTAATACAAGGAGGGGAGGATTTCCGGCCCCCCGCTCCCGTCCCCTCTAGTCGCTTTCTACGACACGCGAGGAATACGTGGGAAGTATTCTTTCACCCCTATCCCCAGGGATAATATACGTATACATACATATACATACACAGACATATACATACATACACATGTACATATTCATACTTGCTGCATTCATCCTTTCTGTCGCCACCCCGCCACACATGATATGGCAACCCTCCCCACGCGCGAGCGAGGTAGCACTGGAAAAAGACAACAAAGGTCACATTCGTTCACACTCAGTCTCTAGCTGTCATGTCTAATGCACCGAAACCACAGCACCCTTTCCACATCTAGGCCCCACAAAACTTTCCATGGTTTACCCCAGACGTTTCACATGCCCTGGTTCAATCCATTGACAGCACGTCGACCCCGGTATACCACATCGTTCCAATTCACTCTATTCCCTGCACGCCTCTCACCCTCCTGTAAGTTCAGGCCCCGATCGCTCAAAATCTTTTTCACTCCATCCTTCCACCTACAATTTGGTCTCCCACTTCTCGTTCCCTCCAACTCTGACACATATATTCTCTTTGTCAATCTTTCCTCACTCATTCTCTCCATGTGACTAAACCATTTCAATACACCTTCTTCTGCTCTCTCAACCACACTCTTTTTATAATCACACATCTCTCTTACCCTTTCATTACTAACTCGATCAAACCATCTCACACCACATACTGTCCTCAGACATCTCATTTCCAACACATCCACCCTCCTCTACACAACTCTATCTACAGCCTATGCCTCGCAACCATATAACATAGATGGAACCACTATTCCTTCAAACATACCCATTTTTGTTCTCCAACATAACGTTCTCGCCTTCCACACATTCTTCAACGC
Organism: Panulirus ornatus; assembly: GCF_036320965.1. Taxonomy (NCBI): domain Eukaryota; kingdom Metazoa; phylum Arthropoda; class Malacostraca; order Decapoda; family Palinuridae; genus Panulirus; species Panulirus ornatus. Next base: position 1,072,392 of record NC_092224.1, on the reverse strand, counting down.
TCCCAGAACCTCCGCCCTCTCCCAAACCCTGTAACTCACTTTCGCTTCCGTGGTTCCATCCGCTGCTAAATCCACTCCCAGATATCTTAAAGACTTCACTTCCTCCAGTTTTTCTTAATTCAAACTTACCTCCCAATTGACTTGTCCCTCAACCCTACTAAATCCAATAACCTTGCTCTTATTCACATTTACTCTCAGCTTTCTTCTTTCAAACACTTTACCAAACTCAGCCACCAGCTTCTGCAGTTTTTCACCCGAATTAGCCACCAGTGCTGACTCACTTCCTAAGCCCTCTCATCCACAACAGACTGCATACTTGCCCCTCTCTCCAAAACTCTTGCATTCACCTCCCTAACATTGTACCCCATCCATAAACAAATTAAAAAACCATGGGGACATCACACACCCCTGCCGCAAACCAACAATTACTGGAAACCAATCACTTTCCTCCTTTCATACTCCTACACACGCCTTACATCCTCGATAAAAACGTTTCACTAGTTCTAGCAACTTACCTCCCACACCATATACTCTTAAACCTTCCAGAGAGCATCTCTATCAACTCTATCAAGTTCTCCAGATCCATGAATGCTACATACAAATCCATTTGTCTATCTAAGTATTTCTCACATACATTCTTCAAAGCAAACACCTCATCTACACATCCTTTACCATTTCTGAAACCACACTGCTCGTCCCCAATCTGATGCTCTGTACATAACTTGACCCTCTCAATCAATACCCTCCCATATAATTTCCCAGGAATACTCAACAAACTTATACCTCTGTAATTTGAACAGTCACATTTTTCCACTTTGCCTTTGTACAATGGCACTATGCATGCATTCTGCTAATCCTCAGGCACTTCACCATGAACCATACTTACATTGAATATCCTGAACAACCAGTCAGCAACACAGTCATCCCCTTTTTTAATAAATTCCACTGCAATAACGTCCAAAACCGCCGCCTTGCCGGCTTTCATCTTCCTCAAAGCTTTCACTACCTCTTCTCTGTTTACCGAACCATTCTCCCCGACCCTCTCACTTCCTAAATCACCTCGACCAAAACACCCTATATCTGCCATTCTATCATCGAACACATTCAACAACATTTATAAATATATATATATATATATATATATATATATATATATATATATATATATATATATATATATATATATATATACATATATATATATATATACATATATATATATTTTTTTTTTCAAACTATTCGCCATTTCCCGCGTTAGCGAGGTAGCGTTAAGAACAGAGGACTGGGCCTTTGAGGGAATATCCTCACCTGGCCCCCTTCTCTGCTCCTTCTTTAGGAAAAAAAAAAAGAAGAAAAAAAAAAAAAGATGAGAGGGGAGGATTTCCAGCCCCCCCGCTCCCTCCCCTTTTAGTCGCCTTCTACGACACGCAGGGAATTCGTGGGAAGTATTCTTTCTCCCCTATCCCCAGGGATATATATATATATATATATATATATATATATATATATATATATATATATATATATATATATATATATATATATATATATATATATATATATATATTCGTTCACACTCAGTCTCTAGCTGTCATGTAATAATGCACCGAAACCACAGCTCGCATTTCCACATCCAGGCCCCACAGAACCTTCCATGGTTTACCCCAGACGCTTCACATGCCCTGGTTCAATCCATTGACAGCACGTCGACACCGGTATACCACATCGTTCCAATTCACTCTATTCCTTGCACGCCTTTCACCCTCCAGAGTGTTCAGGCCCCGATCACTCAAAATCTCTTTCACTCCATCTTTCCACCTCCAGTTTAGTCTCCCACTTCTCCTCGTTCCCTCCACCTCTGACACATATATCCTCTTGGTCAATCTTTTCTCACTCATTCTCTCCATGTGACCAAACCATTTAAAACACCCTCTTCTGCTCTCTCAACCACACTCTTTTTATTACCATACATCTCTCTTACCCTATTATTACTTACTCCATCAAACAACCTCACACCACATATTGTCCTCAAACATCTCATTTCCAGCACATCCACCCTCCTCCTCACAACTCTATCCATAGCCCACGCCTCGCAACCATACATACAACATTGTTGGAACCACTATTCCTTCAAACATACCCATTTTTGCTTTCCAAGATAATGTTCTCGACTTCCAAACATTTTTCAAGGCTCCCAGAATTTTCGCCCCCTCCCCCACCCTATGATTCACTTCCGCTTCCATGGTTCCATCCGCTGCCAGATCCACTCCCAGATATCTAAAACACTTTACTTCCTCCGGTTTTTCTCCATTCAAACTTACCTCCCAATTGACTTGGCCCTCAACCCTACTGTACCTAATAACCTTGCTCTTATTCACATTTACTCTTAACTTTCTTCTTTCACACACTTTACCAAACTCAGTCACCAGCTTCTGCAGTTTCTCACATGAATCAGCCACCAGCGCTGTATCATCAGCGAACAACAACTGACTCACTTCCCAAGCTCTCTCATCCACAACAGACTGCATACTTGCCCCTCTTTCCAAAACTCTTGCATTCACCTCCCTAACAACCCCATCCATAAACAAATTAAACAACCATGGAGACATCACACAGCCCTGCCGCAAACCTACATTCACTGAGAACCAATCACTTTCCTCTCTTCCTACACGTACACATGCCTTACATCCTCGATAAAAACTTTTCACTGCTTCTAACAACTTTCCTCCCACACCATATATTCTTAATACCTTCCACAGAGCATCTCTATCAACTCTATCATATGCCTTCTTCAGATCCATAAATGCTACATACAAATCCATTTGCTTTTCTAAGTATTTCTCACATACATTCTTCAAAGCAAACACCTGATCCACACATCCTCTACCACTTCTGAAACCACACTGCTCTTCCCCAATCTGATGCTCTGCACATGCCTTCACCCTCTCAATATTATTTACCCTCCCATATTATTTACCAGGAATACTCAACAAACTTATACCTCTGTAATTTGAGCACTCACTCTTATCCCTTTTGCCTTTGTACAATGGCACTATGCAAGCATTCCGCCAATCCTGAAGCACCTCACCATGAATCATTTTTTTTTTTTTTTTTTTTTATACCTCGTCGCTGTCTCCCGCGTTTGCGAGGTAGCGCAAGGAAACAGACGAAAGAAATGGCCCAACCCCCCCCATACACATGTACATACACACGTCCACACACGCAAATATACATACCTACACAGCTTTCCATGGTTTACCCCAGACGCTTCACATGCCTTGATTCAATCCACTGACAGCACGTCAACCCCTGTATACCACATCGCTCCAATTCACTCTATTCCTTGCCCTCCTTTCACCCTCCTGCATGTTCAGGCCCCGATCACACAAAATCTTTTTCACTCCATCTTTCCACCTCCAATTTGGTCTCCCTCTTCTCCTCGTTCCCTCCACCTCCGACACATATATCCTCTTGGTCAATCTTTCCTCACTCATTCTCTCCATGTGCCCAAACCATTTCAAAACACCCTCTTCTGCTCTCTCAACCACGCTCTTTTTATTTCCACACATCTCTCTTACCCTTACGTTACTTACTCGATCAAACCACCTCACACCACACATTGTCCTCAAACATCTCATTTCCAGCACATCCATCCTCCTGCGCACAACTCTATCCATAGCCCACGCCTCGCAACCATACAACATTGTTGGAACCACTATTCCTTCAAACATACCCATTTTTGCTTTCCGGGATAATGTTCTCGACTTCCACACATTTTTCAAGGCTCCCAAAATTTTCGCCCCCTCCCCCACCCTATGATCCACTTCCGCTTCCATGGTTCCATCCGCTGACAGATCCACTCCCAGATATCTAAAACACTTCACTTCCTCCAGTTTTTCTCCATTCAAACTCACCTCCCAATTGGCTTGACCCTCAACCCTACTGTACCTAATAACCTTGCTCTTATTCACATTTACTCTTAACTTTCTTCTTCCACACACTTTACCAAACTCAGTCACCAGCTTCTGCAGTTTCTCACATGACTCCGCCACCAGCGCTGTATCATCAGCGAACAACAACTGACTCACTTCCCAAGCTCTCTCATCCCCAACAGACTTCATACTTGCCCCTCTTTCCAAGACTCTTGCATTTAGCTCCCTAACAACCCCATCCATAAACAAATTAAACAACCATGGAGACATCACACACCCCTGCCGCAAACCTACATTCACTGAGAACCAATCACTTTCCTCTCTTCCTACACGTACACATGCCTTACATCCTCGATAAAAACTTTTCACTGCTTCTAACAACTTGCCTCCCACACCATATATTCTTAATACCTTCCACAGAGCATCTCTATCAACTCTGTCATATGCCTTCTCCAGATCCATAAATGCTACATACAAATCCATTTGCTTTTCTAAGTATTTCTCACATACATTCTTCAAAGCAAACACCTGATCCACACATGAATCATACATTAAATAACCTTACCAACCAGTCAACAATACAGTCACCCCCTAAAAAGAAAGATATATATATATATATATATATATATATATATATATATATATATATATATATATATATATATATATTTTTTTTTTTTTTTTTTTTTTTTTTTTTTACTTTGTCGCTGTCTCCCGCGTTTGCGAGGTAGCGCAAGGAAACAGACGAAAGAAATGGCCCAACCCCCCCCCCCCATACACATGTACATACACACGTCCAAACACGCAAATATACATACCTACACAGCTCTCCATGGTTTACCCCAGACGCTTCACATGCCTTGCTTCAATCCACTGACAGCACGTCAACCCCTGTATACCACATGACTCCAATTCACTCCATTTCTTGCCCTCCTTTCACCCTCCTGCATGTTCAGGCCCCGATCACACAAAATCTTTTTCACTCCATCTTTCCACCCTCCAATTTGGTCTCCCTCTTCTCCTCGTTCCCTCCACCTCCGACACATATATCCTCTTGGTCAATCTCTCCTCACTCATTCTCTCCATGTGCCCAAACCATTTCAAAACACCCTCTTCTGCTCTCTCAACCACGCTCTTTTTATTTCCACACATCTCTCTTACCCTTACGTTACTTACTCGATCAAACCACCTCACACCACACATTGTCCTCAAACATCTCATTTCCAGCACATCCATCCTCCTGCCGCACATCTCTATCCATAGCCCACGCCTCGCAACCATACAACATTGTTGGAACCACTATTCCCTCAAACATACCCATTTTTGCTTTCCGAGATAATGTTCTCGACTTCCACACATTTTTCAAGGCTCCCAAAATTTTCGCCCCCTCCCCCACCCTATGATCCACTTCCGCTTCCATGGTTCCATCCGCTGACAGATCCACTCCCAGATATCTAAAACACTTCACTTCCTCCAGTTTTTCTCCATTCAAACTCACCTCCCAATTGACTTGACCCTCAACCCTACTGTACCTAATAACCTTGCTCTTATTCACATTTACTCTCAACTTTCTTCTTCCACACACTTTACCAAACTCAGTCACCAGCTTCTGCAGTTTCTCACATGAATCAGCCACCAGCGCTGTATCATCAGCGAACAACAACTGACTCACTTCCCAAGCTCTCTCATCCCCAACAGACTTCATACTTGCCCCTCTTTCCAAGACTCTTGCATTTACCTCCCTAACAACCCCATCCATAAACAAATTAAACAACCATGGAGACATCACACACCCCTGCCGCAAACCTACATTCACTGAGAACCAATCACTTTCCTCTCTTCCTACACGTACACATGCCTTACATCCTCGATAAAAACTTTTCACTGCTTCTAACAACTTGCCTCCCACACCATATATTCTTAATACCTTCCACAGAGCATCTCTATCAACTCTGTCATATGCCTTCTCCAGATCCATAAATGCTACATACAAATCCATTTGCTTTTCTAAGTATTTCTCACATACATTCTTCAAAGCAAACACCTGATCCACACATGAATCATACATTAAATAACCTTACCAACCAGTCAACAATACAGTCACCCCCTAAAAAGAAAGATATATATATATATATATATATATATATATATATATATATATATATATATATATATATATACATAATCTACAATGAAATATGAAAACATGGGCTGCATTGAATGTAAGGAAAGAAGAAACATCGAAAAAAGAAAATGAGACAGACATGACTCAACAAAGAATGCTACAAAGCGAAAGTACTTAGAGGAGACGTACTATGTAGGAGGTAGTGAGGACACTAGTCAGTCAGCACCTGACAATGAAATGAGCACCTCAACACGAGGAAGGGGGGACAAAGAAGCTTTGTAATGAATAATGAAGACAAGGTAAAAGAACTAAAACTCTCCCACCAGCTCAACAGGAAAAGTTATCGGTTTAAGAGCAGGTAATAGTGGAATATGTCTGCTAAGTATACCAAGAAAAGTGTATGCAAGAGTGTTGACTGATAGGGTGATGGAAGTGACTGAATGCAGAATAAATTAGGAGCAAGGGGGTTTAGGAAAGGTAGCGGATGTGTGGATCAGATTTTTATGGTAAGAATGACTGTGTAAAACTATCTAGCAGAAGGCGAGTAGCTATATGCCTCTTTTATGGATCTGGAGAAAGCGTATGAAAGTCGAGTGCAATGCTTTATGGGATTTATTGAGGATATATGGGGTAGGAGGACAACGGTTGGATGGCGTGAAAGTCTTCTACGGAAGAGTAAATGCATGTGTAAGAGTGGATGGGGAGTTGAGCTAAAGTTGGGTATTCATGTGGGTGTGTGGCAGGGCTGTGTGATGTCATCGTAGTTTTATATCGTATATATTAATGGAGTGATAAGAGAGATAAAAGCAAAGTAAGGAAAAGGTGATGGATAGATGGAGTGTGGCGCTCGGGTAAGGTGGCTAATGGCAAGAATGTTTGTAGATTACCTTGATCATCGTATAAATCAACATGACAATCACGCATCCATCCTCGTGTAATGAAAGACTGTGCCTCGAGACTTGCACCTGTGCTTGCTCGTCTGTTCCGGTTCTTTTAAAATCTAAAACCTGGAAGCATGTGTTGGTACATCCAATTCCCAGGAAGGATGACCGTTCTGACCCGTCTTACGATCGTCCTGTTGCTCTGACAACTACCATTTCCAGAGTCTTTGAATCCCTCTTCATCTCAAACATCCTCAGACATATTGAGTCTCACAGTCTTCTCTATAATCACTAGTATGGCTTCCATAAGGCGATATCTACGGGTGATATTCTTTCCTACCTTACTAATGTCTGGTCATCATCTCTGAGAGATACTGGAAATCCTGTGCAGTTGCCGTTAATACATCCAAAGCTTTTGACAAGGTGTGGCATCGGGGTCTCATCTCTAAGCTCCTTTCTTTTGGTTTCCCTCCCTCATTTTGCTCCTTCATATTTAACTTCCTCTCCGGCCGATCTCAGTGGTTGTTGATGGATCAGCTTCTCCCCTTTCTCTATCAAAAGCGGTGTTCCTCAAGGATCTGTCCTGTCCCCTACACTTTTCCCCTTTCTTCTAAAAGATTTCTTTCCTTCCTCAAATAACCAAATGCACTCATACACTGATAACGCAACACTGCATTCCTCCACACCCTTCAATTCTGCTCTTTCTCTCACTCGATCTGTATCTCGTCCCGACACAATTTCCTCAATAAACTCTGACTTGGACAGGCCATCTTAGCTGGATAAACGAAATCTGGTTAAGTTTAATGCCTCAAAGATCCAGTTTCTTCCCATCTCTCTATCGAAAATTCCTTACTACTTTCCTCTCTCCTCTTTATAAAAAAGGACCGATTTGTCCCTGTATGGAATACTGCTCTCACATCTGGGGTGGTTCCAGCTCTGCATCCGTACTTGACAAATTTGAGTCGAAATCAGTCCGACTTACAAACTCTCTCAGGCTAGCTTCAAAATTTGATCTGCTTGCCCAATAGGTATTACTTTGGTTTTTGTTCCCAAGAGCTGGTTACTTGTGTGCCGCCACCACTAGCTAGACCACGCAATACTCGGCAAGCTGCTGCGTCACATGATTACTGTGTGGCCGTTGGCAACCCAAGGGTGGACCATTTTGATAACTGTTTCTTTCCCTACACCTCGAAGCTTTGGAACTGTCTTCCCTCTAATATCTTTCCCAGTAACTGCGACCCAGCACAGTTCAAAATAAATGTTTTTCACTTTCTCCAGAATTCGTAAATATTTTCTGTTTCTTCTTTTTCCCTTTCATTAACCTCTCTATATGTCAATTAAGGCCCGGCCTTGATGTAGACTTTTGTCCGTGACTAGAAACTCCAACGTTAGAGGAAAAAAATACAAATTAACTTGACCATCATGCAAATTCAACTGATCATCGGATGAATTAACTTGACCATTGTGTATATCAATTGGACCATCATATACATGAACTTCATCCTTATATAGAATAACTTGGCAGTCATAAAAGTTAACCTGACCTTCATACAATTCAACTTGACCATAACATAGATTAACCCTCATCTCTAACAAATTTGTCGAGTGCTATAGCCTGATTGAAGTTAATTTCTCTCTGTAAATGTTAATGATCTCAGTCAACGGACACAGTTGAATCATTGAAAGAATGATAATGACAGCCAATGGTGAGCGAATCGCACCGCGCGTATTTAATTACCAATTTATACGGTAGGGTGAGGGAATTCTACACTCGTGAAGCCTCATCCCTTGACCTTTCTCCATCAAATAACACTTTAAACCTCTGTATGTTGTCCACGCTCACACTTTCATCATTCAGTTCATTCCATTAATTCACCACTTTTATACCATAAAAGTACCTCTATATTTTTGTGACATGTTTTCTTGTTTAATGTCATGTTATGTATGGCCTCTTGGTGCTCCATCCAAGCATCTTTTGAAAAGACTGTTCACTGTTGACTTCATCAGACTGATTTAACACGAAAAAAAGTCGTGATCAGGTCACCACTCACTCTTCTCTCGTCCATTGTGGACAAATCCAGGGCTTCTTCCGGCAGTTATTTAACTGCCTTTATTTGCACTGTCTGTGTTAGTGTTAGGTGCTTCTTTAAACAAGGTGGCAAAACTTGAAAAGCACAGCCTAGTCTGGCCTAACATAGGATGTGAGGAGCTTTGTGACTATTTGCTTATCTAAATAATTGAATGCTGTTGTAACATTTGCCAGCAGTGAGTTTGTCTCCTTTAATATTCTCCTCACGTGGGAATGTGATGACAGTGAGGCAGTAGACACGATGACTACATCCACGTCTCTCACATACAAATTCCTGCAGTTCATTACCTATCGGATGATATTCATATCGGAGCCTTCTTTCGTGGCCTCCCATCCACATCAGTTTACATTTACTGGGTTGAATTTCATCAACCATTTATCAAACCAACTTTGTAATTTGTCTAGGTCCTCTTGTACATTAATGCACTCCTCTTTGCTACACATTTCCCTTATGACCTTGCAAGTGTTTCTGTAAATAAAGAAAAGTAATTGTCTAGAACAGACCCTTGAAGGACGCAACTAGTGCCGTAAACGTGTATGTGTGTGTGTGTGTGTGTGTGTGTGTGTGTGTGTGTGTGTGTGTGTGTGTGTGTGTGTGTGTGTGTGTGTGTGTACATGAGTATGTGTATGTGTAAATGGGTGGGTTAGGCCATTCTTTCGTCTGTTTCCTTGCGCTACCTCGCTAACGCGGAAGACAGAGACAGAGTATGATAGATATAAATGTAGGTTTGCGGCAGGGGTGTGTGATGTCTCCATGGTTGTTTAATTTGTTTATGGATGGGGTTGTTAGGGAGGTGAATGCAAGAGTTTTGGAAAGAGGGGCAAGTATGAAGTCTGTTGGGGATGAGAGAGCTTGGGAAGTGAGTCAGTTGTTGTTCGCTGATGATACAGCGCTGGTGGCTGATTCATGTGAGAAACTGCAGAAGCTGGTGACTGAGTTTGGTAAAGTGTGTGAAAGAAGAAAGTTAAGAGTAAATGTGAATAAGAGCAAGGTTATTAGGTACAGTAGGGTTGAGGGTCAAGTCAATTGGGAGGTGAGTTTGAATGGAGAAAAATTGGAGGAAGTGAAGTGTTTTAGATATCTGGGAGTAGATCTGGCAGCGGATGGAACCATGGAAGCGGAAGTGGATCATAGGGTGGGGGAGGGGGCGAAAATTCTGGGAGCCTTGAAGAATGTGTGGAAGTCGAGAACATTATCTCGGAAAGCAAAAATGGGTATGTTTGAAGGAATAGTGGTTCCAACAATGTTGTATGGTTGCGAGGCGTGGGCTATGGATAGAGTTGTGCGCAGGAGGATGGATGTGCTGGAAATGAGATGTTTGAGGACAATGTGTGGTGTGAGGTGGTTTGATCGAGTAAGTAACGTAAGGGTAAGAGAGATGTGTGGAAATAAAAAGAGCGTGGTTGAGAGAGCAGAAGAGGGTGTTTTGAAATGGTTTGGGCACATGGAGAGAATGAGTGAGGAAAGATTGACCAAGAGGATATATGTGTCGGAGGTGGAGGGAACGAGGAGAAGAGGGAGACCAAATTGGAGGTGGAAAGATGGAGTGAAAAAGATTTTGTGTGATCGGGGCCTGAACATGCAGGAGGGTGAAAGGAGGGCAAGGAATAGAGTGAATTGGAGCGATGTGGTATACAGGGGTTGACGTGCTGTCAGTGGATTGAATCAAGGCATGTGAAGCGTCTGGGGTAAACCATGGAAAGCTGTGTAGGTATGTATATTTGCGTGTGTGGACGTGTGTATGTACATGTGTATGGGGGTGGGTTGGGCCATTTCTTTCGTCTGTTTCCTTGCGCTACCTCGCAAACGCGGGAGACAGCGACAAAGCAAAAAAAAAAGAAAAAAAAAAAAAAAAATATATATATATATATATATATATATATATATATATATATATATATATACACATATAAGTTGTTATAAGCAGTGAAAAGTTTTTATCGAGATGTAAGCCATGTGTACGTGTAGGAAGAGAGGAGAGTGGTTGGTTCTCAGTGAATGCTGGTTTGCGGGAGGGGTGTGTGATGTCTCCATGGTTGTTTAATTTGTTTATGGATGGTGTTGTTAAGGAGGTGAATGCAAGAGTTTTGGAAAGAGGGGCAAGTATGCAGTCTGTTGTGGATGAGAGAGCTTGGGAAGTGAGTCAGTTGTTGTTCGCTGATAATACAGCGCTGGTGGCTGATTCGGGTGAGAAACTGCAGAAGCTGGTGACTGAGTTTGGTAAAGTGTGTGAAAGAAGAAAGTTAAGAGTAAATGTGAATAAGAGCAAGGTTATTAGGTACACTAGGGTTGAGGGACAAGTCAACTGGGAGGTAAATTTGAATTGAGAAAAACTGGAGAAAGTGAAGTGTTTTAGATATCTGGGAGTGGATTTGGCAGCGGATGGAACCATGGAAGCGGAAGTGAATCATAGGGTGGGGGAGGGGGGCGAAAATTCTGGAAGCGTTGAAAAATATGTGGAAGTCGAGAACGTTATCATGGAAAGCAAAAATGGGTGTGTTTGAAGGAATAGTGGTTCCAACAATGTTGTGTGGTTGCGAGGCGTGGGCTATAGATAGAGTTGTGAGGAGGAGGGTAGATGTGCTGGATAATAGATGTTTGAGGACAATATGTGGTGTGAGGGTGGTTTGACCTAGTAAGTAATGAAAGGGTAAGAGAGATGTGTGGTAATATAAAGAGTTTGGTTGAGAGAGCAGAAGAGGGTGTTTTGAAATGGTTTGGTCACATGGAGAGAATGAGTGAGGAAAGATTGACCAAGAGGATATATGTGTCGGAGGTGGAGGGAACGAGGAGAAGAGGGAGACCAAATTGGAGGTGGAAAGATGGAGTGAAAAGGATTTTGTGTGATCGGGGCCTGAACATGCAGGAGGGTGAAAGGAGGGCAAGGAATAGAGTGAATTGGAGCGATGTGGTATACAGGGGTTGACGTGCTGTCAGTGGATTGAATCAAGGCATGTGAAGCGTCCGGGGTAAACCAAGGAAAGCTGTGTAGGTATGTATATTTGCGTGTGTGGACGTGTGTATGTACATGTGTATGGGGGGGGTTGAGCCATTTCTTTCGTCTGTTTCCTTGCGCTACCTCGCAAACGCGGGAGGCAGCGACAAAGTATAAAAAAAAAAAAAAATATATATATATATATATATATATATATATATATATATATATATATATATATATATATCTTTTCTTTTTCTTTCGTACTATTCGCCATTTCCCACGATAGCGAGGTAGCGTTAGGAACAGAGGACTGGGCCTTGAAGAGAATATCCTCACCTGGCCCCATTCTCTGTTCCTTCTTTTGGAAAATTGAAAAAAAAAAAAAAAACGAGAGGGGAGGATTTCCAGCCACCCGCTCCCTCCCCTTTTAGTCGCCTTCTACGACACGCAGGGAATACGTGGGAAGTATTCTTTCTCCCCTATCCCCAGGGATAATATATATATATATATATATATATATATATATATATATATATATATATATATATATATATATATATATATATATATACGTTAGGATGTATAGGTATGTGCGTGAGTGGACGTGTATGTATATGCATGTGTATGTGGGTGGGTTGGGCCATTCTTTCGTCTGTTTCCTTGCGCTTCCTCGCTAACGCGGGAGACAGCGACAAAGCATAATAAAAAAAAAGATATATATATATATATATATATAAATATGTGTGTGTGTGTGTGCGTGTGTGTGTGTGTGTGTGTGTGTGTGTGTGTGTGTGTGTGTGTGTGTGTGTGTGTGTGATTCAGTAAATTCTATAACGTTATCAAAGAATATGTGAATATATTTTCAGTTACGATATGACTAAATGCGAATATACTCCTCATGTGGCGAAACTAATTCGCAAGGAAAAACATAACTCGCAAAAAAGTGCGTTTCATTATGATGTCCAATGATTACACTTTCACTCTGAGCTGCTCCTCCTCTTGCACCCCCTGCTCAACCTCTCGCACCCCCCTGCTCAACCTTTCGCATCCCTGGTCGGTCTCTGGCAACCCCCTGCTCAACCTCTCGCATCCCTGGTCAGCCTCTCGCACCCCAGTTCAACCTTTCATACCCCTGCTAACCCTCTCATACCCCAACTCAACCTCTCAAATCGAAGCTCAACCCCTCATACTCCTGCTTAACCTCTCACACTGCCAGTTCAACCTCTCGACCCCGCAACGTAACCACTCGCATCCTCCAGCTCAACCTCTTAATCCCCAGCTCAACCGCTCAACCCCAAGTACAACCTCTCATACCGCTGCTCAACCATTCACACCCAGGCTAGGCCTCTCACCCCAAGCTCAGCCTCTTACAACCCAGCTCAACCTCTCACAATCCTCAGTTCAACCTCGCGCACACCATAGTTTACCCTCCTATACCACAGCTAACCTTTCAACTCCCCGCTCAACCTCTCAACCCTCAGCTCAACCTCTCACACCCTGGCCCAGCCTTTCACATCCCACTTCAACCTCCCACACCCCACCCGAACCTCACACATCCCGCACTTCCTCTCACAAGCAACTTTTTCTGTAAAAGTTTCTCTCTCTCTCTCTCTCTCTCTCTCTCTCTCTCTCTCTCTCTCTCTCTCTCTCTCTCTCTCTCTCTCTCTCTCTCTCACGCAGGGTAACCTCAGCAAATACCGATTCTGTCTCCCTGTTTGACATTACCGGGTTACGTGAGGTCGACTCTTCCTACACACAAGCCCCAGCGTTCCTCTAAGGAGAGTGATTCGTCCTCTCACAGACTTAACTGGTCTACATAGGTCGACTGCCGATAAGCTATTTCCCCATGCTCTCACAATTTCGCCTTCTCTCCCACACATCAACTGACAGAATGACTTTCTTCTGTCGACGACACGGAATGCAATCTGGCGAGAGAAAGACCGTCATTTTCGGCATGGGAAGCCACGCGTCCTGTAAATGAACACTTCCAGTTTTAATCGTCCACGTAAATAATGGCTGTCACAGGAAGAGACAGAATGTCTGCTCCCTTCTCTCACATATTATCATAAGCCATACACTTCGCGGGGTAAAAAAAACGTACTTAATGTACTCGTCTGTCTTACAGTCAAGCAAAGCTGCATGACTACAAAAGTGTCTGAACACACGACGAGAGAATGAATCTGTCTTTTGGCAAAGTCTTCGTTACTAATGTCAGCACATTAAACCCGCTAACACGCATCCAAAACCAAGGAAGTTGTCTCGATCTCGGATGCATGCTTTGCGGATGATGAAATCCGGCAAAGCGGCGGGTTTGGATGGTATTGGAGTGGAATATATCAAAAAAGGGGGTGACTGTGTAGTTGATTGGTTGGTAAGGGTATTCAGTGTATGTATGGATTATGGTGAAGTGCCTGAGGATTGGCGGAATGCTTGCATAGTGCCAATGTACAAAGGCAAAGGAGATAAAGGTGAGTGTTCAAACTACAGAGGCATCAGTCTGTTGAGTATTCCTGGGAAATGATATGGGAGGGTATTGACTGAGAGGGTAAAGGCATGTACAGAGCATCAGATTGGGGAAGAGTAGAGTGATTTAAAAAATGGTAGAGGATTTGTGGATCTGGTGTTTGCTTTGAAGAATGTGTGTGAAAAATACTTCAAAAAACAGAAGGATTTGTATGTGGCATTTATGGATCTGGAGAAGTCATATGATAGGGTTGATAGAGATGCTTTGTGGAAGGTTCTAAGAGTACACGGTGTGGGAGGTAAGCTGCAAGAAGCAGTGAAAAGTTTTTACCAAGGATGTAAGACATGTGTACGAGTAGGAAAAGAGAAAAGTGATTGCTTCCTAGCCAATGTCGGTTTGCGGCAGGGGTGTGTGATATCAGCATGATTGTTTAATTTGTTTATGGATGGTGTGGTTAGGGAGGTAAATGCAAGGGTTTAGGAGAGAGGGACGAGTATGCAGTTTGTTGTGGATGAGAGGGACTGTGAAGTGGGTCAGTTGTTGTTCGCTGATGATACAGCGCTGGTTTCTGATTCGGGTGAGAACTTGCAGAGGTTGGTGACTGAGTTTGGTAAGGTGTGTGAAAGAAGAAAGCTGAGACTGAATGTTAATAAAAGCAAGGTTATTAGGTTCAGTAGGATTCAGGGACAAGTTAATTGGGATTTAAGTTTGAATGGAGAAAAAAATTGGAGGAAGTAAAGTGTTCTATCTGGGAGTGGACTTAGCAGGATGGAACCATGGAAGTGGAAGTGATTCACAAAGTCGGGGTGGGGTTGAAGGTTTTGGGAGCGATGAAGAATGTGTGGAAGGAGAGAACGTTATTACGGAGAGCAAAAATAGGTATGTTTGAAGGAATAGTGGTTCAAAAAAAATTTATATGGTTGCGAGGCATAGGGTTGTACGGAGGAGGGTGGATGTGTTGGAAATGAAATGTTTGAGGACAATATGTGGTGTGAGGTGGTTTGATCGAGTAAGTAATGAAAGGGTTAAAGGGATATGTGGAAATAAAAAGAGTGTGATTGAGAGAGCAGAAGAGGGTGTGTTGAAATAGTTAGGACATATAGAGAGAATGAGTGAGGAAAGATTGACAGAGGATATATGTGTCAGAGGTGAAGGGAACAAGGAGAAGCGGAAGATCAAATTGGAGGTGGAAGGATGGAGTGAAAAGATTTTGAGCGATCGGGCCTGAAGATACAGGAAGGTGAGAGGCGTGCAAGGAATAGAGTGAATTGGAACGATGTGGTATACCGGGGTCGACATACTATCAATGGACTGAACCAGGGCATGTGAAGCTTCTACGATAAAGCATGGAAAGGTCTGTGGGGCCTGGATGTGGGTAGGGAGCTGTGGTTTCAGTGCATTACACATGACAGCTAGAGACTGAGTGTGAACGAATGTGGCCTTCTTTGTCTGTTTTCCTGGCGCTACCTTGCTGGAGCAGAGGGTAGCGATGCTATTTCCTTTGTGACGGGGTAGCGATAGGAATGGATTAAGGCAAGCAAGAATGAATATGTGCATGTGTATATATGTATATGTCTGTGCATGTGTATGTATATGTATGTATATGTTGATATGTATATGTACGTATATGTGCGTGTATACATATATATATATATATATATATATATATATATATATATATATATATATATATATATATATATATATATATATATACACAAAGTATAATAAAAAATAATATAATACATATATATATATATATATATATATATATATATATATATATATATATATATATTTTTTTTTTTTTTTTTTTTTTTGCTTTGTCGCTGTCTTCCGCGTTTGCGAGGTAGCGCAAGGAAACAGACGAAAGAAATGGCCCAACCCACCCCCATACACATGTATATACATACGTCCACACACGCAAATATACATACCTACACAGCTTTCCATGGTTTACCCCAGACGCTTCACATGCCCTGATTCAATCTACTAACAGCACGTCAACCCCGGTATACCACATCGCTCCAATTCACTCTATTCCTTGCCCTCCTTTCACCCTCCTGCATGTTCAGGCCCCGATCACACAAAATCTTTTTCACTCCATCTTTCCACCTCCAATTTGGTCTCCCTCTTCTCCTCGTTCCCTCCACCTCCGACACATATATCCTCTTGGTCAATCTTTCCTCACTCATTCTCTCCATGTGCCCAAACCATTTCAAAACACCCTCTTCTGCTCTCTCAACCACGCTCTTTTTATTTCCACACATCTCTCTTACCCTTACGTTACTTACTCGATCAAACCACCTCACACCACACATTGTCCTCAAACATCTCATTTCCAGCACATCCATCCTCCTGCGCACAACTCTATCCATAGCCCACGCCTCGCAACCATACAACATTGTTGGAACCACTATTCCTTCAAACATACCCATTTTTGCTTTCCGAGATAATGTTCTCGACTTCCACACATTCTTCAAGGCTCCCAGAATTTTCGCCCCCTCCCCCACCCTATGATCCACTTCCGCTTCCATGGTTCCATCGCTGCCAGATCCACTCCCAGATATCTAAAACACTTCACTTCCTCCAGTTTTTCTCCATTCAAACTCACCTCCCAATTGACTTGACCCTCAACCCTACTGTACCTAATAACCTTGCTCTTATTCACATTTACTCTTAACTTTCTTCTTCCACACACTTTACCAAACTCAGTCACCAGCTTCTGCAGTTTCTCACATGAATCAGCCACCAGCGCTGTATCATCAGCGAACAACAACTGACTCACTTCCCAAGCTCTCTCATCCCCAACAGACTTCATACTTGCCCCTCTTTCCAAAACTCTTGCATTCACCTCCCTAACAACCCCATCCATAAACAAATTAAACAACCATGGAGACATCACACACCCCTGCCGCAAACCTACATTCACTGAGAACCAATCACTTTCCTCTCTTCCTACACGTACACATGCCTTACATCCTCGATAAAAACTTTTCACTGCTTCTAACAACTTGCCTCCCACACCATATATTCTTAATACCTTCCACAGAGCATCTCTATCAACTCTATCATATGCCTTCTCCAGATCCATAAATGCTACATACAAATCCATTTGCTTTTCTAAGTATTTCTCACATACATTCTTCAAAGCAAACACCTGATCCACACATCCTCTACCACTTCTGAAACCACACTGCTCTTCCCCAATCTGATGCTCTGTACATGCCTTCACCCTCTCAATCAGTACCCTCCCATATAATTTACCAGGAATACTCAACAAACTTATACCTCTGTAATTTGAGCACTCACTCTTATCCCCTTTGCCTTTGTACAATGGCACTATGCACGCATTCCGCCAATCCTCAGGCACCTCACCATGAGTCATACATACATTAAATAACCTTACCAACCAGTCAACAATACAGTCACCCCCTTTTTTAATAAATTCCACTGCAATACCATCCAAACCTGCTGCCTTGCCGGCTTTCATCTTCCGCAAAGCTTTTACTACCTCTTCTCTGTTTACCAAATCATTTTCCCTAACCCTCTCACTTTGCACACCACCTCGACCCAAACACCCTATATCTGCCACTCTGTCATCAGACACATTCAACAAACCTTCAAAATACTCATTCCATCTCCTTCTCACATCACCACTACTTGTTATCACCTCCCCATTTACGCCCTTCACTGAAGTTCCCATTTGCTCCCTTGTCTTACGCACCCTATTTACCTCCTTCCAGAACATCTTTTTATTCTCCCTAAAATTTACTGATAGTCTCTCACCCCAACTCTCATTTGCCCTTTTTTTCACCTCTTGCACCTTTCTCTTGACCTCCTGTCTCTTTCTTTTATACTTCTCCCACTCAATTGCATTTTTTCCCTGCAAAAATCGTCCAAATGCCTCTCTCTTCTCTTTCACTAATACTCTTACTTCTTCATCCCACCACTCACTACCCTTTCTAAACAGCCCACCTCCCACTCTTCTCATGCCACAAGCATCTTTTGCGCAATCCATCACTGATTCCCTAAATACATCCCATTCCTCCCCCACTCCCCTTACCTCCATTGTTCTCACCTTTTTCCATTCTGTACTCAGTCTCTCCAGATACTTCTTCACACAGGTCTCCTTCCCAAGCTCACTTACTCTCACCACCTTCTTCACCCCAACATTCACTCGTCTTTTCTGAAAACCCACACTAATCTTCACCTTAGCCTCCACAAGATAATGATCAGACATCCCTCCAGTTGCACCTCTCAGCACATTGACATCCAAAAGTCTCTCTTTCGCACGCTTGTCAATTAACACGTAATCCAATAACGCTCTCTGGCCATCTCTCCTACTTACATAAGTATACTTATGTATATCTCGCTTTTTAAACCAGGTATTCCCAATCATCAGTCCTTTTTCAGCACATAAATCTACAAGCTCTTCACCATTTCCATTTACAACACTGAACACCCCATGCATACCAATTATTCCCTCAACTGCCACATTACTCACCTTTGCATTCAAATCACCCATCACTATAACCCGGTCTCGTGCATCAAAACCGCTAACACACTCATTTAGCTGCTCCCAAAACACTTGCCTCTCATGATCTTTCTTATCATGCCCAGGTGCATATGCACCAATAATCACCCACCTCTCTCCATCAACTTTCAATTTTACCCATATTAATCGAGAATTTACTTTCTTACATTCTATCACATACTTCCACAACTCCTGTTTCAGGAGTATTGCTACTCCTTCCCTTGCTCTTGTCCTCTCACTAACCCCTGACTTCACTCCCCAGACATTTCCAAACCACTCTTCCCCTTTACCCTTGAGCTTCGTTTCACTCAGAGCCAAAACATCCAGGTTCCTTTCCTCAAACATACTACCTATCTCTCCTTTTTTCACATCTTGGTTACATCCACACACATTTAGGCACCCCACTCTGAGCCTTCGAGGAGGATGAGCACTCCCCGCGTGACTCCTTCTTCTGTTTCCCATTTTAGAAAGTTAATACAAGGAGGGGAGGATTTCCGGCCCCCCGCTCCCGTCCCCTCTAGTCGCTTTCTACGACACGCGAGGAATACGTGGGAAGTATTCTTTCACCCCTATCCCCAGGGATATATATTTCAATATATCATCTGATTTGCTCATTCTTATTTCCACATGTTGCTGAATGACTCACTCATATCCTTGCAAACACCACTAATGTATTAATGCAAGAGTGTTCTTAAAAGTTCGGTAAGGCAAACTGTTCTACAAAAGAATTCTAAAATGCATTATGAATGAAACCTAATCACAACTGCATGTTAATATAAGCTCCCATTAAGTTAACAGGTCTATTCTTATACTTCTTGGAGATATGTTCCTCTATGTGAGACTTTAGTTCTTTTGTGCGTTCTATGATCAAAGCTAGTTTTGGGGTGAGGTTCTGTTGCTCTTCAATAGCATCTTGTTTACATTGTTTAGCTAGCACTTGTTTCTCTGCCAGCTTTTCACCAACAGCTAGTTTAGATTTAAGAGATTCTGCCAGTCGATCCACATATCTTGGTGAGGAGCTGATTAGAAACAGGTGTTGCATCTTAGTTGTAGATAGTTGGCTTAATATCTTCTTGACCTGGCACATCATTTCCCTTGCTTGCTGTGCTGTGTGGTCTTGGACAGATGGTGGTGCATTAGAAAACTTGTTGAGGGAGAATACTTTCTCTTCAGTTTCTAACTCTGAAAGACGCTGTCCTAAGAAACCCTCAAGCTCATGAAGTTCATTTATAAACTGGTTGCGTGTGTCGGGGTTAAGTAAAATTGATAATGCCTCTGAGTTTTTTGCGACACCCCCTGCAACACCAGGGATAAATGTCAACTGTCTCAACATTGTCCACCTCCCCAATACCCCAGTCTATAGTCTGTGAGTCCTCAGCAAGATTTCCCCAATCAATTTCTCCAGAAGTATGATTATCTCCAAAGTCAATCTCTCCAGATGCATCTCCAAAATCAATGGTTCCTCCTCCATCGCCAAAATCAATCCATAACAAATTTTAGTAGTGGCAAACAATCAGGCTGGGTTCCCGTAAGAGTAAATGACATGAAGTCTGAATACAACTGACGAGGGATGGTAAGACTCTTGCTGCTCTCTGCAATTTTAGCAAATTCCTCAGGAAGAGTCTTGACAAGATCAACCAGCTCATGTTTTACCTTATCACCAGCGATACCAATCTGCTTGCATGATTCCAGGTATTTTTTCTTTGAACCAGCAATACCCTTAATACATTCTCCTTCCTTATGATCACACTCCTGTTGTATCTGAATCCCCCTTGAAATTTGGCGCTTAATGCCTGGCACCTCATAGTTTATGTTGCGTACCAGCAGCTGACATGCTTCAGCCAGGTAAACACAATCTTTTTCATAGAGTCGGACCACCTCCTGCCAATCCTTCATTCGCTGAGAACCATACCATCCTAAGATGTTTTTACTATCTTTTTCGGTTTCCTTCAGAATCTCAACAATCTTCAGACATTTGAAGTAATTGATATATGTTCCAGAGAGAAGACGTGTGATCTCTGGATGCTCTGGCATATCCTGAATTGCATTGTTGATTTTCTCTCGTATCACGCGCACATCTTGAGGCCACTCACGCTTTACATGCCGACGAGAGATTAACCACTCCACTAGTTTTCCAACATGAATATCGATGGGCAAATCTTGTTCTTCAACACACACACCCAACTTAAGCCTACTGGCATGTCCATGACTGAATTTACTATTTCGCAACAAACTCAGTTATATATAGCATAAGACTGTAACTAACATTCATATTTCTTTGACTTAAATGGTTAACCGTGTAGGTAAGGCGGTTCGCCCAGCTGCGTAAGACGCATGATCTCATCAGGCAAGGATCACGCGGAAAGGTCAAGTAAGATGTGTGATCACCAATGACAGGGGAGAGGTCGGGTGACCAAAGGTCAAGATATCCAAGACAAGTGTCGGGTGACCAGATGCAAGGATCAGGTCATGGATCACCACCCCACAAACTTGCACATGTTGACCAGTCATTTATCATGAGAGGTCCTACTTCCTCCACACTCACACTACTGTTGAGTTCGTTATGAAAGTTGTGCTTATCAATATCAAATTGTCTAATATTTCTAACTATAGCTTGCTAAGCGTTGCTCCCTTCACTCGGGTGGCTGACGCCTCGCATGTGTAAGAACAGAGCACTGGATTCTTGTCCAACACGAACACAATATAGATGTTAATTTATTCGTAAATTCTGTTCTTTATCACTCAGTCCCATGTCACCTCTACTACAGTATCCAGTAAACACAACCAGTGGAAGTTCAAGGCGAGTTTGTTGTGAGCAAGTGCCACACCGTATAGGTGTTCTTGTATGCAAAATTGATACCAAATTCCTTAAGTAACTGAATGGAACAAAGCTCACAAAACTTGTATCTTGTCATTCAACTGTAGATAGAAGTATCATCAAATCAAGGACTAGCACACATTGCTTTCATAATAATCTTACCATGTGGCCAGACGGACATGGGTGAATTACATTCTTTCATCCTCACACAACTGTCAACATGAACATGTTTACGTAGAAGCTGCACTATGACCCGACCCTTGTCTCTGTGCACCAGACCACTGTCACTGCTGATCTGACCTTCCCGCCTGACCCTCGCCTGATGAGCTCATGCATCTTACATGTCATTCATGTATATATATATATATATATATATATATATATATATATATATATATATATATATATATATATATACATGAATGACATGTAAGATGCATGTAAGATGCAAATGGATTTGTATGTAGCATTTATGGATCTGGAGAAGGCATATGACAGAGTTGATAGAGATGCTCTGTGGAAGGTATTAAGAATATATGGTGTGGGAGGAAAGTTGTTAGAAGCAGTGAAAAGTTTTTATCGAGGATGTAAGGCATGTGTACGTGTAGGAAGAGAGGAAAGTGATTGGTTCTCAGTGAATGTAGGTTTGCGGCAGGGGTGTGTGATGTCTCCATGGTTGTTTAATTTGTTTATGGATGGGGTTGTTAGGGAGGTAAATGCAAGAGTTTTGGAAACAGGGGCAAGTATGAAGTCTGTTGGGGATGAGAGAGCTTGGGAAGTGAGTCAGTTGTTGTTCGCTGATGATACAGCGCTGTTGGCTGATTCATGTGAGAAACTGCAGAAGCTGGTGACTGAGTTTGGAAAAGTGTGTGAAAGAAGAAAGTTAAGAGTAAATGTGAATAAGAGCAAGGTTATTAGGTACAGTAGGGTTGAGGGTCAAGTCAATTGGGAGGTGAGTTTGAATGGAGAAAAACTGGAGGAAGTGAAGTGTTTTAGATATCTGGGAGTGGATCTGGCAGCGGATGGAACCATGGAAGCGGAAGTGGATCATAGGGTGGGGGAGGGGGCGAAAATCCTGGGGGCCTTGAAGAATGTGTGGAAGTCGAGAACATTATCTCGGAAAGCAAAAATGGGTATGTTTGAAGGAATAGTGGTTCCAACAATGTTGTATGGTTGCGAGGCGTGGGCTATGGATAGAGTTGTGCGCAGGAGGATGGATGTGCTGGAAATGAGATGTTTGAGGACAATGTGTGGTGTGAGGTGGTTTGATCGAGTGAGTAACGTAAGGGTAAGAGAGATGTGTGGAAATAAAAAGAGCGTGGTTGAGAGAGCAGAAGAGGGTGTTTTGAAGTGGTTTGGGCACATGGAGAGGATGAGTGAGGAAAGATTGACCAAGAGGATATATGTGTCGGAGGTGGAGGGAACAAGGAGAAGAGGGAGACCAAATTGGAGGTGGAAAGATGGAGTGAAAAAGATTTTGTGTGATCGGGGCCTGAACATGCAGGAGGGTGAAAGGAGGGCAAGGAATAGAGTGAATTGGAGCGATGTGGTATACCGGGGTTGACGTGCTGTCAGTGGATTGAAGCAGGGCATGTGAAGCGTCTGGGGTAAACCATGGAAAGCTGTGTAGGTATGTATATTTGCGTGTGTGGACGTATGTATATACATGTGTATGGGGGGGGGGGGGTGGGGCCATTTCTTTCGTCTGTTTCCTTGCGCTACCTCGCAAGCGCGGGAGACAGCGACAAAGTATAATAAAAATATATAAATATATATATATATATATATATATATATATATATATATATATATATATATATATATATATATATATATATATATATATAAATATATTCCTATGAGTCCACGGGGAAAATGAAACACGATAAGTTCCCAAGTGCACTTTCGTGTAATAATCACATCATCAGGGGAGACACAAGAGAGAAATAACAGTCAGTTGATATACATCGAAGAGACGAAGCTAGGACACCATTTGGTAAACATGTGATTGTCCAAGACATATAACGAGCGTTCATAAACATATCATTTTGCAAATTTTATCAACAATATTATATATGGCGACCAGATTTCCGATTCTTCAGATCTTTTGACACCGTTTTTTCCACCAAAGATTTCTTGGACGTTAAATGTGACGCCAAGCGCCAAGCGTAGTGCACTTTATCTTCAGATATTTAAGTGTTTTAGACTAGAATGTGATTACCATCTAAAACTTGTCTGCCATTTATCTAGGTAAACAAACAATCTTCCCATTTGCTCATATCCACTATCTAGCTGTCATGAATGTCGCAACAAAACCAAAGCCCATCATCCCCACTCAAGCCTCACTAACCATCCCATGTTTACTCCTGACAGATTAATATTCCCTGGTTCAGCCAATTCGCAGAATGATGCTTCCCATTTAACAAATCGCTCCATATCATCTAATCCCATGCACGCCTCTCACCCTCCTGAATATTCAGGCCGCGCGATGCCTCAGAACCTTTTTCACTCCACCCATCCATCTCCTTCTCGATCTCCTCCTCCCCCTTCCTCCCTCCACTTATGACATATAAGTCCCCTTCGTCTATCTTCTCTCTTCCTGTCCCTGTGTCCGGATCATTTCAGCACACCCTGGTCAGCTCTCCCAATCATACTCCGCTTACTAATACATCTCGCTCCTACCCTGTCATTCCTCACACGATCAAACCTCCTCACATCACACAGTGTAATGTAAAACTTCACACAGGAAACAGCACCAATCTTCCGTAGTTATTCTTTTCCTTTTGACCTAACTAACGCGACGACATTGTGCTATTGGAAAAATAGCTGCTTTGCGCGTCAAAAGTGGTGGCTTACTTTGGCTTTGAGAAATGACGTCTCACTATTTATCGCCTCTGATGATCTATAAATATGAATAAGAGCAAGGTTCAGCAGGATTGAGGGACAAGTTGACTGGGAGGTCAGTTTAAATGGAGAAAAATTGGAGAAAATGGAGAGTTTTAGATATCTGGGAGCGGACTCAGCAGCGAATGGAACCATGGAAGCGGAAATGAGTAACAGGGTGGGGAGGGGTCGAAGGTTCTGGGAGCGATGAAGAAGGTATGGAAGGTGAGACGTGATCTCAGAGAGCAAAAATGGGTATGTTTGAAGGAATAGTGGTTCCAACAATGTTATATGGTTGCGAAGCGTGGGATACAGATAGGGTTGTACGGAGGAGGGTGAATGTGTTCGAAATGAAATGTCTGAGGACAATATGTGGCGTGAGGTGGTTTGATCGAGTAAGTAATGAAAGAGTAAGCGAGATGTGTGTAGATCAAAAAAGTGCGGTTGAGAGAGCAGAGGGTGTATTGAAATGGCTTGGTCATATGGAGAGAATGAGTGAGGAAAGTTTGACATAAAGTATATATGCGTCAAAGGTGGAGGGAACAAGGAGAAGCGGGAGATCAAATTGAAGGTGGAAGGATGGAGTGAAAAAGATTTTGAGCGATCGGAGCCTGAACATACAGGAGAGTGAGAGGCATGCAAGGAACAGAGTGAATTGAAACGATGTGGTATACCGGGGTCGATGTGCTGTCAACAGACTGAACCAGGGCATGTGAAACGTCTGGGGTAAACCATGGAGAGGTCCGTGAAGCCTGGATGTGGATAGGGAGTTGTGGTTTCGGTGCGTTGCACATGACAGCTAGAGACAAAGTGTGTACGAATATAGCCTTTCTGGTCAGTTTTCCTGGCGCCACCTCGCTGAAGTAGGGGTTAGCGATGCTTTTTCCTGTGGGGCGGAGTAGCGCCGGCAACTGGATGAAGAGAGCAAGTATGGATATGTATGTGTGTATACATGTATATGTCTGTGTATGCGTATGTATATGTGTAAATGTTCATATGTATACGTGCATGTATGAGCGTGTGTGTGTGTGTGTGTGTGTGTGTGTGTGTGTGTGTGTGTGTGTGTGTGTGTGTGTACATTTATATATATATATATATATTTTTTTTTTTTTTCCAAAAGAAGGAACAGAGAAGGGGGCCAGGTGAGGATATTCCCTCAAAGGTCCAGTCCTCTGTTCTTAACGCTACCTTGCTAAAGCGGGAAATGGCGAATAGTATGAAAGAAAAAAAAAAAAAAAAAAAATATATATATATATATATATATATATATATATATATATATATATATATATATATATATATATATATACATATATATATATATAATCCCTGGGGATAGGGGAGAGAGAATACTTCCTACTCATTCCCCCCGTGTCGTAGAAAGCGACTAGAGGGGGCTGGAGCGGGGGGCTAGAAACCCTCCCCTCCTTGTATTTTAACTTTCAAAAAGGGGAAACAGAAGAAGGAAGCACGCGGGGAGTGCTCATCCTCATTGAAGGCTCAGATTGGGGTGTCTAAATGTGTGTGGATGCAACCAAGGTGAGAAAAAAGGGGTGATAGGTAGTATGTTTGAGGAAAGTAACCTGGACGTTTTGGCTCTGAGTGAAACGAAGCTCAAATGTAGAGGGGAAGAGTAGTTTGGGAACGTTTTGGGAGTAAAGTTAGGGGTTGGTGAGAGGACAAGAGCAAAGGAAGGAGTAGTACTACTTCTGAAACAGGAGTTGTGGGAGTATGTGATAGAGTGTAAGAAAGTAAACTCTAGATTGATATGTGTAAAACTGAAAGTGGATGGAGAGAGATGGGTGATTATTGGTGCCAATGCACCTGGGCATGAGAAGAAATATCATAAGAGGCAAGTGTTTTGGGAGCAGCTGAGTGAGTGTGTTTGCAGTTTTGATGCACGAGACCGGGTTATAGGTATAAAAAGAGAGATATACATAAGTATACGTATGTAAGTAGGAGATATGGCCAGAGAGCGTTATGGGATTACATATTAATTGATAGGCGCGTGAAAGAGAGACTTTTGGATTTTATTGTGCTGAGAGGTGCAACTGGAGGGATGTCTGATCATCATCTTGTGGAGGCGAAGGTGAAGATTTGTAGAGGTTTTCAGAAAAGAAGAGAGAATGTTGGGGTGAGGAGAGTGGTAAGAGCAAGTGAGCTTGAGAAGGAGACTTGTGTGAGGAAGTACCAGGAGAGACTGTGCAGAATGGAAAAAGGTGAGAGCAAAGGACGTAAGGGGAGTGGGGGAGAAATGGAATGTATTTAGAGAAGCAGTGATGGCTTGCGCAAAAGATGCTTGTGGCATGAGAAGCGTGGGAGGTGGGCAGATTAGAATGGGTAGTGAGTGGTGAGATGAAGAAGTAAGATTATCAGTGAAAGCGAGGAGAGAGAATGGTCTGGTAAACAGAGAAGAGGTAGTAACAGCTTTGCGGAAGATGAAAACCGACAAGGCAGCGAGTTTGGATGGTATTGCATTGGAATTTGGTAAAAAAGGGGGCGACCGTGTTGTTGACTGGTTGGTGAGGATATTCATTGTATGTATGGCTCATGGTGAAGTGCCTGAGGACTGGTGAAATGCATGCATATTGCCATTGTACAAAGGCAAAGGGAATAAAGGTGAGTGTTTATTGCGAGGGTGAAAGCATGAACAGAGCAGTGTGGTTTCAGAAGTGGTAGAGGGTGCATGGTTCAGGTGTTTGCTTTGAAGAATGTATATGAGAAATACTTAGAAAAACAAATGGATTTGTATGTAGCATTTATGGACCTGGAGAAGGCATATGATAGAGTTGATAGAGATGCTCTGTGAAAGGCATTAAGAGTATATGGTGTGGAAGGCAAGTTGCTAGAAGCAGTAAAAAGTTTTTATCGAAGATGTAAGGCATGTGTACGAGTAGGAAGAGAGGAAAGTGATTGGTTACCTGTGAATGTCGGTTTGCGGCAGAGGTGCGTGATGTGTCCATGGCAGTCTGATTTGTTTATGGATGGGGTTGTTAGGGAGGTGAATGCAAGAGTTTTGGAGAGAGGGGCAAGTATGCAGTTTGTTGTGGATGAGGGAGCTTGGGAAGTGAGTGATTGGAGCCTGGCATGAAGAAAGGTGAAATGAAAGAAAGTTGATCGTGGGAAGAAATATATTCCAATGAAGTATTTCAGGCCTTACGTTAAACGGATATGTGGTTATTACTCTTGTAGAAACAACAACACTTTAATGATCCTACATGTCAGGCTGTGTGCTGTGTGGATATGGTGCTTGGTTAGGTGCCAACTTCCAGCCATGTCTTTAACATAACCAGAAATTCTGTGCATCCGGCTATCGACTACCGGGGTCATCAAGGCCGACAGCCACTTTGGGACAACCCTATCGAAATAAAACACTTTCTTCAGGCGATGAGGATAGCTGTTGGATCATATACACTCTCACTACATATATGGTCCTTATCATTCATCGTGCACGGTCAGAGGCTAAGAAAATTCGTCACGTGGAACAAATTGAAAAAGTATCCGGGGTGGGTGGGTGGGTGGGTGGGGGTGGGGGGTTAAGAGTATAATGCGAAATGTAAGTGAAGTGAAAAACAGTTGGGTTGTGCACTCAGCTGAGACAGGTGAGACGGGCGTGTTGTGCACCCAGCTGAGACAGGTAGTTTATACACTCAGCTAAGACAGGTGGGTTGTGCACCCAGCTGAGAAGGTACGTTTGCCACCTGAGACATTTTTTCCTGCGTATATTCCAATATAGGTAGCGTTTGTGCTGGTGTTGTAGTTCTATGTATCGTGCAGGTCGTGTCCTGATGATACATTCATTTTCCTACTGTGTTGCTGGTGCCATGCTGGGCTGTGGCTCTTTGACTATTCTCTCGAGACATTGAGGTCAGCGGCTGAGTTCCACTTATGTCTTCTTTCTTTATCACGTCTAGAATGGGGTCGTGTTGGTCCTCAGTTTTCTCCCTGATATTCTTGGCTCTTTTTTATTCTGGTGAATTCAGAGGTGTTCTCCTGTGATGTGGGTGGAGGTGCGCCACTGTCACACAGGCTGGTTGCTGTTTAGTTCTTCTTGCTATCGCAATACTCAGGATAACCTGGAGTTTCTGCTGGTCACTACAGATGATTTTGAGATATGGATAATCCGCAAGTGGTCTACCCAGGCCTTTGCCTGGGTGGCTTTGGATGTCTTCGTTCAGTTAACACAACCAAATAAAACTCTAAAGACACAAACAAGACTGAGACTGAAATATATGAAGTATGAAAGTAACTGTCCGGTCACAGAAGTTTTCATACGAATCCAACTGGAATATAAATTTCCTGGTCTTTATGTTAACTGCCTGGTCTCATGACGATGATCACCTGCTTCACCACAAGTAACAGAAACGTGTCAGGCTCAGCACAGAAGCCGCCTGGCACACAGGCCGTGCTAATTTTTCACCGTTTCCGGTTAGAAAGGAAAGTGTTGGTAGGTCTAAATGATGACCGCACGGGAGACTTCATCTACCACACACTCAAGCTTCTACAACACATATAAACACATGCCAGATCTAAGGTACTGGGGACGATCCCGCCCAGTATTCTAGGGACCGAACTCACACAAGGATGTTATGGCTGCTTCAAACGTAATATCCAGCAGTAACGAGTGAGCGTCATAACGGTGCAACTTAAAATAGCTTAAAGGTTACAAAAACTACGGAATAAGCAACGACACACGGATTACGAATGAGAGCGGAATACAAATTTTATGGATGGATGAAATATGGTTATGAAACACACAATATCAGAAAACGAATGTGAATAAAAAAAAAATTTGTCACAAAAAATAAAAACATAAACATAAAAGGTCGGAATTGATCAACCTTGCATGAGATGGAACATGGAAGCTTACAGACCTGAAGCTGCATGAAGAACTCACACTGGGGTTGAATAAGAGGCTTCACATACGTCAGGTTGATGCTTCAAGCTGAATATCAAGCTTCATATGCGGGAGGTTGATGCTTCAAGCTGAATATCAAGCTTCACATGCGGGAGGTTGTTGCTTCAAGCTGAATATCAAGCTTCACATGCGGAAGGTTGTTGCTTCAAGCTGAATAGCGAGCTTCACATGCGTGAGGTTGATGCTTCAAGCTGAATATCAAGCTTCACATGCGGGAGATTGATGCTTCAAGCTGAATATCAAGCTTCACATGCGGGAGATTGATGCTTCAAGCTGAATATCAAGCTTCACATGCGGGAGGTTGATGCTTCAAGCTGAATATCAAGCTTCACATGCGGGAGGTTGATGCTTCAAGCTGAATATCAAGCTTCACATGCGGGAAATTGATGCTTCAAGCTGAATATCAAGCTTCACATGCGGGAGGTTGATGCTTCAAGCTGAATATCAAGCTTCACATGCGGGAGATTGATGCTTCAAGCTGAATATCAAGCTTCACATGCGGGAGATTGATGCTTCAAGCTGAATATCAAGCTTCACATGCGGGAGGTTGATGCTTCAAGCTGAATATCAAGCTTCACATGCGTGAGGTTGATGCTTTAAGCTGAATATCAAGCTTCACATGCGGGAGGTTGATGCTTCAAGCTGAATATCAAGCTTCACATGCGGGAGATTGATGCTTCAAGCTGAATATCAAGCTTCACATGCGGGAGGTTGATGCTTCAAGCTGAATATCAAGCTTCACATGCGTGAGGTTGATGCTTTAAGCTGAATATCAAGCTTCACATACGTCAGGTTGATGCTTCAAGCTGAATATCAAGCTTCACATGCGGGAGGTTGATGCTTCAAGCTGAATATCAAGCTTCACATACGTCAGGTTGATGCTTCAAGCTGAATATCAAGCTTCACATGCGGGAGGTTGTTGCTTCAAGCTGAATAGCGAGCTTCACATGCGTGAGGTTGATGCTTCAAGCTGAATATCAAGCTTCACATGCATAAGGTAGACGATGGGGCACGACATGCCTTAAGCTGTATATGGAATCTCAAGTGTAAAGTTGGATAAGAAACCTCACATGCTTGAGGTTAAGCATGAAGCCTCACACAACAGATAGGACGTTGAACATACTTTTTGTTAAGTATTGTAACCAACTCACCAGCTTCATTATAAATAACTGTGGCGTGCTAGTAATATCAGTGATTGTAATAATCAAAGACTTAAGTTAATAACAGCCTAAGGCTTGAAATATTTATAGAGAAAATACCTATAACGATAAACATTGTATCTGTGAAAGCATCGGGTGTTGGACAGGGGATCTAAAGTCTTTTTCTTACACACACACACACACACACACACACACACGTTTGTGTATGTGTGTGTGTGTGTGTGTGTGTGTGTGTATATATATATATATATATATATATATATATATATATATATATATATATATATATATATATATATATATATATATGTGTGTGTGTGTGTGTGTGTGTGTGTGTGTGTGTGTGTGTGTGTGTGTGATCGTTGATGTTCACAATGATAAGGACGAAGCTATTCATGTAGCGCACTCTGGCCATCTCATCTGAGTATGATTCATAGGAGACGGTGGCGAGATGGTGCAGCATCTTAATCCTATATGATGGGTGGAGGGTAGAGGGAGGGCCAGTGTGTTGAGCGGCTGTAAGAGGAACATGGGATGATCTTGCATACCCTCTCTGCACCTTTTGTAACTGCCGCTAGCGAGTGATGGTTGTGGAGGAAGACCAGGCGGAGGAGACATAGGTGAGTCTAGGATAATCAGTCATGTAGATATTCTTGAGTTCAGGCCAAGAGAGTGCCAAGTGTCTCGAGTCGACGAAGTCTGTGGAGACGATAGCTGGAGAATGTGATAATGGTGCTGACGTATTCCCTTTATCTTAGCTTAACATCCTCATTGACATAGAGAGGCATAGTGGACTGAACAACACAGACGCCATCTTGGACAGTAAAGGTTGAAGCAGCGGCTGAAGGTTGAGGCATCTATACCTAACCATGGTCTTGGCTTGGCTGGTGGTGACGTGGTGTAATGAATGGTATGTCCAGAATCTATAGGGCGCTAGGTGTGTCCTGGAGGACGATGTAGTCCGGATAGCTGTCAGCAAAGACAGACCGACGCTAGTGGTCGGGTCTTTGACATACTTCCATGTGGCCGGTGCATCTATCAGGGTACATCACCATCATCACAGGCGAGGATGGCATTATCCCTCACCATGGGGTCGACTGGGGTAACTTCGGCATGATTGAGGGGAAAATAGCACCACTCTCGCCATGCGTGTGGAAGACTTGCACTCTTCCTATTACTATGGTGCCATCACCATCACTATGAGATCGTGGCACCATTCCCATGACTATGGAGGCCTGTACACATCTCCTCATAATCATTGTTGACCATACCACCCTCATCATTATTGTGGTCGAATGCGTCAAACTCATTATGAATGTCATTCAACAGTGCTCAGGCACTCTCATCACAACACTGGGTTATAAATAGCAACCTGATCATGATACTCGTTGACAAATTCAGCGAGGATCATTGCCAAGCTGCTACTTGCAACCGTTACCAAGGCAGGTTCAATGTTGCAACCGTTACCAAGGCAGGTTCAATGTTGCAACCGTTACCAAGGCAGGTTCAATGTGACATTCACAGCACGTCCATAACACACTCGCTAAGACTCTGGCTCAATGTTGCATCTTGGCCATGATTCTGGTTGAATGTGGTACCCCTGCCGTTATTCTGGATGAATGTAAATAAATGAGATGAATAAGTAACGGTTAACTGAATCCAAGCAGCCATTCGTCTGAAATTATACGGATGAGAAATTATGGAAAATTGGGTGGTCATAACAGCAACTGGTTAATCAACCACAAAAGATCTTATAATCAAGGTGAGGCTGGATACTTACACGCTCTGGATAAGCAGATGAGTGTGGTATATCTACATGGTACAGGAAGTGTTATAGAGCAAAGTTTGTGGTATATACATCATACATTTAGTGGTGATTAGTTGAACATTAAGTGATGCAAATCTTAATATTGGTTGAATTACAGTAATACTGTGTCAATATGCATTATATGTTTAACGGTGAATAATAAGTGATGAAGATTTTCACATTCGTTGCGTTACAGTAATGTAGCTACATGCTTGCTTAAGCGTGCAGAATAAAGTAGTAAAACGTAGAAGGCAAATATATAATTCAGAGAGAATAACCTTGCCAAATGTCATTGTGACTAAGGAGCTGTAAATAATGTAAGTCGTGGACTCGAAGCGAAGAACTTAACTCTACTCGTAAACGTATCTATGGTACTGCTTTCAACCACTCTAATTGGCAGATCATTCCACATGTTAACAATCCTGGTGAAGATAAAGGACTTTGCCTCATTCGAGGTAAAATGTTTGCCTACGAGTTTATATCCATCATTACGGGTAAAATCAGACGAATCAAGTTTTAAGTAACTTGATAGGTCAGGATTATTAAAGATTTGTGATTTTGAATACTTGTGTTAGATCACCTCTTAACCCTTCTCTTCTTTAAGCTAAACAGATTCAAGTCGTTTCATCTGCTCTTGCAGAATTCGTTTGATCATTTCGGGAATCGTCTTAGTAGCGCGATGCTGTACTTTATCCATTCTGTCTATATATTCTTTTGAGACAAGGTGACCAAAACTGAACACAATATTCAAGATGAGGAAGAATCAAGGAACTGTAAAGAATAAGATTGATTTCCCTGGACTTGACTTTGAACGCCTTACCTATGAATTTAAGAATTTTATTTGCTCTTTTTGCTGCTTATTTGGTTTCACGTCACCAGAGATTATTACGCCCAAGTCTTTGACCTCATTTACCTTTTACAGTTCAACAGAACGCATACTGAAACTTGCCTTATCGTTTTCACTACCGATATGTACAACTTTGCACTTATCGACATCAAAATTCATATGCCGCCTTGAAACCATACCTCAGCTTGAAACTGTAGACGTTCAAGTTCATTTGTAGATTTATTTCTCAGCTTTCTATTATCAGAGAGTTTTGATATCTTGCAATACAGCCCATTATCAATGTCAGTAATATATATATGAGAAAGAAAACCGGCCCCATGACCGATCCTTGTGGCACTCCACTTGTTACGCCTAACCATTCTCAGACTTGATCATGAATCACAACTTTGCTTACGGCCAGCTAACTAATTTCCTATCCACTGAAGTAAAACATCAACAATGCAACGTGACTTAATTTTTGCTCGTAACCTTTGATACGGAACCTTTTCGAAAGCTTTTTGATAATCTGGGTTGATGACAGCAACTGCTTTACTTTCATCATACATGTTGATGACATCATAAAAGAAGTCAAGCAAATTTGTCAGATATGAGCGATTTTGTCGAGATTCACGCTGAAGATTGTTTGTTAAGAGGTGGTCCTTGAAATGGTTTACAATATCTCGAATTATGGCTTCTATAAGTTTTCTAAATACAGACGTTAAGCTGATTGGATGATGATTTCCGAGCAGTGACTTATTGCCTTTTTGTGAATATCAGTGTTACACTGAAAAGCTTCCATTCATCTGGAACTTTCCCCGTAGCAAGTGACTTATTGAAGAGGGCAGTCAAGGCTTAATTATCTCATTTTTCGCCTCTTTCATTGTGCTTGGATAAAACTTAACAGGGCCTGCCTGCCGTCATATTTATTTCTAGTCCATTTATAGCTGAAAGTATGTCTTCGGCTTTTACGTCAATTTCATGAACGTTCTCTCTTGTCAATGAAACCGGATTCGGGACATGGGTTGTGTCTTCCATCGTGAATACAGATGAAAAAAAGTCATATAATATTTTTGTCATGCCTTCGTTGTCTTGAAGCAAGTCACCTTTTTCCTTAATTAATGGACCCAATGACTGGGTAAGAACTTGTGGCTAACACAACTGCAAAACTTCTTAGGTTTCTTCTGGTATTTTCAAGATATATACGCTTCATGTTGACGTCTACTTCATCGTATAACTATCTATTCTCTGCGCAAATTTACATAACTTACTCTGTCATGTTGGCCACTGGATTCTCTGAGATTTTCATCACCTGCTTTCTTGGACAACAGGCATTCCTTTTTATTTCATCGTTCCACTAACCTTGGCTTCGTCTTAGAAATAGACCATCTACTACGCACTGTCACTTATGTTCATGGACTGTTTACGACATTCACAATAGGAGGTACAGAACAATTCTTGTACCGGTCTATACGAGCACTGGTCGCTACAAGGTGACTGTGGTGACGGACGTCGGTCAGTGGAGGCTGGACGGGAGGGGCTCCCGGTGACGGCGGTTGCACGGTGAGGGCCGAGCTGGCGCTGGCATCTGTCAGTGTCGTGGTGTGTACAACAGGTGATCACTCCACCGACCTTCGAAGAGATTTTCACTGAGTCGTTGGTTCACTGCTTCACAAGTGAGAGGGTCGGAGTGTATGTCAGTGTATTGTGTTTACACCACAGTGACCACAGCACCGTCATACGGCTCTCGTGTGGCTCTTACCGACTCACTTATTCACTAGTTCACAATTAAATTCAGCTGGGGCACGAGGAGGGGATAGTTCATGTGGACATTTGACCACTGGCGGCTCCAGAGTACCACTGACCTACAACCGACCCCCTCCAAAAGGGTGACACCCCGTCATGATCCTGGGTGAATGTGGCGTCCTACACCTTTACTGTGGCTAATTGTAAAATCATCCTCGTACCTGTGGTTTACTTCAAGACCCTCATCATGACTACCCCCGACTCTGATGATTTTGATACTGTTGTTGGTGGGCTACAGCAGCCCCACCATGATGATGGTGGGCTACAGTAGCCCCACCATGATGATGGTGGGCTACAGCAGCCCCACCATGATGATGGTGGGCTACAGCAGCCCCACCATGATGGTGGTGGACTACAGCAGCCCCACCATGATGATGGTGGGGCTACAGCAGCCCCACCATGGATGATGGTGGGCCTACAGCAGCCCCACCATGATGATGTGGGCTACAGCAGCCCCACATGATGATGGTGGGCTACAGCAGGCCCCATCATGATGTTGGGTGGGGCTACAGGCAGCCCCACCATGATGATGGTGGCTACAGCAGCACCCCACCATGATGGTGGTGGACTACAGCAGCCCCACCATGATGATGGTGGGCGTACAGCAGCCCCATCATGATGTTGGTGGGCTACAGCAGCCCCACCATGATGATGGTGGGCTACAGCAGCCCCACCATGATGGTGGTGGACTACAGCAGCCCACCATGATGATGATGGGGCTACAGCAGCCCCACCATGATGATGGTGGGCTACAGCAGCCCCACCATGATGATGGTGGGCTACAGCAGCCCCACCATGATGGTGGTGGACTACAGCAGCCCCACCATGATGATGGTGGGCTACAGCAGCCCCACCATGATGATGGTGGGCTACAGCAGCCCCACCATGATGATGGTGGGCTACAGCAGCCCCACCATGATGATGGTGGGCTACAGCAGCCCCATCATGATGTTGGTGGGCTACAGCAGCCCCACCATGATGATGGTGGGCTACAGCAGCCCCACCATGATGGTGGTGGACTACAGCAGCCCCACCATGATGATGGTGGGCTACAGCAGCCCCATCATGATGTTGGTGGGCTACAGCAGCCCCACCATGATGATGGTGGGCTACAGCAGCCCCACCATGATGGTGGTGGACTACAGCAGCCCCACCATGATGATGATGGGCTACAGCAGCCCCACCATGATGATGGTGGGCTACAGCAGCCCCACCATGATGGTGGTGGACTACAGCAGCCCCACCATGATGATGGTGGGCTACAGCAGCCCCACCATGATGGTGGTGGACTACAGCAGCCCCACCATGATGATGGTGGGCTACAGCAGCCCCACCATGATGATGGTGGGCTACAGCAGCCCCACCATGATGATGGTGGGCTACAGCAGCCCCACCATGATGATGGTGGACTACAGCAGCCCCACCATGATGATGGTGGACTGCAGTAGCCCCACCATGGTGGTGGTGGACTGCAGTAGCCCCATCATGATGGTGGTGGACTACAGTAGCCCCATCATGATGGTGGTGGACTAAAGTAACCCCATTATGATGGTGGACTACAGCAGCCCCACCATGATGATAGTGGGCTACAGCAGCCCCACCATGATGGTGGTGGATTACAGTAACCCCACCATGATGATGGTGGGCTACAGCAGCCCCACCATGATGATGGTGGACTACAGTAGCCCCACCATGATGGTGGTGGATTACAGTAGCCCCACCATGATGGTGGTGGATTACAGTAGCCCCACCGTGATGGTGGCGGACTACAGTAGCCCCACCATGATGGTGGTGGATTACAGTAGCCCCACCGTGATGGTGGTGGACTACAGTAGCCCCACCATGATGGTGGTGGATTACAGTAGCCCCATTATGATGGTGGACTACGGTAGCCTCAACATGATAGTGGTGGACTGCACTAACCCCACCATGATGGTGGTGGACTGCAGTAGCCCCATTATGATGGTGGTGGACTGCAGTAGCCCCACCATGATGATGGTGGACTGCAGTACCCTCACCATGATGATGGTGGACTACGGTAACCCCATCATGATGGTGGTGGACTACAATAGCCTCACCATGATGATGGTGGAATACAATAGCCTAACCATGATGGTGGTGGACTACAGTAGCCCCATTATGATGGTGGACTTCGGTAGACCTACCATGATGATGGTGGACTACAGTAGCCCCACCATGATGGTGGTGGACTACAGTAGCCCCACCATGATGATGGTGGACTGCAGTAGCCCTACCATGATGGTGGTGGACTACAGTAGCCCCACCATGATGGTGGTGGACTACAGTAGCCCCACCATGATGGTGGTGGACTGCAGTAGCCCTACCATGATGGTGGTGGACTACAGTAGCCCCACCATGATGATGGTGGACTACAGTAGCCCCACCATGATGGTGGTGGACTGCAGTAGCCCTACCATGATGGTGGTGGACTGCAGTAGCCCTACCATGATGGTGGTGGACTACAGTAGCCCCATTATGATGGTGGACTTCGGTAGCCCCACCATGATGATGGTGGACTACAGTAGCCCCACCATGATGATGGTGGACTGCAGTAGCCCCACCATGATGGTGGTGGACTACAGCAGCCCCACCATGATGATGGTGGACTACAGTAGCCCCACCATGATGATGGTGGACTGCGGTAGCCCCACCATGATGGTGGTGGACTACAGTAGCCCCACCATGATGGTGGTGGACTTCGGTAGCCCCACCATGATGATGGTGGACTACAGTAGCCCCACCATGATGATGGTGGACTACAGTAGCCCCACCATGATGATGGTGGACTTCGGTAGCCCCACCATGATGATGGTGGACTACAGTAGCCCCACCATGATGATGGTGGACTGCAGTAGCCCCACCATGATGATGGTGGACTACAGTAGCCCCACCATGATGGTGGTGGACTACAGTAGCCCCACCATGATGATGGTGGACTACAGTAGCCCCACCATGATGATGGTGGACTGCAGTAGCCCCACCATGATGATGGTGGACTACAGTAGCCCCACCATGATGGTGGTGGACTACAGTAGCCCCACCATGATGATGGTGGACTACAGTAGCCCCACCATGATGATGGTGGACTACAGTAGCCCCATCATGATGGTGGTGGACTACAGTAGCCCCACCATGATGATGGTGGACTACAGTAGCCCCAACATGATGGTGGTGGGCTACAGTAGCCCCACCATGATGATGGTGGACTACAGTAGCCCCACCATGAT
Organism: Panulirus ornatus; assembly: GCF_036320965.1. NCBI lineage: Eukaryota > Metazoa > Arthropoda > Malacostraca > Decapoda > Palinuridae > Panulirus > Panulirus ornatus. Next base: position 1,033,962 of record NC_092224.1, on the reverse strand, counting down.
GATGGTGGACTACAGTAGCACCACCATGATGGTGGTGGACTACAGTAGCCCCACCATGATGATGGTGGACTACAGTAGCCCCAACATGATGGTGGTGGGCTACAGTAGCCCCACCATGATGGTGGTGGACTACAGTAGCCCCACCATGATGATGGTGGGCTACAGTAGCCCCACCATGATGATGGTGGACTACAGTAGCCCCACCATGATGGTGGTGGACTACAGTAGCCCCACCATGATGATGGTGGGCTACAGTAGCCCCACCATGATGATGGTGGACTACAGTAGCCCCAACATGATGGTGGTGGACTACAGTAGCCCCACCATGATGGTGGTGGACTACAGTAGCCCCACCATGATGATGGTGGGCTACAGTAGCCCCACCATGATGATGGTGGACTACGGTAGTTCTGTCCGGTTCACTGACCTGAGATCTGTCTCTCAGACATTGTGTCCAAAAATAGAATATTCTTGAAATAGATTTTCGTTAAAAATTCTTGAAATAGATTTTCAATAATGGGCGACGACAGAGACGTATTAGAAAATATACACGCCTTCAGCACGACACCGCAGTCCACTGTAAGACCCTTGGGTAAGACAGCGTCCTTTGTCCTGCCCTGAAAGAGTCAGGTCAGTCTCCTACTACAGGACCTTACCGCAATGCTTGTGTTAAACTCAACTTTAAACTGCTTTCCTGCGCCGGGAACCCTTTCTCTGGAGCTCCCGCAGCATTCAGTAATCCAGCCACGTCCACAGGACGAGACCACTGGTCATGCAGTGTGGTGACGTTGTGTCTATGTCTCTCTGAGGTGAGGTCTGGACAACAGAGGCGTCAGAGTTCATTGTCTTTAGTATGAAAGTTGCGTCTTGCGCATGACTGGTCTTGTGGTACGTTGAATCGATGTTATGATGATGAAGAGACGACTGTTGCCCAGAGCACGGACGAGAAAGCGTAAATCGTATATGTCTGGGGAATGAAGTTTCAGATGGATGTAAGTTTGATGAGGTGGTTAAACTGGGTTGGGAGGGCGAATATTGAATGGTTCTCGGATCATTTTGCTCTGTTTATGTTTTGACATATGTATGTAGCTGGGCCTGCTGAGGGAGGAGGGACGTGTGAGCATAGGTTGTCGCAACGTAAGACTGAGAGGAGATTTTCGTTTCCACCTGCGGGTTGATGGTTAGTTTATGGTGTCGTTAGTTATGGTGTAGTCTGGATGGGATGGTTCTAGTGCCGCGGTATACAAAGAAGTGTCATACATGATGAGATGGGGCTGTATTTGAAGAATCTCTTTCCCGTTGTGCCTGTGACGAGTGCTTGCGGTTGGTAGGCAGCCACACAGTGGTCTGAGTGGTCTGTTTCGTGTGGTTTTCCAGCTTTGTTATATTCACTTTCGACAAGGTGGTTAACCAGGGAGGTGGTGAGACGTGGTTTAATATGGAGCGGGGGAATCTATTACAATTTTTCCTCATTGTCCAAATTTAGTACCAGTAAGTATTCTGATGGCGTTCGTCAGTTGGTTTTGTGTTGGTGTTCGTGGCGTGGAGAATGAATGTCATTGTGTCGCATGTAATGCCCAAAATAGTTGCAGTTTGGGTGAGTGGGAGTGATTGTCCATTCCAGGTAAAGGGAGGGTGCATGGATTAAAGTCGGTCTGGGATTAAAAGGGTGACTGAAGAATTCTGCGGAGATGAAGACATTCTGGTCGGGGTGACGAAGTGTTGTGGTCGTGTGATGCAGTGTTGCATATGTGTTGATGTGTGTGCAGCGTCATTACGAGTGCAGCAAAAATCCATGAAACAGACAAGCAACACATCACAGAAACAGACAAGCAACACATCACAGAAACAGACAAGCAACACATCACCTTAAGAGACAAGCAACATATTACAGAAACGGAGAAGCAGCACATCACAGAGAGAATGATAACGATGAGAAAATAAAAAGTATATTAATCTAATCACACTAATGATTAAGAAAAGATAAAAAGAACTGACTGTATTAATTCAATTTCACTAATATCTGGGTAAAGATGAAAAAACTGATGCAATTTACATTATGTTACCGTGCGTGTTTAAGCGGCGCATATTAACAAACACTATATATATATATATATATATATATATATATATATATATATATATATATATATATATATATATATATAGTATGTGTGTGTGTGTGTGTGTGTGTGTGTGTGTGTGTTGTTGGATGGGCGCTGGAAATTTCTAGTTAGCGTCGGCTGGCCGGCTAAACCACGAGCTCCTTTAATGGAAATTTCTGGACCCGTTCCTGAACACGTGACGTCACCATCACAAACAGTTGGACGACACAGTAGATTTGAAAAAAGAAAAAAAAAAAACCTTCCGGAGGAGACCAAATCTTGGCACTTTGCGATACTGTACAGTGCGAACAGATAAGAAAAAGGTTCATTAATGAGTGTTCAGTTACGTGCAGACTGGTGTCATGGTTTGAGAAAGTTAACGACCACATAAGTTCCATATGAGTCATTAATATGCGCAATTATACTTACAACTGTAATGCTCTTTCTACGTTATAATACCAGAGGGGAAACCCACACATGGGAACTTTCCAAACGATACGTGACTATGAAGTCATACTTTATACTGAAGGTAAAGTTTATACTGAAGAGACAGTGTATACTGAAGATATAGTTATACTGAAGGGACACTTTATACTGAAGGGTCAGTTTATATTGAGGGGACATTTCAAACTGAAGAGAGAGTTATACTGAAGGGTCAGTTTATAATGAAGGGAAAAGTTATACTGAAGGGTCAGTTTACAATGAAGGGACAGCTTATACTGAAAGGGACAGTTCTATACTGAAGGGACACTTCAAACTGAAGGGGAAGGACAGTTTATACTGAGTGAAAACATATAGCTCTCTGTACTGTACACTTGTTCTTTCAATTCATGGTTTTCCTTTTCCTTCATCCCCTTGGCGTTGATACCAGCCTAATAACCTTCTCCTTTCCCATCCCTTTCCCATCATCTGCCCTCTCCCGCCCACCCTCCCTCGTATATTGATCCCAGCACCATGAGAGGTGGTGTGGGCTGGGGGAGAGAGAGAGAGAGAGAGAGAGAGAGAGAGAGAGAGAGAGAGAGAGAGAGAGAGAGAGAGAGAGAGAGAGAGAGAGAGAGAGGAGGGGAGGGGAGGGGGAGGGGAGGAATGGGAGGGGAGGCTAGTGGAAGAGGACAGTGCCGTCACGGGTCTATTTTGAGATCCAGGCAGGGTAATGACATTGTCCCCCCCCCCCCGCCCGCCACCACCACGACCGGCAGGACGGGACCAGGGACGGTCAGGCTGCGGGAATGGACGGGCGCTGATAAGGTTAGAGTGAGAGGATAGACGGAATGCTGACAGGGCCAAGTTCTGGGGGATGGATGGGCGCTGATGGGGCCAGGGTCCAGGGATAGACGAGGCGTTGATGGGGGCCAGGAATGGGGATGGACGGGGCGTTGATGGGGGCCAGGCAGGGGAGTTAGTCGAGATGATGAGAGGGGAAAACTAGATGGATGGATAGGCTGATGATGGGGCCAGGCTGAGGGGGGGGGGGTAGACGAGACGATGATGGGGACAGAATGGAGAGGTGGATCGGACTACGATGAGACCAGACTGGGGATGGACGAGGTGATGATGGGCCAAGGATGGTGAGGTGGATTGAAAGATGATGGGGCCAGGCAGGGACGGTAGACGGTAAGATGATGGGGCCAAGCAGGGACGACAGACGGGAAGATGATGGGGCCAGGCCAGGGGATGAAGAGAACGATGATGGGGCCAAGCCGGGGTGGTGGGTGGAACAATGATGGGGCTAGGACAGGGAGGTGAACGAGATGACGATGATGCCAGGCTGGTGAATGGATGGGGAAAATAATGGGGCCAGGCTGGGGGGGAAAGGACGGGTCGATGACGGGGCAAGGATGGTAGATGGAGAGGATGATGATGGGGCAATGACGGGGTCGGGATGGGGCGATGAGCGAGACGATGATGGGGCCTTATTGAGGGATAGGTGGAATGATGATGGCGCCAGGCAGAGAGATGGAAGGGGCGATTATCATGCTAGGCTGAAGAGATGAAGGGGACGACTATGGGGCCAGGATGGACGGGACGATCATACGGCCATGTTGGAGGGATGGACGGGACGACAATGTGGCCAGGCTAGGACACACACACACACGGGACGAAGAGGGGAGAAGGCTGGGGAGATGAAAGGGACGACCACGAAGGCTCGCTGGGGGATCAGGCTGTTGAGATGGACGGGGCGACGATGGGGCCAGGCTGGAGGATGGGCGGTATGATAATGGGCCAGGCTGGGGAATGGGCGGTATGATAATGGGCCAGGCTGGGGGATGGACGGTATAGTGATGGGCCAAGCTGGAGGATGGGCGGTATAATGATGGGCAAGGCTCGGGGATGGACTGTATAATGATGGGCCAGGCTGGGGGATGGACGGTATAATGATGGGCCAGGCTGGGGGATGGACGGTATAATGATGGGCCAGGCTGGAGGATGGACGGTATAATGATGGGCCAAGCTGGAGGATGGGCGGTATAATGATGGGCCAAGCTGGAGGATGGACGGTATAATGATGGGCCAAGCTGGAGGATGGACGGTATAATGATGGGCAAGGCTCGGGGATGGATGGTATAATGATGGGCCAGGCTGGGGGATGGACGGTATAATGATGGGCAAGGCTCGGGGATGGACGGTATAATGATGGGCCAAGCTGGAGGATGGACGGTAAGATGATGGGCCAAGCTGGGGATGGACGGTATAATGATGGGCAAGGCTGGGGGATGGACGGTATAATGATGGGCCAAGCTGGGGATGGACGGTATAATGATGGGCCAAGCTGGAGGATGGGCGGTAAGATGATGGGCCAAGCTGGGGGATGGACTAGACTCTGTGAGGCCAGGCTAAAGGCCTGTCTACACGAGCGGGCCTGATCGGCGAGGTTTGCCCGTTAACGGGCCAATTCTGGCGGGCCTGCCCGTGAATGTTGTCCACACGACCGAAGTGATGAACAGCCGGGCCTGCCCGACGATGTTGCCAGTAGCGGGAGGAGTGCGGGTACGAGAACCATGGTGCCTAGCAAGCATTGTCAAGAAAAAGATTTTGTGCTCCATGATAATAGCTTTGTGTCTCAAGAAGAAAAAGAGGAAAAGGATAGGGTGTAAAGATTGGTTAAAGAAAAGAGTATGTTTGGAAGCACTGCAACAATACTTCATGAACTACAAAGTAGTGAGGAACACGACTTCAGAAATTACCTGAGGATGAGTGTAAGTACTTTTTACATCTTGTTATCAAAGGTGGAGCCATACATAGTGAAGAAAGACAGTTATGAGAAACAGCATTACAGCAGCAGCTCGTCTGGAAGCAACTCTGCGATTTTGAGCAAGTGGGTCTACTTATTCAGCTTCACATTCCATAAACATGGATTCTTACGATAAAGGTCAATCAAAGTACTAGTAAGTGCTTTAGACCAAAAAATTGTTGGTGGCCATCGTTAAATGTTCACTGTGCTACTATGCCGTGGGATGAAGGCCCGCTGTGGGTTCACGATATTATCTTGCGTCTGCCAGGGTAGAAACTCCAGCTACCGGGCACCAGCTCAGTGATTTCCCTGGGCGGGCTTTCGGGCAATTTGATCGTTTGCCCGTCAAATATGCCCGTTCACGGGCAAGCCCGCCGATCAGGCCCGCTCGTGTAGACAGGCCTTAAGGGCATGAGGAGATGAAAGGATCTATGATGTGGCAAAGCTGGGGTGACAGACTGGGCGATGATAGAGCCAGATTAGGCAGATGGATGGGCCATGATAAGGCTAGGCTGGGGTTCAGAGGGATGAAACCGAGCGATGATAACGCCAGGCTGGGGGATAGGCAGGACGAAGATAGAGACAGGCTGGAGGGATGGACACGGCGATGATAGGGACAGGCTGGGTGGGGGGAGAAGATGGGGTAATAATGAAGGGCAGGCTGAGTTACTGAGGTACATAGACCCAATGGCCAGGCGACCTGGTCTGGTCCTAACAACACTGGAAAAGATGCAGTCCTCTTTAAAGCAGTAGGAGAAAAAGGATGGCAAAATTAAGGCTCCCTCTTCTCTGTCTGTCTGTCTGTCTCTCTCTCTCTCTCTCTCTCTCTCTCTCTCTCTCTCTCTCTCTCTCTCTCTCTCTCTCGGCAAAAAATACCTTGCAAGACTGACATACCTGAAGGAAATGTTTCTAGGACAATCAGAAGCTAGAATGAACGTGAATATGTCATGCATCACACCACCAAAGACATGCATCCCTTAAATTTGAGCTATGAAGATAATACTATGGATAAACTTTGTACTCCAGCCTCTTGGCTTACCAAGACCACACTACACATGATATGGAAGGATTATACAATAATTCCTTCTTTCCTCAAAGTAACAATGATACGTTACCACAACATGGCCAAGTGAGATCAGTCGTGATAAAGATAGCATAATAAAACACTACGTTCTGTTGATCGGTTAAAAGAATTACTCGGCACCGGAGAGTGACAGGTGATTGTCAAACCTAATTTGGGACATATTAACACTGTTGCTCTTAAAAACATGTTCTGGGAGCTCATTTCACACAGTCAATAATTTCACTGGTAAATGATCATTTAGTACAATCCAGATTAAGTAGGTGACCTCTCATTTAAGTATACTTTCTCTCGTTGGCAGCACTGACGCGACCGTAAAGAAACTTTCTACATCGACATTGTTGAATCTTTAAGTAATTCAAAACACTCTGTCACCTTGCTCAAAGCCGCCTATTCTTAAAGAAAACAAATTCAATTCTCGCAGCCTGTGTTCGCACGGTTTGTAACATAAGGAGGGAATCAGTTCAGTTGCTCTCTGCTGTACTTTAGAAATATCCTTACTTAAATGGGAGGGCCCAGAACTGCACTGCATATTCGTGTAGGCTCTAACTAAACTTAAGTATAGTGGCAATACCACAACTTCTTTTATATGTAAAAGTTGTTTTAATACATCTCAATATCCAGTTTGCTTTCTTGGCAGCTTCTTCACAATGCTGGGAAATTTGAAGTTGTTAGATATAGCACATAAGGGCTGTCCTTTACCTTTTATGACCCATCAGTCATTTATCTTGTGACTCATCAGTTCATAATCGAAATTCTTGTTGAGGTTTCCTATTTGCAGCGGCTGACATCTATTGCCGTAAAAGGCATTTGCCATTTACTAAACCATGCATCAATCTTACCTAGATCCTATTATAATCCGAGTCTATCTTCTTCAGTTAACATGATACTGCAGATCTCTTTGTCACCTGCAAATCTGTACAAGGTGTTATTCAGCCTCACAATCTGTACAAGGTGTTATTCAGCCTCACAATCTGCACAAGGTGTTATTCAGCCTCACAATCTGTACAAAGTGTTATTCAGCCTCACAATCTGTACAAGGTGTTATTCAGCCTCACAATCTGTACAAGGTGTTATTCAGCCTCACAATCTGTACAAGGTGTTATTCAGCCTCACAATCTGTACAAGGTGTTATTCAGCCTCACAATCTGTACAAAGTGTTATTCAGCCTCACAATCTGTACAAGGTGTTATTCAGCCTCACAATCTGTACAAGGTGTTATTCAGCCTCACAATCTGTACAAGGTGTTATTCAGCCTCACAATCTGTACAAGGTGTTATTCAGCCTCACAATCTGTACAAGGTGTTATTCAGCCTCACAATCTGTACAAGGTGTTATTCAGCCTCACAATCTGTACAAGGTGTTATTCAGCCTCACAATCTGTACAAGGTGTTATTCAGCCTCACAATCTGTACAAGGTGTTATTCAGCCTCACAATCTGTACAAGGTGTTATTCAGCCTCACAATCTGTACAAGGTGTTATTCAGCCTCACAATCTGTACAAAGTGTTATTCAGCCTCACAATCTGTACAAGGTGTTATTCAGCCTCACAATCTGTACAAGGTGTTATTCAGCCTCACAATCTGCACAAGGTGTTATTCAGCCTCACAATCTGCACAAGGTGTTATTCAGCCTCACAATCTGTACAAGGTGTTATTCAGCCTCACAATCTGTACAAGGTGTTATTCAGCCTCACAATCTGCACAAGGTGTTATTCAGCCTCACAATCTGTACAAGGTGTTATTCAGCCTCACAATCTGTACAAGGTGTTATTCAGCCTCACAATCTGCACAAGGTGTTATTCAGCCTCACAATCTGTACAAGGTGTTATTCAGCCTCACAATCTGCACAAGGTGTTATTCAGCCTCACAATCTGCACAAGGTGTTATTCAGCCTCACAATCTGCACAAGGTGTTATTCAGCCTCACAATCTGCACAAGGTGTTATTCAGCCTCACACTTATGTCATTCCTATAAGCGGATGGAAAGTATGAAGCCCAGGACGGACCCCTGGAGGACACCACTGCTAACGGGTGATGACGGTAATGGTTCATCATTTCTTACTGCTTGTTGCTTCCTCTTACGTAACCAGGCTTCTCTCCAGTCTCCTACACAACCAGTAATCCCCGCGGCGCTGATTTTAAGCATCAATTTATAGCGAGGAACTTTCTTGAATGCTTTCTGGAAGTCCGGAGATATAGTCGTGTCATCGGTGTTGAGTAATCTATGACAAAATTCAGGGAAGTTTGTAAAGCTTGATCTGTGCTTGCTAAACCCATGTTGTGTGTATTACTGACCAGGCTGCCTTGGTCAAGGTAACATACGAGTTTACCTCTAATGATCGATTCCGGAAATTTATATGTAGTTGAGGTGAGCGTAATAAGACGGAAACTCCCAGACATTTCATGGCTTCCTTATTTTGAATATAGGATTAACCTCTTCCAGTCTCCAGTCCTGTCAGACTATTCCATCCAGGGGGATGGGGGAATGGGGATAAACGGGGAAATGGTACGGCCAGGATGGGGGATAAACCGGGTGATGGTAGGACCAGGCTGGGGATAGACGGGGTGATGGTAGGACCAGGATGGGGATAGACGGGGTGATGGAAGGACCAGGCTGAGGGATAGACGGGGTGATGGAAGGACCAGGCTGGGGGGGTGGACGGGGTGATGGTAAGGCCAGGCTGGGAGATGGAAAGTCCACTTCTCATAGCTTCTCGCACCCTTCCTCCCACACCATATATTCACAAGAACTTCCACAGGGAATCTTTATCGAGTCTCTCATGTACTTTCTCCAGATGCATGAATGCCACATACGGATCCTCCTGCTTCTTTAAGTATTTCTCACATATTCTTCAAAGCAAACACCTAATCCACACATCCTCCACCACTTCTGAAGCCAGACTGCTCCTCCCTAATCTGATGCTCTGTACATGCCTTCATCTTCTCAATCACTTCTCTCCAATACAACTTACCAGGTACACTCAACAAACTTATACCTCTGTAGTTTGAATACACACCTTTGAAACCCGTGACCTTACACAATGGCACTATACATGCGTTCTGGCAATGCTGAGGCACCTCATCCTGATCCATACATTAAAAATTCTAACTAACCGATCAAAAACACTCAACAATGAACTGCAATACCATCCACTCTAACCGCCTTGACTCATTTCATCCTATGCAAGGGTGTTACCACCTCTTCTCTCTCCACCAACTCACTTTCCATGACTCTCTCACTTTGCATACCTCATCGAACCAAACGCCTTACATCTGACACCTTTATCATCTTATACATTCAACGATTCTTCAAAATTTTCACTTCATCTCATCCTCTCATCATCACTTTTTACTGCTTCTCCATTTACACCTTCACTGATGTTCCTATTTGTTTTCTTGTCTTTCTCACAACATTAACTTCCTTCCAAAATATTTTATTCTTCCTGAACTAACTTAGTGATACTCGCTCATCCCAACTCTCATTCGCTCTTTTCTTCAACCCCTGTACCTTTCTCTTGATCTGCCGTTCTTGTACATCTCCCAATCCTTTGCACGCTTTTTCTGTAAGTACCGTCCACATATCTCTCTTTTCTCTTTTACTAGCAACTTTACTTCATCATGCTACCACTCACTAGTCTTTCTCACCTGCCCGCCTCCCACATGATACAGAGTTCTTTCGCACATGCCAGCACTGCTTCTTTAAATACTTCCCATTCCTAAACCACTCCCTAAGCTCTAGCTCTATCTTCTCTCATTCTTCTCTCAATCTCTCCTGGTATTCATCACACGTGTATCTTCCAAGCTCACTTACTTCCACCTCCCTCTTCTTACCCATCTGATTTCCTCTTTTCAAAACCCATCTACAATTCTTCACCCTCGCCTCCACCAGGTAGTGATCAGATATCCCATCAGCAGTCCCTCTCGGCACATTCACATCCAAGAGTCTCTCTTCTGCGCGCCTACTAGAAGAACGTAATCAAATGATGGCCACTTATCTACTCACCTACCTACAACTGTGTACGTCCTTCATTTTAAACTAGGTATCAACATTCACCAGCCTTCTATCAGCACATAGCTCTAAAAGCTGTTCACCATTTCCATTCACATTACCGAATATCCTATGCTTCTCAATTAAACCCATAACTGCCACATTACTCACCGGTCTCGTGCATCAAACTTACTGACACTCACTCAGCTGCTCCCGAAACTCTAGCTTCTCATGATCTTTTTCTTATGGCCAGGTGTATAAGCACTAATATTCACCCAATCTTCTCTATCCCTTTTCTTTTTTACCCACATCAGCATGAAGCTCACTTCCTTACACTCTATCACACACTCCAACAACTACTTCAAAAGAAGTGGTAGCCCTTCCTTAGCTCTTGTCCTCTCACCAACCCCTGACTTAACTCCTTAGGCATTCCCAAACCATTCTTCCCCTTTACGCTTGACCTGGTTCCTTTGCTTAAACATTGTACCTATGATTAATATTTAATCTTTCCTATTTTGGTTATATCCGCACATTCCTGCATGGTATATATATATATATATATATATATATATATATATATATATATATATATATATATATATATATATATATATATATATATATATATATATTCCTATGAGTCCACTGGGACTCATAAGAATATCTTGATCACGCGCAAAGTGCATATCAACGCGCACCTTCATAGAACATACAAACCTCCAACAGTCAGGATCGAACCTGGGACACCTGTACAACGCGGAGGTATATGAATATGCTATCTGCTGGCTGTGTAAGCCTGATGGGAAAACACCGGTGTAGACCCCGTTGCTCACCAACGTGAGACGAAGGGTAGTCGAGTACATAGTATTCGAAGAGCCATTTCCCTATTAGGGGCGATCATAGTCTAGCGGTAGCGCTCCCGCCTGTTGCACAGGGGTCCCGGGTTCGATCCTGGCTGTTGGAGGTCTGTATGTTTTATGAAGCTGCGCCTTCATATGCACTTTGTTCGCATTCATATACCTCCACGTTGTACAGTTAAGTTCGCTAAAATGCTATCTGCTGGCTGTGTGAGCCTGATGGGAAAGGACCGGTGTAGACCCCGTTGCTCACCAACGTGAGAGGAAGGGCTTTCAAACACATAGTATTCGAACAGTCATTTCCCTATTAGGGGCGATCATAGCCTAGCGGTAGTGCTCCCGCCTACTGCACAGGGGTACCGTGTTCGATCCTGGCTGCTGGAGGTTTGTGTGTTTTATGAAGGTGCGCGTTCACATGCACTTTCTTCGTATTCATATACCTCCTCGTTGTACGGTTAGTTTCGGTAAAATGCTATCTGCTGGCTGTGTGAGGATGTGTGGATCAGGTGTTTGCTTTGAAGAATGTAAGAGAGAAATGCTTAGAGAAACAGATGGATTTGTATGTAGCATTTATGGATCCGGAGAAGGCATATGATAGGGTGAACAGAGTTGCTTTGTGGGAGTTTTTTTTAGAGTACATGGTGTGGGATGCAAGTGCTAGAAGCAGAGAAAGGTTTTACCAAAGATGTAAGGCATGTGTACAAGTAGGAAGAGAGGAAAGTGACTGGTTCCCAGTGAATGTCGGTTTGCGGCAGGGGTGCGTGATGTCTCCATGGTGGTTTAATTTGTTTATAGATGGGGTGGTTTGGGCGGTAAATGCAACAGTTTCGGAGAGAGGGGCAAGTATGCAGTCTGTTGTGGATGAGAGGGCTTGGGAAGTGAGCCAGTTGTTGTTCGCTGATGATACAGCGCTGGTGGCTGATTCGGGTGAGAAATTGGAGAAATTGGTGACTAAGTTGGTAAAGTGTGTGAAACAAGAACGCTGAGAGTAAATGTGAATATAGCAAGGTTATTAGGCTCAGTAAGGTTGAGGGACAAGTTAATTGGGAGGTAAGTTTGAATGGAGAAAAACTGAAGGACGGGAAGTGTTTTAGATATCTGGGAGTGGATTTGGCAGTGGATGTAACCATGGAAGCGGAAGTGAGTCACAGGGTAGGGGAGGCAGCCAAGGTTCTGGGAGCGTTAAAGAATGTGTGGAAGGCAAGAAGGTTATCTCGGAGAGCAAAAATGGGTATGCTTGAAGGAATAGTGGTTCCAACAATGTTATATGGTTGCAAGGAATGAGCTATAGATAGGGTTGTACGGAGGAGGGTGGATGTGTTGGAAATGAGATGTTTGAGGACAATATGTGGTGTGAAGTGGTTTGATCGAGTAAGTAAAGAGAGATGTGTGGTAATACAAAGAATGTAGTTGAGAGAGCAGAAGAAAGTGTGTTGAAATGGTTTGGACACATGGAGAGGATGAGTGAGGAAAGATTGACAAAGAGGATATATGTGTCAGAGGTGGTGGGAAGAGGGAGAAGCGGGAGACCATATTGGAAGAGTGAAGTCACCTCTGACACATATATATCCTCTTTATCAATCTTTCCTCACTCATTCTCTCCATGTGACCAAACCATTTCAAAACATTCTCTTCTGCTCTCTCAACCACACTCTTTTCATTACCACACATCTCTCTTACCCTTTCACTACTTACTCGATCAAACCACCTCACACCACATATTGTCCTCAAACACATCCACCCTCCTCCGCACAACTCTATCTATAGCCCACGCCACGCAACCATATAACATTGTCGGAACCACTATTCCTTCAAACATATCCATTTTTGCTTTCCAAGATAACGCTCTCGCCTTCCACACATTTTTCAACGCTCTCAGAACTATTGCCCCCTCCCCACCCTATGACTCACTTCCGTTTCCATGGTTCCACCCGCTGCCAAAACCACTCTCAGATATCTAAAACACTTCACTTCCTCCAGTTTTTCTCCATTCAAACCTACCTCCTAATTGAATTGTCTCCCAACCCCAATGAACCTAATAACCTTGCTCTTATTCACATTTACTCTCAGCTTTCTTCTTTCACACACTTTACCAAACTCAGTCACCAGTTTCTGCAGTTTCTGACCCGAATCAGCCACCAGCGCTGTATCATCAGCGAACAACAACTGACTCACCTCCCAAGCTCTCTCATTCACAACAGACTGCATACTTGCCCCTCTCTCCAAAACCCTTGCATTCACCTCCCTAACAACCTCATCCATAAACAAATTAAACAACCATAGAGACATCACGCACCTCTGCCGCAAACCGACATTCACTGAGAACCAATCACTTTCCTTTCTTTCTACTCGTACACATGCCTTACATCTTTGGTAAAACCTTTCTCTGCTTCTAGCAACTTGTATCCTACACCATATACTCTAAAAAACCTTCCACAAAGCAACTCTGTCCACCCTATCATAAGCCTTCTCCAGATCCATGAATACTACATACAAATTCATCTGTTTCTCTAAGCATTTCTCTCATACATTCTTCAAAGCAAACACCTGATCCACACATCCTCACACAGCCAGCAGGTAGCATTTTCTCATGCCACAAGCATCTTTTGCGCAAGCCATCACTGCTTCCCTAAATACATCCCATTCCTCCCCCACTCTCCTTACGTCCATTGCTCTCACCTTTTTCCACTCTGCACTCAGTCTCCTGGTATTTCTTCACACAAGTCTCCTTCCCAAGCTCACTTACTCTCACCACTCTCTTTACCCTAACATGCTCTCTTCTTTTCTAAAATCCTCTACAAATCTACACCTTCGCCTCCACAAGATAATGATCAGACATCCCTCCAGTTGCACCTCTTAACACATTAACACCCAAAAGTCTCTCTTTCACGCGCCTATCAATTTACACGTAATCCAATAATGCTCTCTGACCATCTCTCCTACTTACATAAGTATACCTATGTATATCTCTCTTTTTAAACAAGGTATTCCCATTCAGCAGTCCTTTTTCAGCACACAAATCTACAAGCTCTTCACCACTTCCATTTACAACACCGAACAACCCATGTACACCAATTATTTGTGGAAGGTATTAAGAGTATATGGTGTAGGAGGTAAGCTGCTAGAAGCAGTGAAAAAGGTTTTATCAGGATGTAAGGCATGTGTACGAGTAGGAAGAGAGGAAAGTGATTGGTTCTCAGTGAATGCCGGTTTGCGGAAGGGGTACGTGATGTCTCTATGGTTGTATAATTTGTTTATGGATGTGGTTGTTAGGGAGGTGAATGTAAGAGTTTTGGAGGGGAAAGTATGCAGTCTGTTGTGAATGAGAGAGCTTGGGAAGTGAGTTGTTCGCTAATGATACAACGCTGGTGGCTGATTCGGGTGAGAAACTGCACAAGCTGGTGACTGAGTTTGATAAAGTGTGTGAAAGAAGAAATGTGAATAAGAGGAAGGTTATTAGGTTCAGTAGGGTTGAGGGACAAGTTAACTGGGAGGTAAGTTTGAATGGAGAAAAACTGGAGGAAGTAAAGTGCTTTAGATATCTGGGAGTGGATTTGGTAGCGGATGGAACCATGGAAGCGGAAGTGAGTCACAGGGTGGGGGAGGGGGCGAGGGTTCTGGGAGCGTTGAAGAATGTGTGGAAGGTGAGAACGTTATCTCGGAGAGCAAAAATGCGTATGTTTGAAGGAATAGTGGTTCCAACAATGTTATATGTTTGCGAGGCATAAGCTATAGGTAGGGTTGTGCGGAGTAGGGTGGATGTGTTGGAAATGAAATGTGTGAGGACAATATGTGGTGTAAGGTGGTTTGATCGAGTAAGTAATGAAAGAGTAAGAGAGATGTGTGGTAATAAAATGAGTGTGGTTGAGAGAGCAGAAGAGGGTGTATTGAAATGGTTTGGACATATGGAGAGAACAAGTGAGGAGAGGTTGATAAAGAGGATATATGAGTCAGAACTGAAGGAACAAGGAAAAGCGGGTGACCAAGTTGGAGATGCAAGGTTGAAGTGAAAAATGATTTTGAGCGATCGCGGTCTGAACATGCAGGAGGATGATCAACCATCTCCAGGCTTGCAACATAACAACGCAAATAACTTTTTTTTTCTATTCAATAACCTCCCAATATTTCAATTACGGCCCGGCCTTGATGTGGACTTTTGTGACTGGAGGCTCAAAAAAAAAAAAAAGAAAAAATGAAATAAAATACACAATGAAATTAGAGAATTTGAAATGAACGTTACGAAGCCTGTGATGTGGCAGAACTATGGGGACTTTCTCTTTTCTTGGTTTTCGCTCCTGACCGCTGGCTGCTTGTGTGCCCCCACCACTCGCTAGGCCAGGCAATACTCGGCAAGCTGCTGCGTCACATGATTACTGTGTAGTCGTTAGCAACTCAAGGGTGGGCCATTTTGATAACTGCTTCTTTCCCTACACCTCGAAGCTCTGGAACTCTTCATCCTTTCATGTCTTTCCCAATAACTACGACCAAGAACATCTTAAAAGACAAGTTTTTCACTTCCTCCAAAATTCGTAAATACTTTTGCTTGTCTTTTCATTTTCACTTTCATAAACCTCTCATTATTACAATAAAAGCTCGGCCTTGATGTGCACGTGGCTGGAGCCTTCAACATAAAAGAAAACAAATCTCCCCAGATTATAACACAATAACCTCCCAAGTTTGGTACAATAATCTTCAGCTTCAGAGAATCCATTATAAGGACTGTTTTTTTTTCTCTCCACATCTTACGTTTACATGGTCGACTCAAACATCCACAAATCAAAAATAAGAATGAGAGAAAACGGAATGAGGGTGATGCTTCTCCGCATTAATATCAGTACAGTCTACACCCGTTTGACACGTGCAGCACTTTACAGACGACATTCCCAGTATTCAGGTAACAATTATCGTCCTTATTACTCGAAATAATAGTGCAGAAAGACTGAAGGGCGTCACATGTGGTCTGAAGCCACAGGAGGTGAGGCAGACGACCGACCGGCTGGCTCCCCTGTGCAGTAGGCATCCCGTGGTGGTGGCCTTCGCTCAGGTCAGGCAACCCGGTGTGGCAGCGAGGGGTTGATGCCATTACTTTCCTTCCTGCCACACGTCTTATTATCAATGGACTGGGTGACATGGAGGCGACAGGGGAGACACCTCCCAGCCCTTCATAATGTGGGGCGGGGGTACATAGGTAGGATATGACGGAGGGCTTCCCTCACTTGCCTGACTGCCTGGCCACACAAATACGTACATCTGCCTCTAGGGCAGCCAGGGTCACGCTCTTTCTCACGCTCCTGAAAGGGTGACCAGCGAACTGAGGAAGCGGTCTTAACCGTACACCCCAGTCTCTGTTACCTGCCTCATATTCGTCTATATCTGCATGATCTTTTGCATTCAAGTCTGTCGAAATTATGTGATGTCTTGCCCTCACCACAGCATGTATAACTCTATACACTCAAGTTTGTCAAGTGTCTGTAATGTCTTGCCCACACCATAGCATGTATAACTCTATACACTCAAGTTTGTCAAGTGTCTGTAATGTCTTGCCCACACCATAGCATGTATAACTCTATACACTCAAGTTTGTCAAGTGTCTGTAATGTCTTGCCCACACCATAGCATGTATAACTCTATACACTCAAGTTTGTCAAGTGTCTGTAATGTCTTGCCCACACCATAGCATGTATAACTCTATACACTCAAGTTTGTCAAGTGTCTGTAATGTCTTGCCCACACCATAGCATGTATAACTCTATACACTCAAGTTTGTCAAGTGTCTGTAATGTCTTGCCCACACCATAGCATGTATAACTCTATACACTCAAGTTTGTCAAGTGTCTGTAATGTCTTGCCCACACCATAGCATGTATAACTCTATACACTCAAGTTTGTCAAGTGTCTGCAATGTCTTGCCCACACCATAGCATGTATAACTCTATACACTCAAGTTTGTCAAGTGTCTGTAATGTCTTGCCCACACCATAGCATGTATAACTCTATACACTCAAGTTTGTCAAGTGTCTGCAATGTCTTGCCCACACCATAACATGTAAGCTGAATTGAGGGGAGTAACTCAACTAACTCCCCCAGCAGCGTTACCACCCTGGGGAGAGGGGTCGGCCGCCTGGCACCAGGCAGTGTGTCGCCGTGCGAGGCACCAGGAGTGGCGGGTGAGGGAGGTCACTTAGTTCAATAACTTTACTTAACACCTCACAGGCTGTGGCGTGCGCGTCACACTGCGGTCGCTTGTCATATATGATCACACAGTTATACAAATACAGATGAATTCGAGACGGGTTATGGAGGTGGGCTGAGAGCGGCACGTGATCAGCAGACCTGCGTTGATGTGAAGTAGGAAGAAGGAAGGAAGAGGTGGCAATCACGATGGAGTCCAGGGCCATTGCCTAACCCACCCCGGGTGAGTGAGGGGCAGTGATAGGAGGGGAGGGGAAGGCATAAGTCACTGACCTGGTTTACATACGCGGACACCAGCGTCCAACACCCTATACTTTTTTTTTTTCCTTTCTTTCATGTCAACGTCAGCAGGTCAAGACTGTCAACGAGAGCGAACTTCCGCGTGAGCCTGGAGGACGTTATTCTCTGCCTCACATAATGTTTCAGTTGACCACCTCAACCAACTCGAGAATCAGTGAGCAGCAACGACCTTATCCCTGCGACGTACAGTTACCGACAGTTCCTCACAGTCATATATTAAGAACCAGTTCCTCTGGCCACGCAACTGATAACCCTTTAATGTCACCGTCAAAACATCTATCAATCTCCCAGACCCACCGGCTCATCCAAGATATATCTTCAACATTTGCTTTATGGGACGACGATTTTAAAGAAGGAAACAGTTTTCCTAAACTTAAAATTTCTGGCAGACGTGTACAGACGATCCGGGACGAGTCCCTCACTGTTTATGGTCTCAGATGTGTGGGTTCAACAAGACCTGGCTGGTTCTCCCTCTGTAAATACGTGTGCAGTGTAAGCGCGCGGCGAGATGACGATATACAAATTCTCTGAATTCAAATCGCGTTCCGCCATTTCATGCCCAACTTCACACGGTGAGAGGGAGGCCATCATGGACAGCCAATTAAAACGGACAGACTACACCGGTGCAGCCATCATCTGCCACACCAGACACTCACACCCGTCTGCTTATGACTAACAGGGGCGCAACCCACACGCAAGGTCCACACCACCTCTTCCCTCCCCGGCACACACACACACACGCACACACACACACACACACACACACACACGCACACACAAAACATAAGAGAAAATCAAACATGTTCGTTTTTCCTGGTGTGTTCGGCCTTCATGTGTGGTGAGAGGCCACACGTGCTGTCATCATGACCAAGTCTGTTGCTCTCTGAATTCGTTTGTAAGTTTAGTCTCTTGAGCACGACGGTACGCTACTAGACACGACGGTACGCTCCTAGACACGATGGGTACGCTTCTAGACACGACGGTACGATCCTAGACACGACGGTACGATCCTAGACACGACGGTACGCTCCTAGACACGACGGTACGATCCTAGACACGACGGTACGATCCTAGACACGACGGTACGCTCCTAGACACGACGGTACGATCCTAGACACGACGGTATGATCCTAGACACGACGGTACGCTCCTAGACACGACGGTATGATCCTAGACACGACGGTACGCTCCTAGACACGACGGTACGATCCTAGACACGACGGTACGCTCCTAGACACGACGGTACGCTCCTAGACACGACGGTACGATCCTAGACACGACGGTACGATCCTAGACACGACGGTACGCTCCTAGACACGACGGTACGATCCTAGACACGACGGTACGATCCTAGACACGACGGTACGCTCCTAGACACGACGGTACGATCCTAGACACGACGGTACGCTCCTAGACACGACGGTACGCTCCTAGACACGACGGTACGATCCTAGACACTACGGTACGATCCTAGACACGACGGTATGATCCTAGACACGAAGGTACGATCCTAGACACGACGGTACGATCCTAGACACGACGGTACGCTTCTAGACACAACGGTACGATCCTAGACACGACGGTACGATCCTAGACACGACGGTACGATCCTAGACACAACGGTACGATGCTTGACCCGAAGGAATAGTCCTTGACGTAGGAATACAAATGATTTCAAACAGCAACAGACCAATGGGGCCAAATGAGGCTGTTTGTGACAGTGGAAGATAACAGAATCCTTGGATTCCTGTGGCAGGGGTAGGGGGACATACAATTACAAATGCCTGTTTCCTTGCGCTGCCTCGCTAAAGCGGGAGAGAGTTCGTGACTGAGTTTGGTGAAGTGTGTGAAAGAAGAAAGATGAGAGCAAATGTTAATAAGAGCAAGTTTATCAGGTACAGTAGGGTTGAGGGTCAAGTCAACTGAGGGGTAAGTTTGAATGCAGAAAAGACTGGAGGAAGTAAAGTGTTTTAGATATCTGAGAGTGGATTCGGCAGCGGATGGAACCATGGAAGCGGAAGTGGATCATAGGGTAGGGGAGGGGGCGAAAGTTCAGGGAGCGTTGAAGAATGTGTGGAAGTCGAGATCATTATCTCGGAAAGCAAAAATGGGTATGTTTGAAGGAATAGTGGTTCCAACAATGTTATATGGTTGCGAGGCGTGGGCTATGGACAGAGTTGTGCGCAGGAGGGTGGATGTGCTGGAAATGAGATGTTTGAGGACAATATGTGGTGTGAGGTGGTTTGATGGAGTAAGTAATAATAGGGTAAGAGAGATGTGTGGTAATAAAAAGAGTGCGGTTGAGAGAGCAGAAGAGGGTGTTTTGAAATGGTTTGGTCACATGGAGAGAATGAGAGGAAAGATTGACCAAGAGGACATATGTGTCGGAGGTGGAGGGAACGAGGAGAAGTAGGAGACAAAATCGGAGGTGGAAAGATGGAGTGAAAAAGATCTTGAGTAATCGGGGCCTACACATGCAGGAGGGTGAAAGGAGTGCAAGGAATAGAGTGAATTGGAACGATGTGGTATACCGGGGTCGACGTGCTGTCAATGGATTGAACTAGGGCATGTAAAGCGTCTGGGGTAAACCATGGAAAGTTCTGTGGGACCTGAATGTGGAAAGGGAGCTGTGGTTTCGGTGCATCATTACATGACAGATAGAGACTGACTGTGAACGAATGCGGCCTTTGTTGTCTTTTCCTAGCGCATCCTCGCGCACATGAGGGGGAGGAGGTTGTTATTTCATGTGTGGCGAGGTGGCGATGGGAATGAATAAAGGCAGACAGTATGAAATATGTATACTTGTATATATGTATATGTCTGTGTGTATATATATATATATATATATATATATATATATATATATATATATATATATATATATATATATATATATATATATATATATATATATACGTTGAGATGTATTGGTATGTATATTTGCGTGTGTGGACGTGAATGTATATACATGTGTATGTGGGTGGGTTGGGCCATTCTTCCGTCTGTTTCCTTGCGCTACCTCGCTAACGCGGGAGACAGCGTTAAAGCAAAACAAATAAAAAAGAATATATATATATATATATATATATATATATATATATATATATATATATATATATATATATATATATATATATATATATATATATACTTTTTTTTTTTATTATACTTTGTCGCTGTCTCCCGCGTTTGCGAGGTAGCGCAAGGAAACAGACGAAAGAAATGGCCCAACCCCCCCCCCCCCCCCCCCATACACATGTATATACATACGTCCACACACGCAAATATACATACCTACACAGCTTTCCACGGTTTACCCCAGACGCTTCACATGCCTTGATTCAATCCACTGACAGCACGTCAACCCCGGTATACAACATCGCTCCAATTCACTCTATTCCTTGCCCTCCTTTCACCCTCCTGCATGTTCAGGCCCCGATCACACAAAATCTTTTTCACTCCATCTTTCCACCTCCAATTTGGTCTCCCTCTTCTCCTCGTTCCCTCCACCTCCGACACATATATCCTCTTGGTCAATCTTTCCTCACTCATCCTCTCCATGTGCCCAAACCATTTCAAAACACCCTCTTCTGCTCTCTCAACCACGCTCTTTTTATTTCCACACATCTCTCTTACCCTTACGTTACTCACTCGATCAAACCACCTCACACCACACATTGTCCTCAAACATCTCATTTCCAGCACATCCATCCTCCTGCGCACAACACTATCCATAGCCCACGCCTCGCAACCATACAACATTGTTGGAACCACTATTCCTTCAAACATACCCATTTTTGCTTTCCGAGATAATGTTCTCGACTTCCAAACATTCTTCAAGGCCCCCAGAATTTTCGCCCCCTCCCCCACCCTATAATCCACTTCCGCTTCCATGGTTCCATCCGCTGCCAGATCCACTCCCAGATATCTAAAACACTTCACTTCCTCCAGTTTTTCTCCATTCAAACTCACCTCCCAATTGACTTGACCCTCAACCCTACTGTACCTAATAACCTTGCTCTTATTCACATTTACTCTTAACTTTCTTCTTCCACACACTTTACCAAACTCAGTCACCAGCTTCTGCAGTTTCTCACATGAATCAGCCACCAGCGCTGTATCATCAGCGAACAACAACTGACTCACTTCCCAAGCTCTCTCATCCACAACAGACTTCATACTTGCCCCTCTTTCCAAAACTCTTGCATTTACCTCCCTAACAACCCCATCCATAAACAAATTAAACAACCATGGAGACATCACACACCCCTGCCACAAACCTACATTCACTGAGAACCAATCACTTTCCTCTCTTCCTACACGTACACATGCCTTACATCCTCGATAAAAACTTTTCACTGCTTCTAACAACTTTCCTCCCACACCATATATTCTTAATACCTTCCACAGAGCATCTCTATCAACTCTATCATATGCCTTCTCCAGATCCATAAATGCTACATACAAATCCATTTGCTTTTCTAAGTATTTCTCACATACATTCTTCAAAGCAAACACCTGATCCACACATCCTCTACCACTTCTGAAACCACACTGCTCTTCCCCAATCTGATGCTCTGTACATGCCTTCACCCTCTCAATCAATACCCTCCCATATAATTTACCAGGAATACTCAACAAACTTATACCTCTGTAATTTGAGCACTCACTCTTATCCCCTTTGCCTTTGTACAATGGCACTATGCACGCACTCCGCCAATCCTCAGGCACCTCACCATGAGTCATACATACATTAAATAACCTTACCAACCAGTCAACAATACAGTCACCCCCTTTTTTAATAAATTCCACTGCAATACCATCCAAACCTGCTGCCTTGCCGGCTTTCATCTTCCGCAAAGCTTTCACTACCTCTTCTCTCTTTTTTATTTGTTTTGCTTTGTCGCTGTCTCCCGCGTTAGCGAGGATATTCCTATGAGTCTACGGGGAAAATGAAACACAGTAAGTTCCCAAGTGCACTTTCGTGTAATAATCACATCATCAAGGGAGACACAAGAGAGAAATAAAAGTCAGTTGATATACATCGAAGAGACGAAGCTAGGCCGCCATTTGGTAAACATGTGATTGTCCAAAACATACAACGAGCGTTCATAAACATATCATTTTACAAATTTTATCAACAATAAAGTTATCTAATT
>NC_092224.1:881047-1006047 GCF_036320965.1 Panulirus ornatus | reverse complement strand
GGGGAAGAGCAGTGTGGTTTCAGAAGTGGTAGAGGATGTGTGGATCAGGTGTTTGCTTTGAAGAATGTATGTGAGAAATACTTAGAAAAGCAAATGGATTTGTATGTAGCATTTATGGATCTGGAGAAGGCATATGATAGAGTTGATAGAGATGCTCTGTGGAAGGTACTAAGAATATATGGAGTGGGAGGCAAGTTGTTAGAAGCAGTGAAAAGTTTTTATCGAGGATGTAAGGCATGTGTATGTGTAGGAAGAGAGGAAAGTGATTGGTTCTTAGTGAATGTAGGTTTGCGGCAGGGGTGTGCGATGTCTCCTTGGTTGTTTAATTTGTTTATGGATGGGGTTGTTACGGAGGTGAATACAAGAGTTTCGGAAAGAGGGGCAAGTATGGAGTCTGTTGTGGATGAGAGAGCTTGGGAAGTGAGTTGAGAGTTGAGAGTAAATGTGAATTAGTGCAAGGTTATTAGGTACAGTAGGGCTGAGGGACAAGTCAATTGGGAGGTAAGTTTGAATGGAGAAAAACTGGAGGAAGTGAAGTGTTTTAGATATCTGGGAGTGGATTTGGCAGCGGATGGAACCATGGAAGTGTATGTGAATCATAGGGTGGGGGAGGGGGCGAAAATTCTGGGAGCGTTGAATTTTTATTTTGCTTTGTCGCTGTCTCCCATGTTTGCGAGGTAGCGCAAGGAAACAGACGAAAGAAATGGCCCAGCCCACCCCCATACACATGTATATACATACACGTCCACACACGCAAATATACATACCTATACATCTCAATGTACACATATATATACACACACAGACATATACACATGTACATAATTCATACTGTCTGCCTTTATTTGTTCCCATCGCCACCTCGCCACACATGAAATAACAACCCCCTCTCCCTCATGTGTGCGAGGTAGCGCTAGGAAAAGACACCAAAGACCACATTCGTTCACACTCACTCTCTAGCTATCATGTAATAATGCCCGAAACCACAGCTCCCTTTCCACATCCAGGCCCCACACAACTTTCCATGGTTTACCCCAGACGCTTCACATGCCCTGGTTCAATCCACTGACAGCACGTCGACCCCGGTATACCACATCGTTCCAATTCACTCTATTCCTTGCACGCCTTTCACCCTCCTGCATGTTCAGGCCCCGATCACTCAAAATCTTTTTCACTCCATCCTTCCACCTCCAATTTGGTCTCCCACTTCTCCTCGTTCCCTCCACCTCTGACACATATATCTTCTTGGTCAATCTTTCCTCACTCATTCTCTCCATGTGACCAAACCATTTCAAAACACCCTCTTCTGCTCTCTCAACCACACTCTTTTTATTTCCACACATCTCTCTTACCCTTACATTACTTACTCGATCAAACCACCTCACACCACATATTGTCCTCAAACATCTCATTTCCAGCACATCCATCCTCCTGCGCACAACTCTATCCATAGCCCACGCCTCGCAACCATACAACATTGTTGGAACCACTATTCCTTCAAACATACCCATTTTTGCTTTCCGAGATAATGTTCTCGACTTCCAAACATTCTTCAAGGCTCCCACAATTTTCGCCCCCTCCCCCACCCTATGATTCACTTCCGCTTCCATGGTTCCATCCGCTGCCAGATCCACTCCCAGATATCTAAAACACTTTACTTCCTCCAGTTTTTCTCCATTCAAACTTACCTCCCAATTGACTTGACCCTCAACCCTACTGTACCTAATTACCTTGCTCTTATTCACATTTACTCTTA
Source organism: Panulirus ornatus (assembly GCF_036320965.1). Classification (NCBI taxonomy): domain Eukaryota; kingdom Metazoa; phylum Arthropoda; class Malacostraca; order Decapoda; family Palinuridae; genus Panulirus; species Panulirus ornatus. The sequence goes on along the minus strand of NC_092224.1, from coordinate 1,004,291 downwards.
ACTTTCTTCTTCCACACACTTTACCAAACTCAGTCACCAGCTTCTGCAGTTTCTCACATGAATCAGCCACCAGCGCTGTATCATCAGCGAACAACAACTGACTCACTTCCCAAGCTCTCTCATCCACAACAGACTTCATACTTGCCCCTCTTTCCAAAACTCTTGCATTCACCTCCCTAACAACCCCATCCATAAACAAATGAAACAACCATGGAGACATCACACACCCCTGCCGCAAACCTACATTCACTGAGAACCAATCACTTTCCTCTCTTCCTACACGTACACATGCCTTACATCCTCGATAAAATATCTTCACTGCTTCTAACAACTTGCCTCCCACACCATATATTCTTAATACCTTCCACAGAGCATCTCTATCAACTCTATCATATGCCTTCTCCAGATCCATAAATGCTACATACAAATCCATTTGCTTTTCTAAGTATTTCTCACATACATTCTTCAAAGCAAACACCTGATCCACACATCCTCTACCACTTCTGAAACCACACTGCTCTTCCCCAATCTGATGCTCTGTACATGCCTTCACCCTCTCAATCAATACCCTCCCATATAATTTACCAGGAATACTCAACAAACTTATACCTCTGTAATTTGAGCACTCACTCTTATCCCCTTTGCCTTTGTACAATGGCACTATGCACGCATTCCGCCAATCCTCAGGCACCTCACCATGAGTCATACATACATTAAATAACCTTACCAACCAGTCAACAATACAGTCACCCCCTTTTTTTTTTTATAAATTCCACTGCAATACCATCCAAACCTGCTGCCTTGCCGGCTTTCATCTTCCGCAAAGCTTTTACTACCTCTTCTCTGTTTACCAAATCATTTTCCCCAACCCTCTCACTTTGCACACCACCTCGACCAAAACACCCTATATCTGCCACTCTATCATCAAACACATTCAACAAACTTTCAAAATACTCACTCCATCTCCTTCTCACATCACCACTACTTGTTATCACCTCCCCATTAGCGCCCTTCACTGAAGTTCCCATTTGCTCCCCTGTCTCACGCACTTTATTTACCTCCTTCCAAGACATCTTTTTATTCTCCCTAAAATTTAATGATACTCTCTCACCCCAACTCTCATTTGCCCTCTTTTTCACCTCTTGCACCTTTCTCTTAACCTCCTGTCTCTTTCTTTTATACATCTCCCACTCAATTGCATTTTTTCCCTGCAAAAATCGTCCAAATGCCTCTCTCTTCTCTTTCACTAATAATCTTACTTCTTCATCCCACCACTCACTACCCTTTCTAATCAACCCACCTCCCACGCTTCTCATGCCACAAGCATCTTTTGCGCAATCCATCACTGATTCCCTAAATACATCCCATTCCTCCCCCACTCCCCTTACTTCCATTGTTCTCACCTTTTTCCATTCTGTACTCAGTCTCTCCTGGTACTTCCTCACACAAGTCTCCTTCCCAAGCTCACTTACTCTCACCACCCTCTTCACCCCAACATTCACTCTTCTTTTCTGAAAACCCATACAAATCTTCACCTTAGCCTCCACAAGATAATGATCAGACATCCCTCCAGTTGCACCTCTCAGCACATTTACATCCAAAAGTCTCTCTTTCGCGCGCCTGTCAATTAACACGTAATCCAATAACGCTCTCTGGCCTCTCTCCTACTTACATACGTATACTTATGTATATCTCGCTTTTTAAACCAGGTATTCCCAATCACCAGTCCTTTTTCAGCACATAAATCTACAAGCTCTTCACCATTTCCATTTACAACACTGAACACTCCATGTATACCAATTATTCCCTCAACTGCTACATTACTCACCGTTGCTTTCAAATCACCCATCACTATAACCCGGTCTTGTGCATCAAAACCACTAACACACTCATTCAGCTGCTCCCAAAACACTTGCCTCTCATGATCTTTCTTCTCATGCCCAAGTGCATATGCACCAATAATCACCCATCTCTCTCCATCAACTTTCAGTTTTACCCATATTAATCGAGAATTTACTTTCTTACATTCTATCACATACTCCCACAACTCCTGTTTCAGGAGTACTGCTACTCCTTCCCTTGCTCTTGTCCTCTCACTAACCCCTGACTTTACTCCCAAGACATTCCCAAACCACTCTTCCCCTTTACTCTTGAGCTTCGTTTCACTCAGAGCTAAAACATCCAGGTTCCTTTCCTCAAACATACTACCTATCTCTTCTTTTTTCACTCTTGGTTACATCCACACACATTTAGACACCCCAACCTGAGTCTACGAGGAGGATGAGCACTCCCCGCGTGACTTCTTTTGTTTCCCATTTTTTAGAAAGTTAAAAATACAAGGAGGGGAGGATTTCTGGCCCCCTGCTCCCGTCCCCTCTAGTCGCCTTCTACGACACGTGAGGAATGCGTGGGAAGTATTCTTTCACCCCTATCCCCAGGGATAATATATATATATATATATATATATATATATATATATATATATATATATATATATATATTATATATATACACACACATATACACATATATACACACACACACACACACACACACACACACACATATATATATATATATATATATATATATATATATATATATATATATATATATATATATATATATATATATAATATATATATATATATATATATATATATATATATATATATATATATATATATATATATATATATATATATACATATGAAAAATGTAAGAAACAATTTAGAAAACTGAAACTTCTATCTTGAAATGAAATTAAAAAAAATGAATGTCACATTATGGTTCAACCTCTGGCTATGGACAAGGGAAATGTATAATTTATTTACACGAACGTCGATAGTAGTTTTCATCAATTTAACCACTGTATCATACTGCCTGGACCACTTCTCTTATCATGAAACTGGAATATTGGTTTATATATATATATATATATATATATATATATATATATATATATATATATATATATATAAGAGCAGAAGAGGGTGTTTTGAAATGGTTCGGGCACATGGAGAGAATGAGTGAGGAAAGATTGACCAAGAGGATATATGTGTCGGAGGTGGAGGGAACGAGGAGAAGAGGGAGACCAAATTGGAGGTGGAAAGATGGAGTGAAAAAGATTTTGTGCGATCGGGGCCTGAACATGCAGGAGGGTGAAAGGAGGGCAAGAAATAGAGTGAATTGGAGCGATGTGGTATACCGGGGTTGACGTGCTGTCAGTGGATTGAATCAAGGCATGTGAAGCGTCTGGGGTAAACCATGGAAAGCTGTGTAGGTATGTATATTTGCGTGTGTGGACGTATGTATATACATGTGTATGGGGGTGGGTTGGGCCATTTCTTTCGTCTGTTTCCTTGCGCTACCTCGCAAACGCGGGAGACAGCGACAAAGCAAAAAAAAAAAAAAAGAAAAAAAAAAAAAAATATATATATATATATATATATATATATATATATATATATATATATATATATATATATATATATATATATGTTCCCTCCACTACTTTGAAAGTTTTACTGAAGCTTTTCTAAGCCACTTCCATAGCGTTTTCATTAACGATATCATTGTAGTTTTGCCTGTCAAAAGTAATGCGATATATATATATATATATATATATATATATATATATATATATATATATATATATATATATACCTATATATACCTATATATACCTATATATATATACCTATATATACCTATATATATATATATATATATATATATATATATATATATATATATATATATATATATATATATATATATATATATATATGAATATATCTTTGCAATGGCTTCGATGCCTTGAACCAAGTTACCATTTTCCGTAATTAACGGACCAGTTAATTGGCTAATGTCTTTCGTCCTTCTAACATTATCAAAAAAGTTTTAAGGTTTATTTTACTGCTTTCAACAATATACGCTTCAAACCGACATATAAAAATTAGTTTCTCTATGGATATGTAAGTAATTTACTCCATTACGTTGGTATTTGTCTCTTTGACATTCATATGCGCTGCATTTTCAGACAACAACCACATCTTTATGTCATCGTTCCGCTACTTCTGCCTCGCTTCGGAAAAAGACCGTGTACTACGCATTGACACTTATGTTCCCTCCACTACTTTGAAAGTTTTACTGAAGCTCTTCTAAGCCACTTCCATATCGTTTTCATTAACGATATCATTGTAGTTTTGCCTGTCATAAGTAATGCGATGATTTACGACAAGATGGTATGTTCCTGGATGTTGTACAACTGTGCAATACACGACAAGACCTCGCAATCCTAAATACAGCGAAAGGATCCTTGACACGATGGTATATCTCTTAATACAACGGTACAATCCTTGATACGACGGTATGTACCTTAATACAACGGTACGATCCTTGATACGACGGTATGTACTTTAATACAATGGTACGACCCTTGATACGACAGCATGTCCTTTAATACAACGGTACGATCCTTGATACGACGGTATATCCCTTAATACAACGGTACGATCCTTGATACGACGGTACGATCCTTGATACGACGGTATGTACCTTAATACAACGGTACGATCCTTGATACGACGGTATATCCCTTAATACAACGGTACGATCCTTGATACGACGGTACGATCCGTGAAATCGAGGTACGACCCTTGACATGAGAGTCAGGGCAGGCCAGGCCACCTCAGCCGAGGGGTCGTTATGTAGAAGTAAAGCGACGCACCCTTGTGCTCAAGGGTCGTACCTTCTGCTTAAGAGTTAAAAGAAAAAGAAAATTTGTGTCAAACATATTTTACAAATTACTGTATTCATGAAAGAGAATACAGAGAGCAGGTGGCTGTATTCACTGACGGGTCTCGGGGGCAAAATGCGAGGTTCGCTTTGAAGTGTTGCAAATATTTTCCGTCAATATAGGAAAAGCTATTTTTCTCAGTCTCATCATGAGTGAATAGATTAAAAGATGCAGGTGCAGCTCAATAAGGCGAAAAGTCTTTGAAGTGTTGGTAATGCTGAGAGAGAGAGAGAGAGAGAGAGAGAGAGAGAGAGAGAGAGAGAGAGAGAGAGAGAGAGAGAGAGAGACCTATCTCTTTGACGCGATTTTGTCAGTCGACGGGTAGCGCGTCGCACCCACCGCATGTTAATTTAGAGTCAAGAGTAAAGAGATGTTGTGAGTTACATGTTTTCAAGTATTCTGTGTAAGATGAAGATAGTGTGTCGGTTTGTATCGTAAAAGCCAGAAACTCATGTCTCTGTGAGGCATGAAAAAAGGAAGAGGCAACAATCTGGGCCAGGAAGGGGAACTTGACAGCCGATGTAGTGCTAGGCTACCGCGCCTCCTTCATCTACTTCTGATATCCAGGAGGCAGCACCTCCACAGACGGTGATGTGGCTGCCACATTACTACCTGAGAGAGAGAGAGAGAGAGAGAGAGAGAGAGAGAGAGAGAGAGAGAGAGAGAGAGAGAGAGAGAGAGAGAGAGAGAAAGAGAGAGAGAGAGTTACGTAAATACACAGACGCAAGGTCCAAGCAAGGTGGCCTGGCTTTACCACTACTGAAAAAGACAGTAGAAGAGACAGCAAATCATAGGCCCTATCCCCACCCTCCAATCCCTCCGACAATATACTAAATGGAAAACAGGTAGAACTAATACCTTGCAGGACTAAAAAGCCCGAGGAAAATATCTATATGAAAGTCAGTCACCAACGGCATATATTCTTCACTTTTTGTTATAAATATAAGAGCCAGAATACACTCTGAGCACCAGCCTCGCGACGTGCCAAGCCTATATTACTCCTGATATGGAAGTATCATACAATGATTCTTTCTTGTTCCCTTAATGCAAGCGACACAAGTTAATCAAAGGTGGTACGTTACTGCAGCATAACCAGAGAGAGGTCAGTGGTCGAGAGGGTGGCATGATATACCACTAAGTTGTGATAACTGATCAATATAATTTGTCAATACCCGAGAGCGACCAGAGATGATCAAGCCACCTAATATAAACATACTAACAGCGTTGCTCTGAACTGTATGGTTTCGGGACTTATTCCACGCGTCGTTGGTAAAGAATTATTTCGTGCAATCCAGATCAACTTCGTGACCTCTAAATTTTAGTCCATTATCTGTCGTTGGCAGTAATGGCGCAACCGTTAAGAAAGTTTCAATACTGACGTTGGTGAATCCTTTTAGTATCTTAATAACATTCTATCAAATTACCTGGCAGCCGCTTTTTGCATTGAAAGAACAAACCAAATTTCCGTCGTCTGTCCTCATATGGTTTGTTACGTAAGGAATTCATTTGGTTCCTTTCGCAGCACTACTTCCAATGTTAGAGCATCCTTGCTTAAATAGAAGGCCCAAAGCTATAATGCATATTCAGGGTGGGGTCTAACTAGACTTGGGCATCATGGCAATATCACAACCTTGCTTTTATATGTAAAGTTTCTGTTAATAAATCTTACCATCTTATTTGCTTTCCTGGCAGTGTCATTACAATGCTGGGAGAATTTTGAAGTTGTTGGAGACAGTAATCCCTGGATCACTTACACAAGGAGTGTACCTTATCTTGTGGCTCATCAATTCACAATCGAATTTCTTGTTGAGGTTTCAATTTACAACAGCTAAAATTTATTAACGTTAAGTGCCACTTGCTATTTTGTAGACCATTCAGAGATTTTATCTCTTGTAATCAGTCTATGTTCTTCATTCAATATGGCATTGACGATCTTTTGTGTCATCTGCAAATCTGGCCTCCATTAGTATAATCCACAGGAATGATGAAAAGTTTAGACCCCAGAACGGACCCCTGTGGGACCCCATAAGTAACGGGTGACCACGGTGATGATTCCCTATTCATTCCAACTCTCTGCTTCGTATCACATTACCAGCCAGCTATCCAGTTCCCTACGCAACCAATAATCCTCAAGGCCCGGACTTCATGCATCAATCTAACGTGGGAGACTTTGTCGAAAGCTTTTTGAAAGTTTAAAACTGTAACATTTATTACTTTAGATTCGTCGTGGGTACTGAATGATTCATGATAAAGTTCAGGGATGTCTGTGGGGCATGATCTGTGCCTTCTAAACCCATGCTATGTATTATTGATCAAACTGCTGTTCGAAGTGACCTACGTTTTTGTTTCTAATATTCGACCGTAAATGATCACATAAATTGATGTGAGGTTAACAGGTCGGTAATTACCAGGCATTCACGGCTTCCCTTTTTGAGTATAGGAGTGACGTCTGCCAGTCTCCAGTCCTGCGGGACGATCCCATCCTGGATAGATTAATTGACAATATAGATTGACGGTTTAGCAGTTTCGTGCTTCCTCGTGGAAAAACCGATCAGGACAGGAAGTTGTATAAGTCTTCATCTTATCTGTGTTAGTTCTTCTCTAACTGTGATGGTAAATTCTGGTATCGCGTGTATTCTGTTCATCACTGTCTCAATGCTCGTGACGCTGCTTTTTGGAGTAAAATCAGGGTTGCTACTATGCTTTCATCACCCACAATGGGTTCCCCATTTTCGTTTACTAAGGGTCATATCACAGTTCTTATATGCTTCTTGTTCTTGATATATCTATAAAAACTTGTAACACCGCTACTGCAATCTCTTGCGATACTCACTTCATACTTTCTGCTGGCTTTCTACACAGGTCATTTTACCTCTTTCCTAACACAGCAAGATTTGAGTCACTGCCAGATGTCGTAAGCTTGCAGAATCTATTTTTGCACCTTCCGGCTTGCGATATCTGGGGAGCAACGATGAGGCCTATCAACAATGAGAGAGAGAGAGAGAGAGAGAGAGAGAGAGAGAGAGAGAGAGAGAGAGAGAGAGAGAGAGAGAGAGAGAGAGAGAGAGAGAGTGTTACGTAAATACACGGACGCAAGGTCCAAGCAAGGTGACCTGGCTTTACCACTACTGAAAAAGACAGTAGAAGAGACAGCAAATCATAGGCCCTATCCCCACCCTCCAATACCTCTGACAATATACTAAATGGAAAACAGGTAGAACTAATACCTTGCAGGACTAAAAAGCCCGAGGAAACTATCTATATGAAAGTCAGTCACCAACGGCATATATTCTTCACTTTTTGTTATAAATATAAGAGCCAGAATACACTCTGAGCACCAGCCTCGCGACGTGCCAAGCCTATATTACTCCTGATATGGAAGTATCATACAATGATTCTTTCTTGTTCCCTTAATGCAAGCGACACAAGTTAATCAAAGGTGGTACGTTACTGCAGCATAACCAGAGAGAGGTCAGTGGTCGAGAGGGTGGCATGATATACCACTAAGTTGTGATAACTGATCAATATAATTTGTCAATACCCGAGAGCGACCAGAGATGATCAAGCCACCTCATATAAACATACTAACAGTGTTGCTCTGAACTGTATGGTTTCGGGACTTATTCCACGCGTCGTTGGTAAAGAATTATTTCGTGCAATCCAGATCAACTTCGTGACCTCTAAATTTTAGTCCATTATCTGTCGTTGGCAGTAATGGCGCAACCGTTAAGAAAGTTTCAATACTGACGTTGGTGAATCCTTTTAGTATCTTAATAACATTCTATCAAATTACCTGGCAGCCGCTTTTTGCATTGAAAGAACAAACCAAATTTCCGTCGTCTGTCCTCATATGGTTTGTTACGTAAGGAATTCATTTGGTTCCTTTCGCAGCACTACTTCCAATGTTAGAGCATCCTTGCTTAAATGGAAGGCCCAAAGCTATAATGCATATTCAAGGTGGGGTCTAACTAGACTTGGGCATCATGGCAATATCACAACCTTGCTTTTATATGTAAAGTTTCTGTTAATAAATCTTACCATCTTATTTCCTTTCCTGGCAGAGTCGTTACAATGCTGGGAGAATTTTGAAGTTGTTGGAGACAGTAATCCCTGGATCACTTACACAAGGGGTGTACCTTATCTTGTGGCTCATCAATTCAAAATCGAATTTCTTGTTGAGGTTTCAATTTACAACAGCTAAAATTTATTAACGTTAAGTGCCACTTGCTATTTTGTAGACCATTCAGAGATTTTATCTCTTGTAATCAGTCTATGTTCTTCATTCAATATGGCATTGACGATCTTTTGTGTCATCTGCAAATCTGGCCTCCATTAGTAAAATCCACAGGAATGATGAAAAGTTTAGACCCCAGAACGGACCCCTGTGGGACCCCATAAGTAACGGGTGACCACGGTGATGATTCCCTATTCATTCCAACTCTCTGCTTCGTATCACATTACCAGCCAGCTATCCAGTTCCCTACGCAACCAATAATCCTCAAGGCCCGGACTTCATGCATCAATCTAACGTGGGAGACTTTGTCGAAAGCTTTTTGAAAGTTTAAAACTGTAACATTTATTACTTTAGATTCGTCGTGGGTACTGAATGATTCATGATAAAGTTCAGGGATGTCTGTGGGGCATGATCTGTGCCTTCTAAACCCATGCTATGTATTATTGATCAAACTGCTGTTCGAAGTGACCTACGTTTTTGTTTCTAATATTCGACCGTAAATGATCACATAAATTGATGTGAGGTTAACAGGTCGGTAATTACCAGGCATTCACGGCTTCCCTTTTTGAGTATAGGAGTGACGTCTGCCAGTCTCCAGTCCTGCGGGACGATCCCATCCTGGATAGATTAATTGACAATATAGATTGACGGTTTAGCAGTTTCGTGCTTCCTCGTGGAAAAACCGATCAGGACAGGAAGTTGTATAAGTCTTCATCTTATCTGTGTTAGTTCTTCTCTAACTGTGATGGTAAATTCTGGTATCGCGTGTATTCTGTTCATCACTGTCTCAATGCTCGTGACGCTGCTTTTTGGAGTAAAATCAGGGTTGCTACTATGCTTTCATCACCCACAATGGGTTCCCCATTTTCGTTTGCTAAGGGTCATATCACAGTTCTTATATGCTTCTTGTTCTTGATATATCTATAAAAACTCGTAACACCGCTACTGCAATCTCTTGCGATACTCACTTCATACTTTCCTAACACAGCAAGATTTGAGTCACTGCCAGATGTCGTAAGCTTACAGAATCTTTGCACCTTCCGGCTCTTGCGATATCTGGGGAGCAACGATGAGGCCTATCAACGATGAGAGAGAGAGAGAGAGAGAGAGAGAGAGAGAGAGAGAGAGAGAGAGAGAGAGAGAGAGAGAGAGAGAGAGAGAGAGAGAGAGAGAGAGAGAGAGAGAGAGAGAGAGAGAGAGAGAGAGAGAGAGAGAGGAGAGAGAGAGAGGAGAGAGAGAGAGGAGAGAGAGAGAGGAGAGAGAGAGAGAGGAGAGAGAGAGGAGAGAGAGAGAGAGGAGAGAGAGAGAGAGGAGAGAGAGAGAGAGGAGAGAGAGAGAGAGGAGAGAGAGAGAGAGGAGAGAGAGAGAGAGGAGAGAGAGAGAGAGGAGAGAGAGAGAGAGGAGAGAGAGAGAGAGGAGAGAGAGAGAGAGGAGAGAGAGAGAGAGGAGAGAGAGAGAGAGGAGAGAGAGAGAGAGAGAGGAGAGAGAGAGAGAGGAGAGAGAGAGAGAGGAGAGAGAGAGAGAGGAGAGAGAGAGAGAGGAGAGAGAGAGAGAGAGAGAGAGAGAGAGAGAGAGAGAGAGAGAGAGAGAGAGAGAGAGAGAGAGAGAGAGAGAGAGAGAGAGAGAGAGAGAGAGTGTCCCAAAAGCTGCCCCCAGATTTCTTCTCCTTTCGAGCACTGCAGAACACTTCTGGCCAGTCAAGTTGCACCGCCAAAGGTCAGGGAGAGGAGGTACGGTTTAGTGTCACCGCATTACTGAGTTTCTGATTCTGGCTGAATGTTGTATCGTCCAGCCAGAAATACGTCTACCCTGGTTGGCTACGGTGGCCATACGACATCGAAGACCAACATCATTAATGGAGTCAAGGCTCCTGATTCATCCACACAAAAGTGAAAAATATTTTCCCACTGAAAGACACTAAAGCTCCAACATGAGCGACACAGTGTGGAGGAGGTCTTGGATGGTGATGAAACTGCTGGGAAAGACATGGACCAAGAACTCCAGAGCCTTGACCTACATAAGGCTCATGGTCTGGTGATCTTCCTCCATATGTGCTGAATAAGTGTGTATATACAGTACACAGGAGAGACCGCCTGACATGTTCTTCAATAAGTCGCTGGAGGACGACGGCAAGAGCAAGAGTGCCAATGTTGTACTTGTCACTGAGAACGAAGATCGGGTCATGGCTCTGAACTGTACACTAGTCTCTCTAACGAACCTGGTCTGTGGAACATTTGATCAGTAAACAACTGACTGAATACTTGCACACGAGAAACGACCATAACCAGCGACAACACGAATATAAGTAAAAGTGATACTTAGTAAACCTCCTAGACGTGTAAGAGAAGGATGGGAGGACTGTGTGTTCCTAGACTACCACAATTAGTGACTGACACTGTACCACTTAAGGATCATCAGGGAGGAAAAACGGGGAGACTTTAACAATGGATGGAAAAAAAAAAAGAACACACGCGAAGAGAAGAAAGGACGCGTATTACAGGAGGTTTCTGGAGATAGGCTGGGGTTGCTGGCGGCGTGCCACAGAGGCTGGTTAGTCATGGAAATACCACCGTTCATAATGTACGTAAATAATTTGATAGAAAGACTGGACTCGTGACTGAATATGTTTGGAGCTGATGCCAAGGTCATATGAGAAGCAAAGGATCATGATGATGGCATCAACTTACAAGGGGACCTAAGTAAGCTCCAAAGCAGGACAAATACAAGGTTGATGAAATTCAATCCAGGTAAATGTAAAGTAATGACGAACTGACAAAGTGAAAGAAGGCCTGGTTACGATTAATTTCTGAAAGGATATAAGTTGCAGGGATATTTGTGTCAATGAGACCTACGAGTCGAAATTCATCCTGTCGCCAGAGCTCCACCTCAGAACTGTAAAGGAGACAATCTATCTACTGACCTGTATCAAAACCGCCGTATTTAACTACATGGATAGAGAAATGTTCAGAAAACTATACCCAGTGTTTACTTGGCCTAAACTTGTATATGCTTCTCAAGTTTGATTATCGGACGTAGAGATGTAATGTCCAGAGCAGTGGAAACATTGGTACCAGCATTAGGAAAGATATGTTATACTGAGAGGAAATGTGGGCAAATTAATGGATTCATTAACTTGCCCACAACGGAAGAATGAATGAAGAGCGACTTTATGGTAACGGTCAAGTTTTTATTTTTACATAATTAAACGATGAAAGTGAACACTTCGAAAAAATGTACAGATAGAACAATGAGAGATCATAAAAATAAACTATGCAATAAACGTGGTAGAAAAGATTCATCTAAATAGTGTGAAAGGAATAAGCTGTGTAAGAAACAGCAGCAAAAAGTTTAAAAAGTTACATGACAGCTGAGAAAGTTCACAAGATGGGTCCTCAGGAATATAGAATCCCTTCCCGTATAATACAAATAGATAATCATAATTAGGTATTCACACACGAGCTTCCACACTGCGATGGTCAGCGTTGCGACCCATCAATCCCTCGGGCCCGAGTGCAAGTCCCCGTCAAGGTGAGCTCACAGCCAACCCAGCTGTTCATCCCCCCCACCTCTACAGTAAATGTGTACGTATACATAACGCTGAGACATGATTAAATACAATGGAATTCTAACAACAGGAGACTACTGCTTCGCTTATAGTTAATCATACCACATATTTACAATCCCGTTGAAAGTATTTCGCCTAATTCAAGGTAAAACGTTTGTCCACGAATTTGCACCCATTACTTCGAGTGAAATCGGGTGAATCAAGTCTCAAGTAGCTTGTTAGATCAATATCATCAAAACCTTTGATGATTGGGAAAATTCGTATTAGATCACCCGACGCTCTCTTGTCTAAACCAGGTATATTAAAGTCGTTTAGTCAGCTCTCAGTGGCAGCTCAACACTGTTCTCGCTTCATCTTGTCTGTTTCCCTTTCAGGTACGACGACCATAACTGAACACAATGTTCACGACCAGTGACTTGTAATGAGTAAGGATGATTGCTGTGGAAGGCTTACCTATAGATCAAAGAATCTTCTTCGCTCTTGTTAACTGCTTCTGTGAACTATTTACTTGGTTTCTGGTCACTCGAGATTAGTATTTTCTAAAGCCTTCTTTCTCATTCACCTTTTGCAGTTCAGCAGAATTCATACGGTAACTTGCCTTTACGTTGTTACCACTGATACGTAAAACTTTGCAATTTTCAATATCATATATCATTTGCCGCCTATGAGCCCAGTCCATCAATTTGTCTATGTCAGTTTGAAGCTCCAGATGTTCAGTTCTTCTGTAAATTCATTTTCCAGCTTAGGGTCAACAGCGAATTTTGATATCTTACAATACAACAAATTATCATCAATATCACTTATATAGATGAGAAAGAGAACAGGTCCCAATACTGACCCTTGTGGCACACCACTTGTCACGCCTAACCATTCTGAGGCTCGACCATCAAACATACTCTTTGTTTACGGCCAGTCAACCAATTTCCTATCCACATAAGTACAATCCCATCGATAACATCTGACAATTTTAGCTAGTAATGTCTGATACGGAACCTTACAGAATGCTTTCTGAAAATCGAGATAGATGACATCAATTACTTTACTTTCATCGTAGTTGATCGTATCATAAATCAGTCAGATTTCAACGGTGGTTCCCTAAATGGTATAAATTTGATCTCGAATGATGATCTCCACAAGTTTTCCACTTTCGGACTGTCAAACAAATTGCTGGATCAGTTCCGAGCAGTGATTTCTTATCTTTTTTTTATATGTTGCAATGGCAAACTTTCATACATCTGAAACTTTTGAAGTACCTTGTGACTTACTGAAAAGAGAAGTCAAGGGTTTATCTTTTCGCCTCTTTTATTGTTCTCAGTTAAGCCCTATTGAGGGTCAGTCGTTTCATTTAGATCCATTACTTTTATTGCAGACAGTGCAGCGTCCGCAAAAAACCTTGTCCGCCTCCATATATTTTCAGAGGTGATACACGCCTTAGGTTTGTAGTGTGTACAAGCATACGACTCTCTCAGGATGAAATCATCGTACACCTGGAGGCACAGACGTGTTGCTACCGGTGTGAGCACCAGCAACCCGCTTCAGTAAGCCTCAAGCTATCTTTAGAAAAGGATGATCTTTCTTTACTCCTCCTGACTGCCATTTCATTTTGGGAATCTCGCTTTTAGGCGCTTTATATCTTACCTCCTCTGCTTCAAGATGGTCGTCTCTAACCTCTCTAAGGAGGTGAAGCCTTTGCTCTCGCCTGGAAGCAAGAAAATGTGGGTACGCGTGAGGTTTCTAGGAGCACTGGTCGCTCAGAACACACGATCAACCAGCTGCTTGGCAAGGCTCGCGGTCTCCCTGACAATGTTATCCTATCACCAAAACCCAAGGTAGACTTCTGTATGTATAAACAACCTCCTAAGAAGAGAAGGACTGAAACATCTTCGCATCTCACTCAACTAAAAAGAAAAAAAAAAAGTCATCCAAAACTTCTAGGGAACGTTTTTCAAAGAACAATTCAACATCTTCTGCAAAAGGCCCTTCACATTACCGTACGTCAGCTGCTAAACCCCTGCTCGCGAAGGAAATGAAAGGCAAACAACTCGTATCTGCAGAGAAATACAAAGACTGGAGTGAGGTTTTCCGATGACAGTTCCTTCATGTGTGAACAGTCGAGGCGAGGATGGGTGAGGAGGCAGCAGGGGGCCGGCCAGCCGGTGTGACATTCGTTTTGATGAAGGTGAACACCCGTAGGTGGTGATGTTCTGGGGTTGCTTTAATGTTGCAATGGGTAAGGGAGGGTGGTACTTCGTACCTAAGAACATTACAGTTAATGGAGAGCAGTACATGAGGGTGTTAGAGGACAACCTGCTTCCTTTTTTTCTTATGGGATTAACGGGTGTGATCACGTTACGTAGGGTAGTGTCCCTGTCATCAGGCTAGAGAGGTGATGCATTGGTTATCAGAAAAGATATTCAACTGCTGGAGCAGCCTGGAACTCTCCAGACCTTAACCTTGACTGAGGAACCAGATAACAGACAAGCTGCAGCGCCTCATCAGTACCTCGCCTCATTCAGAAGAACCTACAGACCCAAAACTAGGACCTACAACATTTCAAAATCCTTGCCAATTCCGTACGCAGACGACTGCAGACAGTAATCAGGAAAAGGAGAGATGACAAAGTACTAAAATGTAAGAGTAACATCGTCTTTGAAATTATCAAGGGCGAACAAGGCTATTACGGACATTGTGCGTGTCTTCATCTTATTCGTTTATTCGTTGCAGAACATTTTTTTTCCTTTATTTTCAATGAACCTAATTCGGGCATGAGCTTTTGTCTTCGATCGTAAATTCTGATGCTTAAACGTCGTTAAGATTTATGCAATGAATTCATTATGTTGAAAAAAGTCTCTAATTTCCGTAATTAATGAACAAATTTATTGGGTAGTGATTGTTTTGCTTCTTACAAAACACAAAACTCTTTTGGGTTTCTTTCGCTATTTTCGACAATATATGTTTCATACTAACGTTTATTTTGTTTTAGATGTGTCTAAGTTTTTCTACAAAAATCTACATAACTTTATCATGCTGTTACTGTTGTCTGTGAGTTTCTCATGAGCTATTTCCTTACACAACAGCCACTTCTCTATGTCATCATTCCACTATCTTGGCTTCGTTTTAATAAACAGACCGCCTACTACTGCTTTGAAAGTTTTACTGAAGGTTTCCAAGCTATCTGCATGTCATTTCATTAACTATATCATCCAAGATTTGCCTGTTGAGAACAATGCGAAGATCATTAGAATTAGCAGGTTTAAAACCGGGTATTTCTCCGCAACTGTCATGTTGACAACCAATGCAAGCAGCGTTGAAAGCGATCATAAAAGTAATTTGTCGGTGATCACTTGTACCAAACCTTTCTCCAACATTATTAACAAGATCTTCATTCATCGTTCAAACTAAATCCAACATAGACTCTTCGCGTGTAGGATTCTCAACTAATTCTATTACGAGACTATCAAGCAAACTTAGGTACATTCCGTACGCGGGGCCAATAAGAAGAGATCATACCTACTTACATACCAGTATGTTCAAATTTCCTACCATGATAAAGTCTTACTCAGTACAATTTTCTGCAAAATGATCATACTGTCTTTCGTCCGCATCTGGTGTCTGTGCGGGTCGGGTGGCTTTAAACTAATCCTACCGTTATTTTCTTACGAAGTTTTTGTTTCATTTCTATCATTGGAATGAGGCTTCACAGCGAGCAACACCCGACCTCCTACTATATTTCCCCTATCACTATTAAGCATAGTGTAACCTGGGCCTGCGTATACGGCGAGGAAATCTCTATATCACTGATAGCTAACCAAGATAAGGATATAGCAATCTACCATGTAACTTTGTTGCGTATTCTTCGAGCACTGAAATACGACTGAGACTCATAACGGAAAGACCTTACTGAGGGGGACGGGTCTGCCCCACACGGGCTGTGTGTTCTTACCAAACCGCACATGTGGGGTCACCAAGGAGCTTACACCCCAGACTGCTGCATGTTTAGAAATGTTGCCACAATGCTATGAGCTCAACTCCTTCCCAAAACCAAAATGTTTACGAATCTATTACGTAGACTGAAAGCCTTACTAAAGATGGTGTTCTAGTTGCCGATCCCGAGAAGAACTCCTGAAATCATAACATTATTAGTCTTACCTCGGTAACGTTGAACATGCCGGAGATATCCCTCCAACAGCTCTTCCGATCCCTCCTCCATTACATCATTCGTACCTACATGACAAATAACAAACGCGTCATCGTTTGTGGCACCACAAACCGCCTTTATAGCGTGGGCAACATCATCTACCTCGGCACCTGGAGAACGAAAATGTTTATGGTGTGGAGGGAAAGCTCCTGGCATACAATTTCTATGGGTGCCCTTGGGTTATAGAGTCGCCGACGAGCCTTCCTTCATGTTCGTTATCCTCAACATCATCTAAAACCTGAAACCAATTTCTGTAATTACTGGCATCAATGGTAAACGTGTCAGGGGTTCAGCACCTCGTCGCACTACCTGGAAGGGTCGGCTCTTCCTGGAAAGAGAAGAAGGATTACTCTGGGATGTCTCCACACCCACAGCCAGGCTGCCCGACCATAATGGCTCAACCAAATAAGAGGTTAAAGAGACGGGACAACAGGAGGGTGTAACTCTCACAACATACACAAAAAGAAATAGTAACACACACACACACACACACACACACACACACACACACACACACACACAAACACACACACACACACACACACACACACACTACAGATATAGTATCAATTATTTGAAGGTGATACGGTAGTAAAGAGCGAGTTGGTGTTCCTGGAGGGTTTACTGCAGAAAATGTAGAAGGCAAAGTTGTGTGGGGGCATAGCAGTACCGGCGTGGGATGTATGGTACGTTAGGGAGACTGGGAGACTGAATCAAGAAGGTCTGGGAGAATATTCAACTTTAAAAGTCACATTAGGAAACAAGGTACAAATAGTTGTTGTAACGTATAACCTGCCCAGGAAGAACAGTAGAGCAGGGGATGAATACAATGACCAACAGGTATTCAAAGACGTTCTGACTATGTGTAAGCAGCAGGGGACCAGACTGATCATGTCGGGTGGTTCTGATGTCAAGAGAATATATCTGAGCTTCAGGGATGGAAGGCGACAAGAGAACTGTTGAAGTAGATCATTCTTAGGAACATCACAAGTGTATTACGTGCACCAGTGTCGTCTGGAGCCAACCAGAGTGAGGAGAGGATCATGCCCCTGTGTTGAGACTTATGATAACAGAGACCACTGGAGGCAGACAATACTGAGCCACTATAGGGTAAGAGTGATCATAGTATGTGGTGTTAAGGCTGAATCACACTGATGAACATCGTTTAACTTTGTGGAATCTGTAAAGTGCGGGAACCTAATGGTCATTCGCCACGTTTCAGCATGAAGAAGATATTAACAAACTTAAAACTATTTACACAGAGCTATATGATCTGGTCTCGTTCATGCTGTTGTGGAGGCTTGCTTGGGGTGGTACTCCAAGGGAAGCCAAAAGTAAACACGACAGATGGAGTAACAAGAAAACAAGTAAATTCTTGAAAATATAGATCTGGAAAGAGAGCATGAATAAAAATGATGGCGAGTGTAAACATATAGTGTTTTGCAGGTTATACCAGTATGGTGTAGATATGTGGATTCTGGATAAAAGCCTCACGAAAATGTTAAGAAGCACGAAGACATAGTGTCACAGAAATAAGGGAGGAAAGAAGGAGAGAATCTTATTATGAAGAAGGAACAGATGATCCTTAGGTACACTGGCTTATAGAAGGTAGAGGTTACCTGCAAGGATGGAGGAGAGAACAATTTCATCTCAGTTTTATCAGAGGCAAGTTCAGTATCATAGAAATGTTGTTGTCCATAACAGCTGACTAATCAGTAAGTGATTTTAATCACAAGTCGATGGAGAAATGTATAAAGAGTTAAAGTGATCAATTTCAGCCAATATGTTGAAATGAGAACACAGAACCCCCACAGGATAGATGTTAATCCGGGTACACAAGGGGGGAACGAAACTGTTATTGTTGAAGAGGATATTGTCAAACCAATGGTATCAATGGATCACACTAAATCCTTAGGATCAGACTGAACATCCTCACGGGTCGTGAGGGAGTGTGCGATGGGGTCTGCCGAGTCTTAACGGACTATTATAATCAAACAGTCGACTGTGACAGAGGTTGTCAAATGTGAGGTTATTCTTCCATTATACAAGGGGCGATGGAGATGATCCTCAGAATCATACACCGGTGTCGCTGACCAACATAAGATATTGCGAAAAAATTACTAAAAGCGTCAGAACATTTCGATTGCATTGCTACTGAATACCATACAGTGTTTGGATTGAGTGACGTGAGATCATGATTATGACCCTAATCAAATGCTCTAGGTCTCCAAAATTAGACACGTATATGAGAGAGGGACACGTACACTGAATTCATTTCCATCATACAAATACAATTCAAATGATACCACATGATAAGTTATGAGTACAAACGGATAATCAGGTTAATATCAATGGAGAACTGGAAACGTGGAACAGGTTCATATTCAAGCGAAAGAAAAGATGGAATCAATGATTAGGGGAAGTCACGCCAGTGGAGTGCTCCAGAGAGAACAGGACCATACGTTATCATGTTTATAGGTGATCCATCACTAATGGCAGGACCTGGTGATGGGAAAGTCCATGACACATTTCAGTGGGATCTAAAGGCTGGAGGAGCTAGGCAGAAGAGGTGGACGATGAGGATCAATCGAAGTAAAGTGTCATGTATTGAGAAAGGTGAGGGGATCAGAACGACCTATAGGAGATCGAAGAGGGTTATAAGAGAGATCTTGGGATATCAACACAAAACGATTCAATACGTCATGAAGATACAATGAAGAACGTCACTGCAGTTCAAATATTACTGGCAAACGTGATTCAAGATATTGTGTATGTATGCAAAACTTCAACATGTAGATGGCATAGCTTTATGTAACCCTATTTAAAAAAGCTTATAGATAAGATGGAAAGTAACTTATGATATGTGTAACTAGAATGTTATTCACATGGCTGGGTTTGGACAATGGAGACAGGTTGTAAATACTCGTCACCTTCTCTAAACACTAGACGGTAAAGAGTGAGTCTTATCATGACTTAAAATATTCGTTTTAAATCCAGGCGTAACATTATTTGTGCCTCCTTTGCTACATATAAAATGTACAGTCATTTCTCCTGTCATGTGTTAGATCTTCCACTATCACAAACAACCTCGAAAGAACCAAATGGTCGGTGACTTAGTATTTAGCATATGGTCCTGATTTCTCTGAATGATCTGGATCAGGATAGTTTGCACTGCCTGGGTGGAGAGGACTGGGGAACAAAAGTGGAAACTTAAAAACAAAAAAGAAGGGACCTTAGGAAATAAGATTTTTACCAAGAGAATAACAGACAGTAGCAATTCATCAGGTGAGGTTCTGAACATTTTCAAACCAAGACTGAATCGTAAGTGTGTTTAAAGGACAACAATATATCATTTGGACACTTCCCGTAAGATGAAAATAAGCAAACACACAGGACGTTAAGAGGGACTGGCTTAGGGTCGTGGATGGCTGGAATAAACTGGCCACGGTGGGCAGTGAATGCCGGCAATTTACCACGTTTAAGAGGCTACTTAACGGTATAGAAACTTCAGTAGATGGGGCCGCCACTTCGGTGTAGGACTCCCTCACCGAACTGTACAAGTACGTAATCAGAGTCGACATACAAAAGTCTAAAAAAAAAAATGCATAAGAGTACAGAAGGTTTCAATGGTGAAGCTCTTCGAATACGCGACCTGTAAATAACTTGAATAGATGATTAGAAAAGAAACTAACAAGTAAATGAAAGAGAGAAAATATCAAGTGAGAGACAACCACGGAATCAGGTCAAAGAAGTCGTGCGTAAGAAATCTCTTGACCTTCTATGAAAGAGTGAGCTACGTTATAGACAATAGAGAAGGGCGGGTGTATTGTGTTCCTGGACTGCAAGGTATCATATAACACCTTATCACTTACGTGGATGGTAAAGAAGCTGGATCGCCGGAAAGGAATAAGGAGGAGACTTCTTCGGTGGATAAAACATTACCTAAAGAGGAAGGGAGCCAAATGACGCACGTCAAAGGAGCCTTCTCGAGATGGGTTGAGGTCACCAGTGTTGTGCCGCAGGGCTCGGTCCTGGGACCACTGTTCCTCTTGATGCACTAACAAGGGAACCCAGACAAACCCCAGCGTTGGTCTGATGCATCGTAAATGAAATTCAGTCGGAGTACAAACTGTACAAATGAGGATGGAACACAGGGAAAGAAGGCCTGGATAGTAATATCATCTAGCAGGAAATAAGCTGTAGGAGAAATCTGTGGGTGGGAGAGACTTGGAAATCGACACTATACCCAACCAGTCGCCAGAGCTTCAGTTCAGAACTGGTAAACTGTCTGCTGACAAATACTATAATCGCATTCAAATACATGAGTGAGTTAATGCTCTACAAACTATTCACTGCGTGTACAGGGTATAAACCACAATAAGCTTCTCAAGTTTCGTCATAACAATCCACCCCTCTCGTTTTTTTTTTTTTTTAATTTTCCAAAGGAAGGAACAGAGAAGGGGGCCAGGTGAGGATGTTTCCTCAGAGGCCCAGTCCTCTGTTCTTAACGCTACCTCGCTGAGGCGGGAAATGGCGAATAGTATGAAAGAAAAAAAAAAAAAAAAAAAAAAAAAAAAATATATATATATATATATATATATATATATATATATATATATATATATATATATATATATATATATATATATATATATATATTCTTTCTTTCTTTCATACTATTCGCCATTCCCCACGTTAGCGAGGTAGCGTTAAGAACAGAGGACTGGGCCTCTGAGGGAATATCCTCACCTGGCCCCCTTCTCTGTTCCTTCTTTGTGAAAAAAAAAAAAAAAAAAAAAAAATATATATATATATATATATATATATATATATATATATATATATATATATATATATATATATATATATATATATATATATATATCCCTGGGGATAGGGGAGAAAGAATACTTCCCACGTATTCCCTGCGTGTCGTAGAAGGCGACTAAATGGGGAGGGAGCGGGGGGCTGGAAATCCTCCCCTCTTTTTTTTTTTTTTTTTTTTTTTAATTTTCCAAAAGAAGGAACAGAGGGGGCCAGGTGAGGATATTCCAAAAAAGGCCCAGTCCTCTGTTCTTAACGCTACCTCGCTATCGCGGGAAATGGCGAATAGTATGAAAAAAAAAAAAAAAAAAAAATATATATATATATATATATATATATATATATATATATATATATATATATATATATATATATATATATATATATATATATATATATATAATAATAATAATAATAATAATAATAACATAATGAGCAGTGAGACGACTTCTCGTGAAAACTGGAAGTAATTCTTGCTCAAATTACTTTGCAGACCCGGGCAATGGAAAATGGAATAGAATTAATGAACTTTATTGAAAACTACAATTTCAGTACGACCATAAGAAACACAGTCAGCCTCAACTGATAAAAGCTGAACCTAAAGTATGGTACTCATGCTCTTTTACGTCACCTTTACATCACAAAGTTCAAAATACGACGTTCCTTCCCACCCATACTGGAACTTGCAGCAGCAGTGTAGTAAAAATTCTTGGATCTGATAACACTAAAGTGTTTATATTGGAAAGTTACCATTAAACAAAGATAAGACAAGAAAGTTAATCCAATACTCCAAGCATGATTGATAACATCCCATAACAACGTCGGTGAGTTACACGCACTCACACTCCACACACACACACACACACACACACACACACACACACACACACACTACTGTCACCATAACAACGTCGGTGAGTTACACGCACTCACACTCCACACACACACACACACACACACACACACACACTACTGTCACCATAACAACGACGGTGAGTTACACGCACTCACACTCCACACACACACACACACACACACACACACACACACACACACTACTGTCACCATAACAACGACGGTGAGTTACACGCACTCACACTCCACACACACACACACACACACACACACACTACTGTCACCATAACAACGTCGGTGAGTTACACGCACTCACACTCCACACACACACACACACACACACACACACACTACTGTCACCATAACAACGACGGTGAGTTACACGCACTCACACTCCACACACACACACACACACACACACTACTGTCACCATAACAACGACGGTGAGTTACACGCACTCACACTCCACACACACACACACACACACACACACACACTACTGTCACCATAACAACGACGGTGAGTTACACGCACTCACACTCCACACACACACACACACACACACACACACACACACTACTGTCACCATAACAACGACGGTGAGTTACACGCACTCACACTCCACACGCCCACCACACACACACACACACACACACACACACACACACACACACACACACACACACACTACTGTCACCATAACAACGTCGGTGAGTTACACGCACTCACACTCCACACACACACACACACACACACACACTACTGTCACCATAACAACGACGGTGAATTACGTGGACAAACGCACCACACTGACATTTGCCGGTTCATAACAGGTCCAAAACACAGGACTCCCAGGTACAGTCAGTGGGGTGAGGACGCTCTGCCTCTACACCTCATTCACACGTACCTTCAGTTGAGATCACCACACACTAACACCTGTCTTTCCACTGGAAACTTAATATGAAATGCCTTTCACTCTCAATAGGTAATTCACCCAATCCGTCTCCCTCCAGTTGGTCTACCTCCTCCCTCTGTGCCTCTGCCTTCCTCATCGTCATGTTATCCACAGCTTCCACTCACACGCTGAACAACTAACTCTCTGACAATACAAACTGTTATGATACCTTCTTCCTCCAGGAGTTCTCCAGTCTCCTGATAAAGCAAGAAGCTTCTGCGTCTCTCACTGTTCATCACTCCATACTACAGACACTACGATGTCACGTCTGAACATACGTACACAGCCTTCTTGTAGTCTGTTTCCCCTCACCTCTGCCTTCACCAGCGCCATGCTATATTACCCTCGCCTCTTGAACCCCAAACACCTTTCCAGAATGTACTTCTTCTTCATCTCAGCTGCTCTGATAGAGAGACCTCTCAGATCTCTCACACTCGAAAACCTGGTTGTTAATGACCTTCACTCCCGACCTCCTCTCCCTACAACATCATGGAAGAGATATCTTGATGTCTGGTTGAGAACAGTTCCAGCTGAACCCGGGACTGATAATCATGTATGGTGAGTAGCGGCAGAAACAATATTACACATCAAGCCTTAGCCTTGCCTACTGGAAAACTCTCATCGTATGTCGTAGCCATAGATAGGTGGGTAGGTCGGTGGATGATGTGAGTGGGTACGACTCCATCAAAGCGTCTTAAACATTCACCTCATCATCGTAGCCCGAAGGAAGCCCAGTCATTCATACTACCCCTCAGGTAAGACCATGTAAACATGATGTAAAGTGATGCCTACATGTGTGAAGCCATTGTAACGCAGGCAACTCACCGTGTTGTGGATGAACTCCCCATCCTCTTTGAAAACAATATTCTTGAAATCAATTGGATTGAACTGCAATCCCATAGTCCCGCCAGGTATCATGTCTGTAGTACCACGTACATATCTTCAGTACACAACAGGACTAGGAAGTTTCAGTACAATGATTCGTTCATGGACCTTTCAGTAACCAGTTACCTGAAATATTACATCTACATAAGTATACAGGCAATACAACATAAGTATATAAACAATACAAGTTAAGAATACAAGCAATACAACATGAGTATACAAAATACAACATAAATATACAATCAATACAAAATAAGCATACAAACGATACAACACAAGTATACAAGCAATACAACATGAGTATACAAACAATACAACATAAATATACAATCAATACAAAATAAGCATACAAACGATACAACATAAGTATACAAGCAATACCAAGATATTTGCAGGACGAACTATTTACATAAACGGAGTTACAAAACTGTTGACAGACAACCACAGGGAATTATGACACAAGTGACCAACATGTTTCAATATACCGAGGCAAAAACGCATTTTCTTTCTTCTAATTTTAGTTCGAAGTTTAAAAGCTAGTCCTGGTGTAAAGCGTCGACCTGTTATACATCAACTGATTGTGTATTGATCTTAGATTAATAGATTAATAGATTTAACGTCGTTCTATATATGATAAATATCAGGTTCAACTCGTACTGATATATTGTAATGTATTCTGCCTGCAAGCAACAACGAGAAAAATATTAACTGTACAGCACAACGTGAGATGCCTCATAAGATAAACATAGCCAGAATCCTCTCCTCATTTGGTCTAGTGTGAGAGATGCCGATGATCCTCCGGATGACCCTGTTGATGAGAGATTAAATCAGAGTACCAGACGACACACCGCCGTGGGTACACGGGTCGTCCTGACAACTGCTGGCGACCCTGTCCACTAACGCCCGATATGTCGGGAAAACCTGCAAGTCAGAGGTTGCGTTGTGAGGACCCAGACAGGGAACACGACAGCCTGCACGTCAGGATTCCCAGTACATTTCATGGATTGGTCATTCATCGTCTCAATCACCTTTTTTTCTTCCTTAATCTCATCACGTCTTCGCTTCGCCTTCTCCGTTATCGTGAGAGCCACATTTACACTTGTCAAGACAGTTGATATCACCCATAATCTATGATACGCGAGACGCAACCAAGCTTTTGCTCTTTTTTTCCCCGAACTTGAGAAATGTAAGAGAAGAAAGAAAGGTCACGTCCTGATTTCAGGGGATAGAACAAGTGGGTGAGTCAGGAGCAAGAGCTGATGACAATGAATGAAATAAAAACATCGTAAACATGGTGACCTTCATGCCTTATCCCCTTATAGCAGAAGCTCCACACACACACACACACACACACACACACACACACACACACACACACACACATAGTGATAGCGTCTGTGGTCTTAGCCCGACGCCGACGTTGGCCCTGACTGTTGATAAACCAACCAACCAACCACGACAATATAACCCTTGGATATGATGGTTAGGCCAGACCATCATACCCAAGGGATGTTAAGTCTTGTTCAAGGGTCGTACATTTGTGTTCAAAGGGGGTCGTACAGCCGTGCTCAAGGATCGTGCCGCCGTGCCCAAGGGACGTACCGTCGTGCTTAATGGTTATACCGTCGTGGTGAAGGATCGTGCCGCCGTGCGCAAGGGTCGTACCGCCGAGGTCAGGGGTTTGTAAGCATACTACCGGAAGGAGGCGATGATAAGGGATGGCTCAGGGAAATCCTGTCCTGGGTGCACGGGAGCCTACCTCATTGTGATATCCACAGTACATTGTAAGACTATAAGGTTCAGTGCTCTATGTGAAATACAACATATAAGTGTATCATGTCAGAATACATTATAAAAAGAGAGACTTTAGTTTTGTCTAGAGAGAGGCGCATGTTCAGTTAGTGTGTACTGACGAAGGCTGTGGTAGACCATACTATCAGCCACAACATGAGGTACAGTGCACAATGAGGGAATGTGAGTGTATACCGTGACGAGTGACTGAGGATGTCAAGTATGTGTGATGCTGCGTTTCACTGCTGTGAAATGTTGAAGTCTAACATTTAATAAAAGGCTACCTTATACCATCCATATAAAGCAGTGAGAGAAATTACGGTATGGCGTATGGCATACTTCCTTGCATCCTAAGAGAATGTTACTATGGGGCAGCCACAATCCTAGCACGACTATTTCCTCTATCTGAAATCCCTAACTTTTCTGTTCTCGTGGAAGCATGCTCAGTGCAGCCCATCCCTTCTTCCTGAATACCAATAAGGCTTTCGCAGCACAAAGTCTACAGGTGGTCAACTCTCCCATGTGACTCACTTCTCGTCTTCGCTCCTCAGGGATTTTGTCCCCGACATCTCCAAAGCGTCTGACTCGATGTGGCATAAGTCTTTGCTTTCTGAACTTCCTCCTCTGGTTTTTCTGATTCTCTTTGTTCCCTGACGCACAGCTTCCTCTCCAGTCGGTCCACTGCAGTACTCGGTGATGCAGCAACTTCCCACTCAGAGTTCTCTCCTTCCGTGAACTTTCTTTCTCCTCTTCAACTCACGAAATGTGATCATAAATGTCTATGACTTTGCTTATTACAGGTGTCGCTGTGCAGGTGGTGTACTACGTTGATGTGCAGACGTAGGAGATAAACCAGGCCTTGTATAAAGAGGTTCTGTTTCGATTAAGATATAAAATTAGGAGACACCAACATCACCTGTTGGACAACAGTCAATGGTGTCTGAACCATGACAACATTCTTTCACACTTCCCTACACTTGTTCTACAACTTTGGCCTCAACACATCCTACTGCACCACTTCCGTATTCACCTGACCTCGTCCCATGTTCTCTTTTTCTGTTCCCAAAAATCAAAATGGAGCTTAAAGGAAGAAGATTTCATGACATTCCAACTTTCTATCAGTTCACAGTTGAAGACTTCCAGGGTTGCCTCCACACGTGGCAGACACGTGGGGACACTTGGGTATCATCCGAGGCAGATTGATCTGAAGGCGACTGATTATAAGAATGTTGTATCTTCACTTCTGTTTAACATAAAAGTTAGGTCTTAGAACATTTTGATCACACCTCAGATAACCCTATCAACTATCACGGTGATGATTCTGCTTTCCGTACCTCAACTCATTATTTTCCTCTCTTATTCACTCACTCATGTTCTTCTTCTCGCACTGAGCACATATCCTCTTGATCCGGACCTGTGTAATATCTCGGAATGGGGAAGCAGAAGTCTGGTTAAGGTCAATCCTGCCTAATTATAATTTCTACGAACAGTTCTTCCAAAATGTCACCAGAATCAATCTGTTCAACTTCAGACCCATATAATTCATCTCTGTAATAATACAAACATGTTAGATATAACCATATCCTTCACTCTCACTTGGAAACCCGCCCTAATCAACATAAAATTTGCTTCCCCAAAACCTTGGGGGTGTTGCACAGGTGCCATAATCAATTTTCTTGCGAGTAGCGGTTTGATGTAAACAAAGGTGTAATTCGTCTCGGTATGGAGTACTGAGGTAAGTTTTCCTCAGCCTCTTTATAGCTACAGAGGAATCAAATGGCCTTCCGTGTTGGGATTGCCTCCCTCCTCCATTCTTCTCTGTCCGCCATGATGGTGTTGTCTTCTCCCTGTTCTCCAGGTATCATTTTCTCTACTGCTCTCGTGGGCTGCCTGCATGTGACCCTGCCAACAAAGTTTGGACCTGTCACTAGATCCCGGGTGCTGCCTCCCACAGCTTGTGTGTGGAGACCAGCCACACGAGGATTTACCGTTATAATCCCACCTTCATTTGA
The DNA here is from genome assembly GCF_036320965.1 of Panulirus ornatus. NCBI lineage: Eukaryota > Metazoa > Arthropoda > Malacostraca > Decapoda > Palinuridae > Panulirus > Panulirus ornatus. The sequence continues at coordinate 976,171 of NC_092224.1, read as the reverse complement.
TCAGTAAAGCTGTGGGAGTCACTTCTTTTATCATTTCCTCTTCCCATAAACTCTCTACCTTCATAAGTCAGGTCCACAAACACCTGAGGAGCTCCAATTAATTCATTCGTTCTTTTTCACGATTGTCACATGTTTTACATTAGCCATGTGGGTCACTGTTACCAAAAAGGAATTACTTTCTTTGCTCAAATGTATTTGTGGGGAAAAAGTAGTTGTAAAAATCAATCTGATTCCGACAAAGTTTCAGTCCGTAAAAATAAGGAAAAATGGGTTAGGTTAGAATGTTATTGACTCTAACTAGAACAGGCCATCCCAACCAGATGAAACTGAGCTAAATTATTTTGTACGGTATAATGATAGTATTTCTTGCTAAATTGCAGAATAAAATTCTTTAATCATCTCGAAGAAGGTGACAACTTTTGACCTGCGGTGCGTGCAAGCTGATTAACCCACTAATTAAAGTCATTTATTCTCCTTGCGTCAGCTTATCATCATGAAGGTAGTACGAAGCCTGGCTATGAGTGATGGGCTCTGGTTCCCGTGCATCCTGCATGGTAGGCAAGCAGCTCGTGTGTGTGTGTGCAGCTGAAGCTGTTGTTAAGCTGTTCCTGCCGCTGGCTCGCTGGGGCGGGAAGGGTAATTAGGTATACAAAAAAACAAGGAGTAAATATCTTGTCCCCAGAGACAAGGAGAGAGAGAGAGAGAGAGAGAGAGAGAGAGAGAGAGAGAGAGAGAGAGAGAGAGAGAGAGAGAGAGAGAGAGAGAGAGAGAGAGAGAGAGAGAGAGAGAGAGAGAGAGAGAGAGAGAGAGAGAGAGAGAGAGAGAGAGAGGCTGGGAGATGGGGCGGAGACGAGACGTTCGCCTCGGCCACACCATCTTCAGGTTACACATGTTTATCCTTCCCTGTATATCCTCACCTCTAACGCGGCCGCGCGCACACTACTTTCTTATTCTCATGTTCAGATAATAACATCAAGTACGAGGAATTATTCCAGTACTGTTCAGATAGAGGAGAGGGTAATTAGCAGGTCAGATAGAGGAGAGGGTGATTAGCTTGTATAGTAGAAATATGAGAGGAGCAAGTTGCTTGGCCTTCTGGAGCCATTTACACGCCAGTTAAGGTAACGAGGTCAGGGTTTACCAAGCGTTGTTCCTGGACGACGATGGCGATCCATCACAATGTGATCTTCTTGTCAAGATAGTCCCAGGTTCATGCTGACGTACTCCCGTGTAACGTCTGAGGAACTGTTCTTGTATAACTGAAGTTCACAAATGAACAATGATGCTATTTATTTTCCTTTTTCCAGGAGAAGATGAAGAATGAGGAGGCTGAAAAAAACAAGGACAAAGAGGAGAACAAGGATGGGAAGAAAGCCAAACAAGAGGAGAAGGAGAAGAAGAAGAAGACGAAGACGAAGACGAAGGATGCTTCTAAAAAGAAAAACAAAAAAGATGAATTATAATTTCTTGAGTATCCGTCCACGGCACATATCCCTCACCATGCTATTATCTAACACATTGATTACCCAGTCATGAATAATACTTTGTAAAAGTCTTATACATAAATCCAAAGTAAAGGATCTGATACCAATTAGCAGTTTTTCTCCCGTCAGTAAAAGCCAGATAATGAGTGGTGATGGTACGTGTGGCACGCTGCAAGTGACTGGCCTTGCCTGGGTGAGGGTTCAACCTGCTCAGTAATGGCAGGCTGAAGTCTTCAACCACAGCCTCCTGCATCGTGTGCACATATCATAAAAAAGTATTTACTTGAAGCCACATGTTGGTACCAGCTTCACCAGCCTGGCATTCTTTCACGTCTAGATTTTCCCGCAGTCCAACGAGATTTGTTTTGTTATAATCAGTAACTTGATTCTTGTCCAATTTTTTTTTTTCCTCTCTCCAAGTCTTATGGCTTCCTGCCTGATCCAGCGAGAATTTCCTCTCGTTCGCTCTCTCAGTCGTCAGAATCTATCCTTTTTATTGACATCTGGCAGCATCTGCACATGAGATTCATAAACCTGTTGTTACTATCTACTCTAGAATAAGATTTCTTCATCTTCGTCAATATTTTCTTCACAAATATCACGACATCTGAAACTCATAACGCGAGCGGCGAAGACAGTACGGCCTGGTGTGGGCAACCGCGTCCCGTGATGCTGTCTCTTGATCCAGAACCAGGGACAGTGAGAGGACCGCCAGGGGTCACGCCAGTGTCTCGCACCTGCACACACACATTCCATAAGCACTGACCCACAACTGTTGTGGCCATGTTGTTGTGGCTGTGGTAATGAATCGGCCGACCGATGATGACTAAATGACTTACCCGCCTCTAAGCTGGTGTTGTAAGTGGCTGTTCTGGTCACAAAACATCAGCCAACTTTATTATTATCATTATCATTATTATCATTATCATCATTACTATTACTATCATCATCATCATCATTATTATTATCATTATTATCATTATTATCAATATTATTATCATCATCACCATTAATCATTATCATTATTATCATTTTCATGATCATCATTATCATTATTATCATTATCATTAGTAGTAGTAGTAGTATAAGCAGTAGTATCATTATCATTACAGGAAAGGAAAATACTGCCCACACATCTGCATGTCGCAGAGGGCGACTAAAAGGGACGGGACCGTACGTCCTGGATATCCTCCTCTCTTGTGTGCTGTTCCAAAAGCAGAAAAAGACGAAGCGGGCAAACGAGGAATGTTTCCTCAACGCCTCATTCATCTGGTCTTGACGCTAACACGTCTACGCGGAAAATAGCGAACACTTAGGAAAAAGGAATTATCATTATCATCGCTATTACCATTATACTACATTTAACTATCGATGGACTTTATTTTTCCGGCAAAAATGTTGGTACAAGTGATCACTGACAAATTACTTTTGAGGTCACATTCAGCATGACTGTCGTGAAAAAATGCACGATATCAAACTTGTAACTTTCAACGATCTCTGCATTGCTCTTGACAGGCAAACCTGGGATGATATGGTCAATGAAAATGACTTGGAAAAGCTTTAGTAAAATCTTCAAAGCAGCAGTAGAGGGAACATAGTATGTGCCAATGCAAACAATTTATTTCTAAAACTCAGCCCAGGTGGCGGAATGGTGATATAAGTAAATGCTTATTGTCCATGAAAGCTGCTCATAACAAACGCTCTTTACAGAGACCAAGAACAACATGATAAAGTAAGTTATGTAAATCTGCTTTGGGAAAGTAAGACACTTATATGACAAAGAATATGTCAACGTGAAGCGTATATTGCTGAAAATAGCAAAAGAACCCCGAAGGAGTTTTACATTATTTCAGAAGCAAGAGAATCTTTTACAAAGTCAATCGGTCCATTAATCACAAAAAACGTTGACTTATTCAAGACAATGAAGCCGTGGCAAAAATCTAAAATGATTTTGTGCAGCTTTATTTACGATCGAAGACACAACTCACGTTCTGAATCCAAGTTATCAACAACAAGAGAGGAGAATGTTCTGCAACAAACTGACATAAAAACTGAAGACATTCTATCAACAATAAACGGAATGAAAACAAAGAAAACGGTTGGCCTTGGTAAGTTTACTCCGGGGACAATGAAAAAGGCGAATAATGAGATAGTTAAGCCTTTGACTGCCCTTTTCAGCACGTCACTTGCTACAGGGAAAGTTCCAGGCGAATGGAAGCTTGCTAATGTAACGCCGATATTCAAAAAAGGTAGTAAGACACTACTCGGAAATCATCGTCCAATCAGCTTAAAGTCTGTAGTTGGAAAACTTCTCAAAACCATCATTCGAGACAAAATTGTAAACCAATTAAAGGTGCACCACTTAATACTGGATTTTCATCAGGGTTTTCAATATAATTCCTCATGTCTGACAAATCTGTATATCTTATGACATGATCACAACGTAATATTATGTTAAGTATAGCAACTGATGTCATCTATCTAGATTTTCATAAAGCGTTCGACCATTCGATAATGTTCTGTATTAAAGGTTACTAACAAAAACTAAGTCACATGCTGTTGATGGGGTTGTACTTCGGTGGATAGGAAACTGACTGACTGGCTGTAAACACAGTCAAGCCGCAAAGAACCGGTTCTCTTTCACATATATATGAATGACATTGATTGCCTGCATTCTAAGAAGCCAAAATTCGCAGAGGGTTTTAAGCTGGTCAATCAATCTATAATTGAACGTCTACAGCTTCAATTTGACATAAACTAATTGATAGACAGGGTTCAGGTGGCAAATGTATGAAGTGTACAACTAGTTGTATCGGTCGTAAAAACGATGATGCAAGTTACAGTATGACTTCTCAGGAACAGCAAAAGGTCAATGAGGAAAAAGCCCTGGACGTAATAATCGCTGGTGACCTAAATCCAATTACTGGACAGAAGCTGTGAAAGGAGCAAACGAAATTCTTAGATGCGTAGGTTAGGCCTTCGAATCTAAGTCCAGGGAAAATCTTCCTTATTCTTTAAACGTCACTGGATCGTCCACATCTTCAGTACTGTGTTCAGTTTTGGTCACTCTGTCTAGAATAAAGACATGACCAGACTGGAGAGAGTGGCAGCGACGAGCTAACAAGATGATCCCTCGGCAGTGAAGCTAATCTTACGAGAACCGACTAAACGACTTGAATCTATGTAGCTTAGAAAAGATAAGGTCGAGGGGATCTAATACAGGTAATCAGAATTATAAAAAGTTTTGATTCTTCATCTAACAGGTTACTTGAGACTTGATTCGTCTGATTTCACTTGTAATGGATACAAACTCGAATGAGGCGAACTACTTTTACTTCAACAAGAATGACTGAACAATCAGAGTAATTGGAAGCGGATGCTTATAAGAACAGATCTGATACTTTTTTTCACTGCAAATCCACGATTTACACAGCTTGCGCCTCCTTAGTCACACAGTTTACAGTTTGGATTATGTGTTTGCCTTCTGACTTCTGCCACACTCTGTGCGTTTCTGATGTTTTCCACAATGCAGTCTGAATTTCTTCGCATATCTATCTTTTCAGCTCATAAGGCTCCTGGAAGCCCATAAGTAGGCAGTGATAACAGCAGTGAACAATTTGGCACAATGTAATTAGTTTACGAACACATCTAATATATAAACCAGCAGAATATCCTTCAACATTTCCATTTTGTGGTCTTACAGTTTTGAATCACTGATAATCAAACACAAGAAGACTAACATGTATACAGCAAACATGAAAGAGACACAAAACAGTAAACATTGAACACAAGCACACATTTAGCAACCTATCCAGACAAACAAATGGTGAACCTACAACACAAATGACCTCTGCTAAGGTCCATAGCGGGTGTAGCAGGAAGCGAGCAGAGGCCAGGCAGACAAGCTCTCCAGGGCTGACGAGCTGTGGCGTACGTGGCAACTCTATCTGCGACCGCCAACCCAACCACCACCGCCCCGACCTCCTCTTTAGGTTCCATCAAAGAAAACGACAAGCAGCTCTGTAAGTCTCCAGTGCGTTCAAACCATTCTGACATATACGGTATGAAAACGGATCTATAAGACAAAAGGCGAGTTAACTTATGAACCGGGGAATATATATATATATATATATATATATATATATATATATATATATATATATATATATATATATATATATATATATATATATATATATATATTTATTATACTTTGTCGCTGTCTCCCGCGTTTGCGAGGTAGCGCAAGGAAAAAGACGAAAGAAATGGCCCCCCCCCCCCATACACATGTATATACATACGTCCACACACGCAAATATACACACCTACACAGCTTTCCATGGTTTACCCCAGACGCTTCACATGCCCTGATTCAATCCACTGACAGCACGTCAACCCCGGTATACCACATCGCTCCAATTCACTCTATTCCTTGCCCTCCTTTCACCCTCCTGCATGTTCAGGCCCCGATCACACAAAATCTTTTTCACTTCATCTTTCCACCTCCAATTTGGATTCCCTCTTCTCCTCGTTCCCTCCACCTCCGACACATATATCCTCTTGGTCAATCTTTCCTCACTCATTCTCTCCATGTGCCCAAACCACTTCAAAACACCCTCTTCTGCTCTCTCAACCACGCTCTTTTTATTTCCACACATCTCTCTTACCCTTACGTTACTCACTCGATCAAACCACCTCACACCACACATTGTCCTCAAACATCTCATTTCCAGCACATCCATCCTCCTGCGCACAACTCTATCCATATATATATATATATATATATATATATATATATATATATATATATATATATATATATTGGGGATAGGGGATAAGAATACTTCCCACGTATTCCCTGCGTGTCGTAGAAGGCGACTAAAAGGGGAGGGAGTGGGGGCTGGAAATCCTCCCCTCTCGTTTTTTTTTTTTTCCAAAAGAAGGAACAGAGGGGGCCAGGTGAGGATATTCTAAAAAAGGCCCAGTCCTCTGTTCCTAACGCTACCTCGCTAACGCGGGAAATGGCGAATAGTTTAAAAGAAAGAAAAATCTATTTATCTATATATATATATATATATATATATATATATATATATATATATATATATATATATATATATATATAGTAGTTTCAACAATGTTGTATGGTTGCGAGGCGTGGGCTATGGATAGAGTTGTGCGCAGGAGGATGGATGTGCTGGAAATGAGATGTTTGAGGACAATGTGTGGTGTGAGGTGGTTTGATCGAGTAAGTAACGTAAGGGTAAGAGAGATGTGTGGAAATAAAAAGAGCGTGGTTGAGAGAGCAGAAGAGGGTGTTTTAAAATGGTTTGGGCACATGGAGAGAATGAGTGAGGAAAGATTGACCAAGAGGATATATGTGTCGGAGGTGGAGGGAACGAGGAGAAGAGGGAGACCAAATTGGAGGTGGAAAGATGGAGTGAAAAAGATTTTGTGTGATCGGGGCCTGAACATGCAGGAGGGTGAAAGGAGGGCAAGGAATAGAGTGAATTGGAGCGATGTGGTATACAGGGGTTGACGTGCTGTCAGTGGATTGAATCAAGGCATGTGAAGCGTCCGGGGTAAACCATGGAAAGCTGTGTAGGTATGTATATTTGTGTGTGTGGACGTGTGTATGTACATGTGTATGGGGGGGTTGGGCCATTTCTTTCGTCTGTTTCCTTGCGCTACCTCGCAAACGCGGGAGACAGCGACAAAGTATAAAAAAAAAAAAAAAAAAAAAATATATATATATATATATATATATATATATATATATATATATATATATATATATATATATATATATATTAAGAATATATAGTGTGGGAGGCAAGTTGTTAGAAGCAGTGAAAAGTTTTTATCGAGGATGTAAGGCATGTGTACGTGTAGGAAGAGAGGAAAGTGATTGGTTCTCAGTGAATGTAGGTTTGCGGCAGGGGTGTGTGATGTCTCCATGGTTGTTTAATTTGTTTATGGATGGGGTTGTTAGGGAGGTGAATGCAAGAGTTTTGGAAAGAGGCGCAAGTATGAAGTCTGTTGGGGATGAGAGAGCTTGGGAAGTGAGTCAGTTGTTGTTTGCTGATGATACAGCGCTGGTGGCTGATTCATGTGAGAAACTGCAGAAGCCGGTGACTGAGTTTGGTAAAGTGTGTGAAAGAAGAAAGTTAAGAGTAAATGTGAATAAGAGCAAGGTTATTAGGTACAGTAGGGTTGAGGGTCAAGTCAATTGGGAGGTGAGTTTGAATGGAGAAAAACTGGAGGAAGTGAAGTGTTTTAGATATCTGGGAGTGTATCTGGCAGCGGATGGAACCATGGAAGCGGAAGTGGATCATAGGGTGGGGGAGGGGGCGAAAATTCTGGGAGCCTTGAAGAATGTGTGGAAGTCGAGAACATTATCTCGGAAAGCAAAAATGGGTATGTTTGAAGGAATAGTGGTTCCAACAATGTTGTATGGTTGCGAGGCGTGGACTATGGATAGAGTTGTGCGCAGGAGGATGGATGTGCTGGAAATGAGATGTTTGAGGACAATGTGTGGTGTGAGGTGGTTTGATCGAGTGAGTAACGTAAGGGTAAGAGAGATGTGTGGAAATAAAAAGAGCGTGGTTGAGAGAGCAGAAGAGGGTGTTTTGAAATGGTTTGGTCACATGGAGAGAATGAGTGAGGAAAGATTGACCAAGAGGATATATGTGTCGGAGGTGGAGGGAACGAGGAGAAGAGGGAGACCAAATTGGAGATGGAAAGATGGAGTGAAAAAGATTTTGTGTGATCGGGGCCTGAACATGCAGGAGGATGAAAGGAGGGCAAGGAATAGAGTGAATTGGAGCGATGTGGTATACCGGGGTTGACGTGCTGTCAGTGGATTGAATCAAGGCATGTGAAGCGTCTGGGGTAAACCATGGAGGGCTGTGTAGGTATGTATATTTGCGTGTGTGGACGTATGTATATACATGTGTATGGGGGTGGGTTGGGCCATTTCTTTCGTCTGTTTCCTTGCGCTACCTCGCAAACGCGGGAGACAGAGGCAAAGCAAAAAAAAAAAAAAAAAAAAAAAAAAAAAAATATATATATATATATATATATATATATATATATATATATATATATATATATATATATATATATATATATATATATATATATTGTCGCTGTCTCCCGCGTTAGCGAGGTAGCGCAAGGAAACAGAAGAAAGAATGGCCCAACCAAGCCACATACACATGTATATACATACACGTCCACACACAGCACATATACATACCTATATCTCAACGTATACATATATAAACACACACAGATATATGGATATATACACATGTACGTATTCATACTGTCTGGCCTTATTAACTCTCGTCGCCACCCCGCCACACATGAAATGACAACCCCCTCCCCCTGCATGTGCGGGAGGTAGCGCTAGAAAAAGACAATAAAGGCCACATTCGTTCACACTCAGTCTCTAGCTGTCATGTATAATTCACCGAAACCACAGCTCCCTTTCCACATCCAGGCCCCACACAACTTTCCATAGTTTACCCAAGACGCTTCACATGCCCAGGTTCAATCCATTGACAGCACATCGACCCCGGTATACCACATCGTTCCAATTCACTCTATTCCTTGCACGCCTTTCACCCTCCTGCATGTTCAGGCCCCAATCACTCAGTCTTTTTCACTCCATCTTTCCACCTCCAATTTGGTCTCCCACTTCTCCTCGTTCCCTTCACCTCTGACACATATATCCTCTTTGTCAATCTTTCCTCACTCATTCTCTCCATGTGACCAAACCATTTCAAAACACCCTCTTCTGCTCTCTCAACCACACTCTTTTTATCACCACACATCTCTCTTACCCTTTCATTACTTACTCGATCAAACTACCTCACACCACATATTGTCCTCAAACATCTCATTTCCAGCACATCCACCCTCCTCCGCACAACTCTATCTATAGCCCACGCCTCGCATCCATATAACATTGTTGGAACCACTATTCCTTCAAACATACCCATTTTTGCTTTCCAAGATAAAGTTCTCGACTTCCACACATTTTCCAACGTTCCCAGAAATTTCGCCCCCTCCCCCACCCAGTGACTCACTTCCGCTTACATGGTTCCATCCACTGCCAGATCCATTCCCAGATATCTAAAACACTTTACTTCCTCCAGTTTTTCTTCATTCAAACTTGCCTCCCAAGTGACTTGTCCCTCAACCCTACAGTACCTAATAATTTTGCTCTTATTCACATTTACTCTCAACTTTCTTCTTTCACACATTTTGCCAAACTCATTCACCAGCTTTTGCAGTTTCTCACCCGAATCAGCCACCAGCGCTGTATCATCAGCGAACAACAATTGACTCACTTCCCAAGCTCTCTCATCCAAGCTCCCTAACAACCCCCTCCATAAATAAATTAAACAACCATGGAAACATCACGCAACCCTGCCACAAACCGACATTCACAGAGAACCAATCACTTTCCTCTCTTCCTACTCGTACACATGTCTTACATTCTCGATAAAAACTTTTCACTGCTTCTAACAACTTGCCTCCCACACCATATATTCTTAATACCTTCCACAGAGCATCTCTAACTCTATCATATGCCTTCTCCAGATCCATAAATGCTACATACAAATCCATTTGTTTTTCTAAGTATTTCTCACATACATTCTTCAAAGCAAACACCTGATCCACACATCCTCTACCACTTCTGAAACCATACTGCTTTTCCCCAATCTGATGCTCTGTACATGTCTTCACCATCTCAATCAATACCCTCCCATATAGTTTCCCAGGAATACCCAACAAACTTATACCTCTGTGATTTGAGCACTCACCTTTATCCCCTTTGCCTTTGTACAATGGCACTATGCATGCATTCCGCCAATCCCCAGGCACCTCACCATGAGCCATACATACATTAAATATCCTTACCAATCAGTCAACAATAAAGTCACCCCCTTTTTTAACAAATTCCACTGCAATACCATCTAAACCCGTTGCCTTGCGGGCTTTCATCTTCCGCAAAGCTTTCACTACCTCTTCTCTGTTCACCAAATCATTCTCCCTAACCCTCTCACTTCGCACACCACCTCGACCAAAACACCCTTTATCTGCTACTCTATCATCTAACACATTCAACAAACCTTTAAAATACTCACTCCATCTCTTTCTCACATCACCACTACTTATCATCATCTCCTTATTAGCACACTTCACCGATGTTCCCATTTGTTCTCTAGTCTTAGGCACTTTATTTACCTCCCTCCAAAACATCTTTTTATTCTCCCTAAAATTCAATGATACTCTCTCACCCAAACTCTCATTTGCCCTCTTTTTTACCTCTTGCACCTTTCTCTTGACCTTCTGCCTCTTTCTTTTAAACATTTCCCACTCATTTGCACTATTTCCCTGAAAAACTCGTCCAAATGCCTCTCTTCTCTTTCTATTAGTACTAATAATCTTACTTCATCCCACCACTCACTACCCATTATAATCTGCCCACCTCCAACGCTTCTCATGCCACAAGCATCTTTTGCACAAGCCATAGCTGCTTCACTAAATACATCCCATTCCTCCCCAACTCCCCTTACGGCCTTTGCTCTGACCTTTTTCCATTCTGCACTCAGTCTCTCTTGGTACTTCCTCACACAAGTCTCCTTCCCAAGCTCACTTACTCTCACCACTCTCTTCACCCCAACATTCTGTTTTCTTTTCTGAAAAACTCTACAAATCTTCACTTTCGCCTTCACAAGATGATGATCAGACATCCCTCCAGTTGCAACACTCAGCACATTAACATCCAAAAGTCTCTCTTTCACGTGTCTATCAATTAATATGTAATCCAATAACGCTCTCTGGTCATCTCTCCTACTTACATACGTATACTTATGTGTATCTTTCTTTTTAAACCAGGTATTCCCAATCACCAGTCCTTTTTCAGCACACAAATCTACAAGCTCTTCACCATTTCCATTTACAACACTGAACTCTCCATGTACACCAATCATTCCCTCAACTGCCACCTTTGCATTCAAATCACTGACCTTTGTATTCAAATCACCAATCACTATAATCTGGTCTCGTGCATCAAAACTTCTAACACACTCACTCAGCTGCTCCCACACCAATTGCCTCTCCTGATCTTTCCCCTCATGCCCAGGTGCATAAGCACCAATGATCACCCATCTCTCTCCATCCACTTTCAGTTTTACCCATATCACTCAAGAGTTTACTTTCTTACATTGTCACATACTCCCATCACTCTTGTTTCAGGAGTAGTGCTACTCCTTCCCTTGCTCTTGTCCTCTCACCAACCCCTGACTTTACTCCTAAAATATTCCCAAACCACTCTTCCTCTTTACCCTTGAGCTTCGTTTCACTCAGAGCCAGATCATCCAGGTTCCTTTCCTCAAACACACTACCTATCTCTCCTTTTTTCTCATCTTGGTTACATCCACACACATTTAGACACCCCAATCTGAGCCTTCGAGGAGGATGAGCACTCCCCGCGTGACTCCTTCTTCTGTTTCCCCTTTTAGAAAGTTGAAATACAAGGAGGGGAGGGTTTCCAGGCCCCCTCCCCCCCTCTCCCGTCCCCTTTAGTCGCCTTCTACGACATGTGGGGATTGCGTGGGAAGTATTCTTTCTATATATATATATATATATATATATATATATATATATATATATATATATATATATATATATATGTGTGTGTGTGTGTGTGTGTGTGTGTGTGTGTGTGTGTGTGTGTGTTTCGACTAAGGACAACAGGTCAGGTGTCAAGTATACGCAACAGGAGATAAACACCAGAGACCTTGCCGGCTGGCTGCTACATGCTACAACAGCCATGGTTTATTCAACGCCGACCTACCTGCTGCACCAGATTGTCCTTCTCTATCACCTCTTGTGTCTTATTGCTCGCGTATGATCGGTACAGTGTACGTGTCGATCATGTACGTTGCTGGAGGATTCTTATGGTTACCGTGATTATCCCAGTCACACACGTGGTTCTTAGGATTCGGAGAGCTTTAGCATCCTTGGGCACGACTGTGTGACCCTTGGGTATGTCGGCCTGGCAACAGATGTGATGAGCCTTCAAGAATCGTCATATCTAAGGCTTGTACCGAGGCGTCGTGTCCCCGGGGACTAGAACGATGCAGCGTTGGGTAAGGTTATACTGTACCACGCAGCCTTGCCTCCACCACCACTGGATGCCCCTGGGACGCGCAAGGTTTAAGGAAACTTCAGTCACTACCACGGAGACCAAACGTATGTGCAAGAAACGCTCCAAACCCAGGGAAGTCTTCCTTACACCCTGTATCAAAACTGGGATCACACAATGAGCGGTCTGTTAAGAGCCAATGAGTATATCAAGGCTTCGTGTGTGTGTGTGTGTGTGTGTGTGTGTGTGTGTGTGTGTGTGTGTGTGTGTGTGTGTGTGTGTGCGCGCGCGCAGCAGCGATCAAGTCTTCATGAATGTGTTTACTATGGAATCACTGATAACTAGAATATAACAGTGACCAACATTAGGGTGATCACAACGAGGCCTTACCAGTCACTGCCTCACAACAGTGACCATAGCTTGAGAGGATGCCACAGAGACAGACTAGTTGTTCACTGCAAACAGAAATGACTTGGAAGCAAACGACACGACTGATCACTGCAAGGCAACAGTGACGAAGGTGTCTGGTGTCAGCGATGACTGTGGAGCCTGTGGTCACTCTAACCTTAATCAAAAAGTGAAAGGTCACTACACGAGTCAGATTTGTCACTGCAAGACCACAGTGATCGCCACGGGGATAGAGGCAGGTCTCTTGGAGCTAGCGCATCACTGCGTGCCGAGAAAGACCAAGGCGTAAGTTCTCACTGCAAGGACACAATGGTTACTACAGTGACCTCCCTGTACGGCCAGAGTGGTCACTGTGACTCGGAGAGCCACACGGAGATCAACATTAAGTCCTGACTGGTTAATACGTGGCTGCATAGGCCTAGCACCTGAGTGGTCAATATAACCAAGGAGGGGGTCAAGCAAGAGTGGCGGTCGCGAGGCCAAACTGTTCATTGGTAGAGCGGAGTGAGAGTGGAGGCTGCAGAGGTAGACAGCCCAAGGTGATGGTGAATATTTGGGCGAGGTCTGCTGTACCGGCTCCGGTGGGGCAGGGGAGGGAACCGTCTTGCACCTGCAAACCTTCCTGCATACCTGCCCACCTACCTACATACCTGCCCACCTACCTACATACCTGCCCACCTACCTACATACCTGCCCACCTACCTACCTACCTACCTACATAACTGCCCATCTACCTACATAACTGCCTGCCTTCCTACATACCTGACTGCCTTCCTACATACCTGCCCACCTACCTAAATACCTGCCTGCCTTCCTACATACCTGCCCACCTACCTAAATACCTGCCTGCCTTCCTACATACCTGCCCACCTACCTACCTACAAACATAACTACCCACCTACCTACCTACAAACATAACTACCCACCTACCTACCTACCTAAATACATACATACCTGCCTGCCTACCTATATACCTGCCTGCCTTCCTACATACCTGCCTGTCTACCTACATACCTGCCCACTTCACTAACTACATACATACATACATACATACATATATACCTACATACATATATACATACATACATACATACATACATACATACATACATACATACATACATACACACATACATACATGCATACACATATACATATATACCTACCTACTTACCTATATAACATACATACATGTACATATTCATTCATACCTACCTACTTACCTCCCTGCCTACCTGCTAGTATACCTACCTACAACCTAACTATCCGCCTGCCTACCTACTTACCAAACACCTGCCTACGTACCTCCCTACCTCGCTGTCATACCAGCCACCTGTTGTGCTCAGAGGGGCAACTTGTGCAGCCTCCACACACCACATCCAAGTTCAGAACAGTCACTTGATTTACAACCTAGAATGTTACACTATGGACAAGACATTAAAAGACACTTGACAAACTTGAGTGTATAGAATTATACATGCTATGGTGTGGGCAAGACATTACAGACACTTGACAAACTTGATTGTATTGAGTTTTCAAAAAACAATACATGAATCAAGACACAATGGCTCCATCCGATCAGTAGGGCAATGCCTATGCATTACTGGGTAAATCAGCACCCATATATATATATGTATATATATATATATATATATATATATATATATAGAGAGAGAGAGAGAGAGAGAGAGAGAGAGAGAGAGAGAGAGAGAGAGAGAGAGAGAGAGAGAGAGAGAGAGAGAGAGAGAGAGAGAGAGAGAGAGAGAGAGAGAGAGAGAGAGAGAGTTTAGATGGTATTGCAGTGGAATATATGAAAAAAGGGGGTGACTCTGTTGTTGACTGGTTGGTAAGGATAATCAATGTATGTGTGGTTCACGGTGAAGTGCCTGAGGATTGGCGGAATACATGCATAGGCCATTGTACAAAAACAAAGGGGACAAAGATGAGAGTTCAAGTTACAGTTGAAGAATATATGTAGCATTTATGGATCTGGAGAAGGCATGTGATAGGGTTGATAGAGATGCTTTGTGGAAGGTATCAAAAGTATATGGTGTGGCATGCAAGTTGCTGGAAGCAGTGAAAAGTTTTTACCAAGGATGTAAAGCATGTGTACGAGAAGGAAGAGAGGAAAGAGATTGGTTCCCAGTGAATGTAGGTTTGCGGCAGGGGTGTGTGATGTCTCCATGGTTGCTTAATTTGTTTATGGATGGAGTAGTTAGGGAGATGAATGCAGGAGTTTTGGAGAGAGAGGCAAGTATGTAGCCTGTTGTGGAAGAGAGGGCTTGGGAACTGAGTCAGTTGTTGTTTGCTAATGATACAGCGCTGGTGGCTGATTCGGGTAGGATACTACAAAAGTTAGTGACTGACTTTGGTAAAGTGTGTGAAAGAAGACAGCTAAGAGTAAATGTGAATAAGAACAAGGTTGTTCGGTTCAGTAGGGTTGAGGGACAAGTTAATTGGGAGGTAAGTTTGAATGAAGAAAAACTGGAGGAAGTGAAATGTTTTAGATATCTGGGAGTAAACCGGGTTTGGTAGCGGCTGGAACCATGGGAGCGGAAGTGAGTCACCGGGTGGGGAGAGGGCGAAGGTTCTGGGAGCGTTGAACAATGTGTGGTGGGCGAGAACGTTATCTCGGAGAGCAAAAATGGGTATGTTTGAAGGAATAGTGGTTCCAATTATGTTATATGGTTGCGAGGCATGGGCTATTCTATAGGTAGGGTTGTGCGGAGGAGGGTGGATGTGTTGGAAATGAAATGTTTGAGGACAATATGTGGTGTGAGGTGGTATGATCGAGTAAGTAATGAAAGGGTAAGAGAGATGTGTTGTAATATAAAGAGTGTAGTTGAGAGAGCAGAAGAGGGTGTGTTGAAGTGTTTTGTCACATGGAGAGAATAAGTGAGGAAAGATTGACAAAGAGGATATATGTGTCAGAGGCAGAAGGAACAAGGAGAAGCGGGAGACCAAACTGGGGGTGGAGGGATGGAGTGAAAAAGATTTTGAGCGATCGGGGCCAAAACATACAGGAGGGTAAAAGGCGTGCAAGGAATCGAGTGAATTGGAACGATGTGGTATACCGGGGTTGACGTGCTCTCAGTGGATTGGACCAAGGCATGTGAAGCGTGTGGGGTAAACCTAGGAAAGTTTTGTGGGGCCTTTCCACAGGAAAGGGAGCTGTGGTTTCGGTGCATTACACATGACAGCTAGAGACTGAGTGTGAACGAATGTGTCCTTTTTGTCTTTTCCTAGAGCCAACTTGTCGTTGGGGGGCGACGAGAATGGATGAAGGCAGCAAGTGTATGTACATGTGTATATATGTCTGTGTATGTATATGTATGTATACGTTGAAATGCATAGGTATGTATATATGCGTGTGTGGACGTTTATGTATATACATGTGTATGTGGTTGGGTTGGGCCATTCTTCGTCTGTTTCCTTGCGCTACCTCGCTAACGCTTGAGATGGCGATGAAGTATAATAAAAAAAGAATAAAATATTGAGAGTGGCGTGACATACGCGCCAAGTCGGGTAAGTGGCTAGGTTGCCACAGTATTCAGTATATAAATACACAGTGACTTCATGCTGGGTAATGATGTTATCGCAGATAAGCAAGTCTGCTAGACCTCAAGATCAAATCAGACTGGCTTAATCTGGAGACATCGGTATACCTCTGTAGTCACCATCTTATTCAGGTCTTTCTATCGCAACGTCCTTCAGACATGCTGTTCCCTGAGTTTACGCTTCCTCTAGCTACCAGTTCTTGGCCTTTATTACAGGTGTGTTTCTGTCTCTCAATGTGACAGAATCAAACACCTTTTTCCTCATGTTTTACAGACCAGTTTCAGACATGAAGTGAATGAGGCTTACCTTGGCCACTCTGCTGAACAGTGCCCTTCCGCAATCATAAAATTTTGGCTCTACCTTCGATAGTTACGTAGAAATCTGTTGTTGTTGTCAGCGTCTCATATTCTGGGAAGAGCTCCTTCACAAGTCCTTCCTCCCTCCAGTGTTCCTCCGGGTATCATCTGCCTCTTACTCCTTCCATGTCACTCACTCTCTCCTTTATCAGATGTGGCATTTAGAGTCCATCGGATGTGTCGCGTAGCCATGGACTTCGCTGCCCTATAGAATCAGGGAATGTGTCTTGTACCCAAGGAGTTCGCTACTCTCCACGGTTCTTATAAATCATTGTTCATTCCTCCTCCCCACACACTTTCTACAAGGAATACGATCACATGTAAATGACACCACGCTACCTGACTATTGATTCTCGTCCAAGCCTTGGGTAGTGGTGGGTGGAGAGGAGCATTCTGATGCACTAACATGCCTCAATCTACACAGATTAAGATTCTAAAGTACTGTTTCTGTCCTCCAGCTGAAAAGTTCGTCATGGACCATCACGTCGTCTGCATTCTACTCTTCCCATGTACTTGATAACCTCTTCATAGACTATCAGGTCTTGCGTCAGATAATGACCTCCCATGTACTACCATGTACAACTACTGCAAAGGAGGCCGGCACCCAACCACCTAAACATCAACATCACCTATCAAGTAGCTACATACATCAAGGTAATCAGCTACAAAAACCAGGGTAATTTGCTACATACACTAGGGTAATTAATTTTCACAGCACCCATCCTCTACTAGCCATAATACCCACAACGACATTCTCGGTTATTATCCTGTACTGGCAGTCCTTCTAGTGATACGATAACGAAGATATAAAAACTTAACAGAGTGAGACGAGAAGGTCGAGAGAGAGAGAGAGAGAGAGAGAGAGAGAGAGAGAGAGAGAGAGAGAGAGAGAGAGAGAGAGAGAGAGAGAGAGAGAGTCTTTTATTTCCTATTGCAAAAAAAGTATAAACGTTCCATCAAAAAAAATCATACAACGCAAAAGGCAAAATATGTTATTTATTTATTCATGTATTATACCTTGTCGCTGTCTCCCGCGTTAGCGAGGTACCGCAAGGAAACAGACGAAAGAATGGCCCAACCCAACCACATACACATGTATATACATACACGTCCACACACGCACATATACATACCTATACATCTCAACGTATACATATATATATATACACTCACAGACATATACATATATACACTTGTACATAATCATAGTCTGCCCTTATTCATTCCCGTCGCCACCCCGCCACACATGAAATGACAACCCCCTCCCCCCGCATGTGCGCGAGGTAGCACTAGGAAAAAACAACAAAGGCCACATTCGATCACAATCAGCCTATAGCTGTCATGTATAATGCACCCAAACCACGGCTCCCTTTCCACATTCAGGCTCCACAAAACTTGCCACGGTTTACCTCAGACGCTTCACATGCCTTGGTTCAATCCATTGACAGCACATCGACCCTGGTATACAACATCGTTCAAATTCACTATATTCCTTGCACGCCTTTCACCCTCCTGCATATTCAGGGTCATTGATGAAAATTAATATAAGGTTTCTCTTGTTTCTGATTCAGCTTCATCAAATGTTGTACGGTTGAGATATTCACTGCTACTCCTTAGTTTGTCCTGCAAGTTGATAAACCCAAAATCTTTTTCACTCCATCTTTCCACCTCCAATTTGGTCTCCCACTTCTCGTTCCCTCCACCTCTGACACACATATCCTCTTTGTCAATCTTTCCTTACTCATTCTCTCTGTGCGACCAAACCATTTCAAAACACCCTCTTCTGCTCTCACAACCACACTCTTTTTATTACCACATATCTCTCTTACCCTTTCATTACTTACTCGATCAAACCACCTCACACCACATATTGTCCTCAAACATCTCATTTCCAGAACATCCACCCCCCCTCCGCACAACTCTTATCTATTGCCCACATCTCGCAACCATATAACATTGTTGGAGCCAATATTCCTTCAAACATACCCATTTTTTCCTTTCCGAGATAACGTTCTCGCCTTCCACACATTTTTCAACGCTTCCAGAACTTTCGCCCCCTCCCCCACCCTGTGACTCACTTCCGCTTCCATGGTTCCATCCGATGCCAGATCCACTCCCAGATATCTAAAACACTTCACTTCCTTTAGTTTTTCTCCATTCAAACTTATCTCCCAATTGACTTGTCCCTCAACCCTACTGTACCTAATAACCTTGCTCTTATTCACATTTACTCTTAGCTTTCTTCTTTCACACACTTAACAAACTCAGTCACCTACTTCTGCAGTTTCTCACACGAATCAGCCACCAACGCTGTATCATCAGCTAACAACATCTGACTCACTTCCCAAGCTCTCTCATCCAAAACAGACTGCATACTTGCCCCTCTCTCCAAAACTCTTGCATTCACCTCCCTAACAACCGCATCCATAAACAAATTAAACAACCATGGAGACATCACGCAACCTCGTCGCAAACTGACATTCACAGAGAACCAATCACTTTCCTCTCTTCCAACTCGTACACATGCCTTACACCCTCGATAAAAACTTTTCACTGCCTCTAGCAACTTGCCTCCCACACCATATATTCTTAATACCTTCCACAGAGCATCTCTATCAACTCTATCATATGCCTTCTCCAGATCCATAAATACTACATACAAATCCATTTGCTTTTCTAAGTATTTCTCACATACATTCCTCAAAGCAAACACCTGATCCACACATCCTGTACCACTCGCGAAACCACACTGCTCTTCCCGAATCTGATGCTCTGTACATGCTTTCACCCTTCCAATCAATACCCTCCCATATAATTTCCCAGGAATACTCAACAAACTTATACCTGTGTAATTTGAGCACTCACCTTTATCCCATTTGCCTTTGTACAATGACACTATGCATGCATTCCGCCAATCCTCAGGCACCTCACCATTAGTCGTACATACATTGAATATCCTTACGAACCAGTTAACAGTACAGTCACCCCCCATTTTTAACAATTTCCACTGCAATAACATCCAAATCCGCTGCCTTGCCGGCTTTCATCTTCCGCAAAGCTTTCACTACCTCTTCTCTGTTTACCAAATCATTCTCACTAACCCTCTCACTTCGCACACCACCTCGACCAAAACACCCTATATCTGCCACTCTATCATCAAACACATTCAACAAACCTTCAAAATACTCACTTCATGTCCTTCTCACATCACCACTACTTGTTATTACCTACCCATTTGCCCCCTTCACCGATGATACCATTTGTCTCTTGTCTTACGCACTTTATTTACCTCCTTCCAAAACATCTTTATATTCTCCCCAAAATTTAATGATACCCTCTCACCCCAACTCTCATTTGCCCTCTTATTCACCTCTTGCACCTTTCTCTTGACCTCCTGCCTCTTTCTTTTATACATTTCCCAGTCTCAGCTCGCCTGTGCTTACACTGCGAGTGAACAGTTAACTTCGATGAGGCTGTATCATCGTCTGTTGACGAATATAAGTATAGTCTTGACGAACAACTTCTCACTCCAAAGGAGTCCAGGATATCCCTCCTACCGGAAGTAGCGCATCCGTGAAGCTGCAAAATCTCCGGGAAAATGGATCCGGGAGTAACACTTGCAGTCTTTCTACAATGGAATCCTAGCGTCCTAGCTAAGTCTCTTCGTTGGATATCATCTGATTTCTATATTTTTTTCTTGTATCTCCCCTGATGATGTGATTATTACACGAAAGTGCACTTGGGAACTTATCTTGATATATTTCCCCGTAAGCTCATGGGATTTCATACATACATATATATATATATATATATATATATATATATATATATATATATATATATATATATATATATATATATATATATATATTATATATATATATATATATATATATATATATATATATATATATATATATATATATATATATATATATATACATATATATATTTATATACATATATATATATACATATATATATATATATATATATATATATATATATATATATATATATATATATATATATATATATATAAATATATATATACATATATGAATATATATATACATATATGAATATATATATACATATATAAATATATATATACATATATAAATATATATATATATATATATATATATATATATATATATTTTTTTTTTTTTTTTTTTTTTGCTTTGTCGCTGTCTCCCGCGTTTGCGAGGTAGCGCAAGGAAACAGACGAAAGAAATGGCCCAACCCACCCCCATACACATGTATATACATACGTCCACACACGCAAATATACATACCTACACAGCTTTCCATGGTTTACCCCAGACGCTTCACATGCCTTGATTCAATTCACTGACAGCACGTCAACCCCGGTATACCACATCGCTCCAATTCACTCTATTCCTTGCCCTCCTTTCACCCTCCTGCATGTTCAGGCCCCGATCACACAAAATCTTTTTCACTCCATCTTTCCACCTCCAATTTGGTCTCCCTCTTCTCCTCGTTCCCTCCACCTCCGACACATATATCCTCTTGGTCAATCTTTCCTCACTCATTCTCTCCATGTGCCCAAACCATTTCAAAACACCCTCTTCTGCTCTCTCAATCACGCTCTTTTTATTTCCACACATCTCTCTTACTCTTACGTTACTTACTCGATCAAACCACCTCACACCACACATTGTCCTCAAACATCTCATTTCCAGCACATCTATCCTCCTGCGCACAACTCTATCCATAGCCCACGCCTCGCAACCATACAACATTGTTGGAACCACTATTCCTTCAAACATACCCATTTTTGCTTTCCGAGATAACGTTCTCGACTTCCACACATTCTTCAAGGCTCCCAGAATTTTCGCCCCCTCCCCCACCCTATGATCCACTTCCGCTTCCATGGTTCCATCCGCTGCCAGATCCACTCCCAGATATCTAAAACACTTCACTTCCTCCAGTTTTTCTCCATTCAGACTCACCTCCCAATTGACTTGACCCTCAACCCTACTGTACCTAATAACCTTGCTCTTATTCACATTTACTCTTAACTTTCTTCTTTCACACACTTTACCAAACTCAGTCACCAGCTTCTGCAGTTTCTCACATGAATCAGCCACCAGCGCTGTATCATCAGCGAACAACAACTGACTCACTTCCCAAGCTCTCGCCACACGTGGAATAATATCCCCCTCCCCCTTCATGTGTGCGACGTAGCGCTAGGAAAAGACAACAAAGACCCCATTCGTTCACAATCAGTCTCTAGCTGTCATGAAATAATGCCCGAAACCACAGCTCCCTTTCCACATCCAGGCCCCACACAACTTTCCATGGTTAACCCCAGACGCTTCACATGCCCTGATTCAATCCACTGACAGCACGTCGACCCCGGTATACCACATCGTTCCAATTCACTCTATTCCTTGCACGCCTTTCACCCTCCTGCATGTTCAGGCCCCGATCACTCAAAATCTTTTTCACTCCATCTTTCCACCTCCAATTTGGTCTCCCACTTCTCCTCGTTCCCTCCACCTCTGACACATAAATCCTCTTGGTCAATCTTTCCTCACTCATTCTCTCCATGTGTCCAAACCATTTCAAAACACCCTCTTCTGCTCTCTCAACCACGCTCTTTTTATTTCCACACATCTCTCTTACCCTTACATTACTTACTCGATCAAACAACCTCACACCACATATTGTCCTCAAACATCTCATTTCCAGCACATTCACCCTCCTGCTCACAACTCTATCCACAGCCCACTCCTCGCAACCATATAACATTGTTGAAACCACTATTCCTTCAAACATACCCATTTTTGCTTTCCAAGATAATGTTCTCGACTTCCACACATTCTTCACGGCTCCCAGGATTTTCGCCCCCTCCCCCACCCTATGATTCACTTCCGCTTCCATGGTTCCATCCGCTGCCAGATCCACTCCCAGATATCTAAAACACTTTACTTCCTCCAGTTTTTCTCCATTCAAACTTACCTCTCAAATGACTTGACCCTCAACCCTACTTTACCTAATAACCATGCTCTTATTCACATTTACTCTAAACTTTCTTCTTTCTCACACTTTACCAAACTCAGTCACCAGCTTCTGCAGTTTCTCACACGAATCAGCCACCAGCGCTGTATCATCAGCGAACAACAACTGACTCACTTCCCAAGCTCTCTCATCCCCAACAGACTTCATACTTGCCCCTCTTTCCAAAACTCTTGCATTCACCTCCCTAACAACCCCATCCATAAACAAATTAAACAACCATGGAAACATCACACACCCCTGCCACAAACCTACATGATCAATTTCGTCTAGAAGACCCATAAAAGTGATTAATTTCGTCTGGAAGCTCCATAAAAGTGATTAATTTCGTCTGGAAGATCCGTAAAAGTGATTACTTTCGTCTGGAAGATCCATAAAAGTGATTCATTTCGTCTGGAAGATCCGTAAAAGTGACTAATTTCGTCTGGAAGATCCGTAAAAGTGATTAATTTCGTCTGAAAGATCCATAAAGTGATTAATTTCCTGAGTGTCTCGTGATTCGTAACATACGGATCCCACTACGCAACTCCAGCTGGCGAGGGAGGGCGGTACTACGGCACTCCCTCCACCTCCAGGCGGTACTACGGCACTCCCTCCACCTCCAGGCGGTACTACGACACTCCCTTCACCTCCAGGCGGTACTACGACACTCCCTCCACCTCCAGGCGGTACTACGACACTCCCTCCACCTCCAGCAGACGCAAATCATGGAAACATTTGCCTTTACATAATTAAAACTAACATCAAACAACGGAACTACCTTGGCCACCAGTGATGCTACTACGTTTGTGAATCAAAAACCATTGCAACACAAACCTCGTCAGGTGGTAGTGTCCCGCAGTGTATCGAGACAGACTTCCCCAGAACTTTTTTAAAGGGGAAGTAAATGTTTATAGTTGTGTTACTGGAGTGATAGTTTTCATACATGGTGCTTTGACAAGAAAATAGTGAAATTGGAAAAAATGTAGCTTAGACATTGAAGCTTATTGATACAGTGGTTAAATTGATGAGAACTACTACTGACTTTTGTGTAAATAAATTAAACATTTCCTTTTTCCATAGCCAGAGGTTGAACCATTATGTGACATTCATTTTTTTTTTCTTTTCATTTCAAGCTAGAAGTTTCAGTTTTCTAAATTGTTTCTTACATTTTTCATATGTATATATATGTATGTGTGTGTGTGTGTATATGTGCGTGTGTGTGTGTATGTGTGTGTATGTGTATATATATATATATGTATATTATCCCTGGGGATAGGGGTGAAAGAATACTTCCCACGCATTCCTCGCGTGTCGTAGAAAGCGACTAGAGGGGACGGGAGCGGGGGGCCAGAAATCCTCCCCTCCTTGTATTTTTTTAACTTTCTAAAATGGGAAACAGAAGAAGGAGTCACGCGGGGAGTGCTCATACTCCCCGAAGGCTCAGATTGGGGTGCCTAAATGTGTGTGGATGTAACCAAGATGTGAAAAAAGGAGAGATAGGTAGTATGTTTGAGGAAAGGAACCTGGATCTTTTGGCTCTGAGTGAAACGAAGCTCAAGGGTGAAGGGGAAGAGTGGTTTGGGAATGTCTTGGGAGTAAAGTCAGGGGTTAGTGAGAGGACAAGAGCAAGGGAAGGAGTAGCAGTACTCCTGAAACAGGAGTTGTGGGAGTACGTGATAGAATGTAAGAAAGTGAATTCTCGATTAATATGGGTAAAACTGAAAGTTGATGGAGAGAGATGGGTGATTATTGGTGCATATGCACCTGGGCATGAGAAGAAAGATCATGAGAGGCAAGTGTTTTGGGAGCAGCTGAATGAGTGTGTTAGTGGTTTTGATGCACGAGACCGGGTTATAGTGATGGGTGATTTGAATGCAAAGGTGAGTAATGTGGCAGTTGAGGGAATAATTGGTATACATGGGGTGTTCAGTGTTGTAAATGGAAATGGTGAAGAGCTTGTAGATTTATGTGCTGAAAAAGGACTGATGATTGGGAATACCTGGTTTAAAAAGCGAGATATACATAAGTATACTTATGTAAGTAGGAGAGATGGCCAGAGAGCGTTATTGGATTACGTGTTAATTGACAGGCGCGCGAAAGAGAGACTTTTGGATGTTAATGTGCTGAGAGGTGCAACTGGAGGGATGTCTGATCATTATCTTGTGGAGGCTAAGGTGAAGATTTGTATGGGTTTTCAGAAAAAAAGAGTGAATGTTGGGGTGAAGAGGGTGGTGAGAGTAAGTGAACTTGGGAAGGAGACTTGTGTGAGGAAGTACCAGGAGAGACTGAGTACAGAATGGAAAAAGGTGAGAACAATGGAAGTAAGGGGAGTGGGGGAGGAATGGGATGTATTTAGGGAATCAGTGATGGATTGCGCAAAAGATGCTTGTGGCATGAGAAGAGTGGGAGGTGGGTTGATTAGAAAGGGTAGTGAGTGGTGGGATGAAGAAGTAAGAGTATTAGTGAAAGAGAAGAGAGAGGCATTTGGACGATTTTTGCAGGGAAAAAATGCAGTTGAGTGGGAGACGTATAAAAGAAAGAGGCAGGAGGTCAAGAGAGAGGTGCAAGAGGTGAAAAAAAGGGCAAATGAGAGTTGGGGTGAGAGAGTATCATTAAATTTTAGGGAGAATAAAAAGATGTTCTGGAAGGAGGTAAATAAAGTGCGTAAGACAAGGGAGCAAATGGGAACTTCAGTGAAGGGCGCAAATGGGGAGGTGATAACAAGTAGTGGTGATGTGAGAAGGAGATGGAGTGAGTATTTTGAAGGTTTGTTGAATGTGTTTGATGATAGAGTGGCAGATATAGGGTGTTTGGGTCGAGGTGGTGTGCAAAGTGAGAGGGTTAGGGAAAATGATTTGGTAAACAGAGAAGAGGTAGTAAAAGCTTTGCGGAAGATGAAAGCCGGCAAGGCAGCAGGTTTGGATGGTATTGCAGTGGAATTTATTAAAAAAGGGGGTGACTGTATTGTTGACTGGTTGGTAAGGTTATTTAATGTATGTATGACTCACGGTGAGGTGCCTGAGGATTGGCGGAATGCGTGCATAGTGCCATTGTACAAAGGCAAAGGGGATAAGAGCGAGTGCTCAAATTACAGAGGTATAAGTTTGTTGAGTATTCCTGGTAAATTATATGGGAGGGTATTGATTGAGAGGGTGAAGGCATGTACAGAGCATCAGACTGGGGAAGAGCAGTGTGGTTTCAGAAGTGGTAGAGGATGTGTGGAACAGGTGTTTGCTTTGAAGAATGTATGTGAGAAATACTTAGAAAAGCAAATGGATTTGTATGTAGCATTTATGGATCTGGAGAAGGCATATGATAGAGTTGATAGAGATGCTCTGTGGAAGGTATTAAGAATATATGGTGTGGGAGGCAAGTAGTTAGAAGCAGTGAAAAGTTTTTATCGAGGATGTAAGGCATGTGTACGTGTAGGAAGAGAGGAAAGTGATTGGTTCTCAGTGAATGTAGGTTTGCGCCATGGGTGTGTGATGTCTCCATGGATGTTTAATTTGTTTATGGATGGGGTGGTTAGGGAGGTGAATGCAAGAGTTTTGGAAGGAGGGGCAAGTATGAAGTCTGTTGGGGATGAGAGAGCTTGGGAAGTGAGTCAGTTGTTGTTCGCTGATGATACAGCGCTGGTGGCTGATTCATGTGAGAAACTGCAGAAGCTGGTGACTGAGTTTGGTAAAGTGTGTGAAAGAAGAAAGTTAAGAGTAAATGTGAATAGGAACAAGGTTATTAGGTACAGTAGGGTTGAGGGTCAAGTCAATTGGGAGGTACGTTTGAATGGAGAAAAACTGGAGGAAGTGAAGTGTTTTAGATATCTGGGAGTGGATCTGGCAGCGGATGGAACCATGGAAGCGGAAGTGGATCATAGGGTGGGGGAGGGGGCGAAAATTCTGGATGCCTTGAAGAATGTGTGGAAGTCGAGAACATTATCTCGGAAAGCAAAAATGGGTATGTTTGAAGGAATAGTGGTTCCAACAATGTTGTATGGTTGCGAGGCGTGGGCTATGGATAGAGTTGTGCGAAGGAGGATGGATGTGCTGGAAATGAGATGTTTGAGGACAATGTGTGGTGTGAGGTGGTTTGATCGAGTAAGTAACGTAAGGGTAAGAGAGATGTGTGGAAATAAAAAGAGCGTGGTTGAGAGAGCAGAAGAGGGTGTTTTGAAATGGTTTGGGCACATGGAGAGAATGAGTGAGGAAAGATTGACCAAGAGGATATATGTGTCGGAGGCGGAGGGAACGAGGAGAAGAGGGAGACCAAACTGGAGGTGGAAAGATGGAGTGAAAAAGATTTTGTGTGATCGGGGCCTGAACATGCAGGAGGGTGAAAGGAGGGCAAGGAATAGAGTGAATTGGAGCGATGTGGTATACCGGGGTTGACGTGCTGTCAGTGGATTGAATCGGGGCATGTGAAGCGTCTGGGGTAAACCATGGAAAGCTGTGTAGGTATGTATATTTGCGTGTGTGGACGTATGTATATACATGTGTATGGGGGTGGGTTGGGCCATTTCTTTCGTCTGTTTCCTTGCGCTACCTCGCAAACGCGGGAGACAGTGACAAAAAAAAAAAAAAAAAAAAAAAAAAAAAAAAAATATATATATATATATATATATATATATATATATATATATATTCCCTGGGGATAGGGGAGAAAGAATACTTCCCACGTATTCCCTGCGTGTCGTAGAAGGCGACTAAAAGGGAAGGGAGCGGGGGGCTGGAAATCCTCCCCTCTCGTTTTTTTTTTTTTTTTTTTTCTAATTTTCCAAAAGAAGGAACAGAGAAGAGGTCCAGGCGAGGATATTCCCTCAAAGGCCCAGTCCTCTGTTCTTAACGCTACCTCGCTATCGCGGGAAATAGCGAATAGTATGAAAAAAAAAAAAAAAAAAAAAAAATATATATATATATATATATATATATATATATATATATATATATATATATATATATATATATATATATATACTTCTACATATCATTCACTAGTTAGTCCTGAAACCTACACATTATCTTCCTCTCTGCGGCCCAGTAACCGTAACAAACAGTGAGGGGTTTCCACCTGCTGACGTTTGCTGTACTGGAGTCAGTCCTGGACTGTATTATAGTAACACAAATCTATGCATGTTGGACCTAAGCGTCGAGCAAGTTCACAAACATTAAAGGACTAATGAGGAAATTTCTTTACCAGAATAAGATCAAATACGCAAGAGAAACAAAAAAGTTATTATCAAATTCTGGATTTTCTTCTCTTGTTCACCGTCGGTCCACTGACACCTTCCCGACGCTGAGACCGAGCACAGACATCGTATATGTCACGGGAACACAGGAGGGAGGCAATCATCCGTGCCAGCCTCACACCTAGCGAATCTAACAACTACATCACCATCAGTGCCAAGTGTCGCCAGCATTATGGTACGTCCGAGCAATCATGCCACATCTGTCGCATTACTTTCCTTGTTTCGCTCGCCATTCTTCCTGGAACGCGTATGGCAACACTCTCGCTCTGCAGTTCTGTGGATTGCCTGGGAAGAGGCTGCAACTTCTTCCTGGTCCCCGGGGTCAGTCCTTGGTGGGATGCTGGTTGGTCCACTGGCAAGGGGCTATGGCTGATGTGGTTGGCCTTCAACAGTCGACATCATTAACTCCTTCAGCACGACGCGTCGGTACGACCCTTGACTACAAAGCTACGACCGTTGGGCATGATAGTTTGACCTTTTATCTGATCCTGAAGGGTCGAGACAAATGACGAGCCATCACACCCAAGGGTCGTACCGTCGTGCTTGGCGAGGGTCGTAACGTACTATGCGAACAATGATACGGAACTACGAAAGGCCTGGCACAGGAGACTGCTACAGGCTATCTAAGTGTGCCACGTCTGGACGTGTTACCTACGAAGGAGTTGATCTTGAAAAAAAAAAAAAAGAAAAAAAAATTCTACATCCGTTGTCATTTCCTCCCACGTCTATCAGCGGCGTGCCACCGCCAGACCCACACTGTGCTGACTTCCAAGGTTGGTGGTGGTCACCACGGACTAGCGGGCGTTGGCAGGACTACTGAGACTCGGAGAAATGGAAATCATCACAAATGGCGCCCCATGTGCCTACCCCTCTTCTGACAGGCCTTGTGTCACTCACAGTTTGCTGTCCTTCTTTTATTGCGTTTAAGGAGACTACATCTTTTTCAATGGTTTTAAGGCCACACGATCTCGGTTGGACCTTGGCGTCTGTGTGGTCTGTGTACCTCTCTGTGTAACGCTGGTTTCATCTTGGTATTCTTCCTGATGCCGGAGGCGCTGCAGAAGGGCTTCCGTGATTTCCACCCACAGTGGAAACTGTATATACGTAAATTGATTTAAGTTCTGAGCAAGTTATCTGGTTTAAAAGGACAATGGGTTATCCACTTCCAACAAAATTTGAATCACATTTCCTCTTCCCTCTTGTGTGCCTTTAGAACGCTTGTTCTCTTATATCTAAGGCCAGGCCTTGATATAAGGGCTTCTGTCTGTAGTTCAAGCCTTCGACGTAAGAAAATATAATGACTGTTAAATCTGTGAAAGACTGGGCGATCTGATGTATTGGCTGACCTGAAACACTGGTACATTTGAAGCACAGATTGATACAAAGTAACGGTTGATCCGAAACATGGTTCAATTGAAGCACTGGTTGATCTGAAGTACTAGTTGATCTGAAGCACTGATTAATCTGAAACACTGGTTGATCTGAAGCACTGATTAATCTGAAGCGCAGGTTGATCTGAAGCACAGGTCTTGATCTGAAGCACTGGTTGATATGAAGTACTAGTCGAACTGAATCACTGGTCTGATCTGAAACCCTGCATGATCCGAAGCATTGGTCGATCTAAAGCATTGTTTGATCTAAAGCATAAGTTGAACTGGAGCCCTGGTTAATCTGAAACACTAGTTGAGCTGAAGCACTGGTTGATCTTAACTGAAGCCCTGGTTTATCTGAAACACTAGTTGAGCTGGAACACTGGTTGATCTTAACTGAAGCACTGATTTATCTGAAACACTGGTTGAGTTGAAGCACTGGTTGATCTGACCTGAAGCACTGGTTTGACCTGACGCGCTAAACGATTTGAGGGATCGGTTGGTATGAAGCACTAGTTGATCTGAAGCCCTGGTTGATCTGAACCTTACCACTCGTTTGATATGAAGCACTAGTTGATCTGAAGCACGGATTGCATGAAGCTCTGGTCGATATGAACTGAAGCACTGGTTTGATCTGAAATACTAGATGATCTGAAACAATTGTTCAGAAGAATATAGATTGATCTGAGGCTCTGGTTGATATGCAGCAGTGATTAATCTGAGGCACTAGCTGATCTAAAGTTCAGGTCATCTCTCAGTTATCATCATCTCGTACCATGTGACACAGTGAGATGCCTGGCTGAACAGACTCCAGCACTAGGAGACAACCAGGTAACAGCGTCTACCATGCCTTCTCTCTACAGCGGCAGAGGATCAACATGTCGGGTTCCAACCGAAACTGTTGCCACTCTCACTGTGCTGATCCCGTTTTCGGGATGCCTCTTTCAGTCAGTCTAATTCTTGCTTTTCCTCTGGACCGATCTCATTATCTGGCTTCTTTACTGCTTCCGAAAACCGTCCAGCATTCAGAGAATTTATGGTCGAGAGAGAACATCTCAGTTGTATCCCTATGAACCACAGGTGCATTACGATAAACCCATCACATTAAAAGGCGGTCGGGGCTAGACGACTACAGTGTACGAACGTCGGAAGGCATTGTTTCCATGGAACCACTACCCTCTTCACCGACCCATCGTTGAATTTAACCTGACTGTGATCACAAATTGAAACGAAAATGCATCAGCTAAATTCTCTACATTCAGCGGAAAAGGAAATACAATCTGTACCTTAATCAAGCGTTCAAGAAAAATATATATATATATATCATAAATGAACCTTAGATGTCCAAATCTGCATTATGGTGTTTTACTTTAGATATTTAGGAAGTATATCAATGTTGCCTATCGTCAAAGGATCACTCATTATGTAACTGGTTATGTAATTCCACCACTATGATCCACCTCCGAGATCATTTTGTGTATTCTATATCCTCCTACTTTAAGCAACACTGCCCACGGGGTGGGTACGAGTGTATAGTAAACTCGATGCTCATTACGGGAAAAATGTAAAACCAAATTTTTCCATTTATAGATCATTCATCAACAGCTTGCCCATCACTGAAACATTAAACAGGGGTCACATGTTATTCCCTCGTGGTAGCTGTTGAGTTACAGTCACTCTCCAGTGAGGGGCTGGGCGTGAGCCCCTGCCTCTTCGTTCGGGAACCTGTCAGAGTGCTGGACGAGTTACGATGTCTGGGGTAGAGCGAGTCTAACACACCAGCCAGCCAGCCAGACCCTCGCCAGTCTGCCTGGCCCACCAGACTGATAGTCAAACCTTTTTTTTTTTTTTTTCCTTTTCCTCCACTACCTGTCGCTGGTGCACCGACCTGCCGTGTGTGTGTGTGTGTGTGTGTGTGTGTGTGTGTGTGTGTGTGTGTTATTACCTATCTGCAACGACCTATCTGTGCTGTACGAGGAGGGAGTTGTACACTCAAGGTTCCCCAACTCTTGAACATATGAACACCACCACCACTGACGTAATCTCTAACAAATATTATATATATATATATATATATATATATATATATATATATATATATATATATATATATATATATATATATATATATATATACATATATATATATATATATATATATATATATATATATATATATATATATATATATATATATTTTTTTTTTTTTTTTTTTTTTTTTATACTTTGTCGCTGTCTCCCGCGTTTGCGAGGTAGCGCAAGGAAACAGACGAAAGAAATGGCCCAACCCCCCCCCCCATACACATGTACATACACACGTCCACACACGCAAATATACATACCTACACAGCTTTCCATGGTTTACCCCAGACGCTTCACATGCCTTGATTCAATCCACTGACAGCACGTCAACCCCTGTATACCACATCGCTCCAATTCACTCTATTCCTTGCCCTCCTTTCACCCTCCTGCATGTTCAGGCCCCGATCACACAAAATCTTTTTTCACTCCATCTTTCCACCTCCAATTTGGTCTCCCTCTTCTCCTCGTTCCCTCCACCTCCGACACATATATCCTCTTGGTCAATCTTTCCTCACTCATTCTCTCCATGTGCCCAAACCATTTCAAAACACCCTCTTCTGCTCTCTCAACCACGCTCTTTTTATTTCCACACATCTCTCTTACCCTTACGTTACTTACTCGATCAAACCACCTCACACCACACATTTTCCTCAAACATCTCATTTCCAGCACATCCATCCTCCTGCGCACATCTCTATCCATAGCCCACGCCTCGCAACCATACAACATTGTTGGTACCACTATTCCTTCAAACATACCCATTTTTGCTTTCCGAGATAATGTTCTCGACTTCCACACATTTTTCAAGGCTCCCAAAATTTTCGCCCCCTCCCCCACCCTATGATCCACTTCCGCTTCCATGGTTCCATCCGCTGACAGATCCACTCCCAGATATCTAAAACACTTCACTTCCTCCAGTTTTTCTCCATTCAAACTCACCTCCCAATTGACTTGACCCTCACCCCTACTGTACCTAATAACCTTGCTCTTATTCACATTTACTCTTAACTTTCTTCTTCCACACACTTTACCAAACTCAGTCACCAGCTTCTGCAGTTTCTCACATGAATCAGCCACCAGCGCTGTATCATCAGCGAACAACAACTGACTCACTTCCCAAGCTCTCTCATCCCCAACAGACTTCATACTTGCCCCTCTTTCCAGGACTCTTGCATTTACCTCCCTAACAACCCCATCCATAAACAAATTAAACAACCATGGAGACATCACACACCCCTGCCGCAAACCTACATTCACTGAGAACCAATCACTTTCCTCTCTTCCTACACGTACACATGCCTTACATCCTCGATAAAAACTTTTCACTGCTTCTAACAACTTGCCTCCCACACCATATATTCTTAATACCTTCCACAGAGCATCTCTATCAACTCTATCATATGCCTTCTCCAGATCCATAAATGCTACATACAAATCCATTTGCTTTTCTAAGTATTTCTCACATACATTCTTCAAAGCAAACACCTGATCCACACATCCTCTACCACTTCTGAAACCGCACTGCTCTTCCCCAATCTGATGCTCTGTACATGCCTTCACCCTCTCAATCAATACCCTCCCATATAATTTACCAGGAATACTCAACAAACTTATACCTCTGTAATTTGAGCACTCACTCTTATCCCCTTTGCCTTTGTACAATGGCACTATGCACGCATTCCGCCAATCCTCAGGCACCTCACCATGAGTCATACATACATTAAATAACCTTACCAACCAGTCAACAATACAGTCACCCCCTTTTTTAATAAATTCCACTGCAATACCATCCAAACCTGCTGCCTTGCCGGCTTTCATCTTCCGCAAAGCTTTTACTACCTCTTCTCTGTTTACCAAATCATTTTCCCTAACCCTCTCACTTTGCACACCACCTCGACCAAAACACCCTATATCTGCCACTCTGTCATCAGACACATTCAACAAACCTTCAAAATACTCATTCCATCTCCTTCTCACATCACCGCTACTTGTTATCACCTCCCCATTTACGCCCTTCACTGAAGTTCCCATTTGCTCCCTTGTCTTACGCACCCTATTTACCTCCTTCCAGAACATCTTTTTATTCTCCCTAAAATTTACTGATAGTCTCTCACCCCAACTCTCATTTGCCCTTTCTTTCACCTCTTGCACCTTTCTCTTGACCTCCTGTCTCTTTCTTTTATACTTCTCCCACTCAATTGCATTTTTTCCCTGCAAAAATCGTCCAAATGCCTCTCTCTTCTCTTTCACTAATACTCTTACTTCTTCATCCCACCACTCACTACCCTTTCTAAACAGCCCACCTCCCACTCTTCTCATGCCACAAGCATCTTTTGCGCAATCCATCACTGATTCCCTAAATACATCCCATTCCTCCCCCACTCCCCTTACTTCCATTGTTCTCACCTTTTTCCATTCTGTACACAGTCTCTCCTGGTACTTCCCCACACAGGTCTCCTTCCCAAGCTCACTTACTCTCACCACCTTCGTCACCCCAACATTCACTCCTCTTTTCTGAAAACCCATACTAATCTTCACCTTAGCCTCCACAAGATAATGATCAGACATCCCTCCAGTTGCACCTCTCAGCACATTAACATCCAAAAGTCTCTCTTTCGCACGCCTGTCAATTAACACGTAATCCAATAACGCTCTCTGGCCATCTCTCCTACTTACATAAGTATACTTATGTATATCTCGCTTTTTAAACCAGGTATTCCCAATCATCAGTCCTTTTTCAGCACATAAATCTACAAGCTCTTCACCATTTCCATTTACAACACTGAACACCCCATGCATACCAATTATTCCCTCAACTGCCACATTACTCACCTTTGCATTCAAATCACCCATCACTATAACCCGGTGATATATATATATATATATATATATATATATATATATATATATATATATATATATATATATATATATATATATATATAGGGGATTAAGAATACTTCCCACGTATTCCCTGCGTGTCGTAGAAGGATACTAACAGGGGAGGGAGCGGGGGGTTGGAAATCCTCCCCTCTCGTTTTTTTTTAATTTTCCAAAAGAAGGAACAGAGGGGGGCCAGGTGAGGATATTCCAAAAAAGGCCCAGTCCTCTGTTCTTAACGCTACCTCGCTAACGCGGGAAATGGCGAATAGTTTAAAAGAAAGAAATATATATATATATATATATATATATATATATATATATATATATATATATATATATATATATATATATATATATATATATATATATATATATATATATATATATATATATATATATGTACATATATATATATATATATATATATATATATATATATATATATATATATATATATATATATATATATATATATATATATATATATATATATATTCTATTTTATTAATTCACTTTGCTTTGTCGCTGTCTCCCGCGTTAGCGAGGTAGCACAAGGAAACAGACGAAAGAATGGCCCAACCCATCCACATACACATGTATATACATACACGTCCACACACGCAAATATACATACTTATACATCTCAACGTATACATATATATATATATATACACACACACAGACATATACATATATACACATGCACATCATTCATACTGTCTGCCTTTATTCATTCCCATCTCCACCCCGCCACACATGAAATAACCCCCCCTCCCCCCCTCATGTGTGCGAGGTAGCGCTAAGAAAAGACAACAAAGGCCACATTCGTTCACACTCAGTCTCTAGCTGTCATGTAATAATGCACCGAAACCACAGCTCCCTTTCCACGTCCAGGCCCCACGTGTTGTCAATCCATTGACAACACGTCGACCCCGGTACTGGGATAAACGCTTCACATGCCCTGGTTCAATCCATTGACGGCATATCGACCCCGGTATACCACATCGTTCCAATTCACTCTATTCCTTGCACGCCTTTCACCCTCCTGCATGCTCAGGCCTCGATCACTCAGAATCTTTTTCACTCCATCTTTCCACCTCCAATTTAGTCTCCCACTTCTCGTTCCCTCCACCTCTGACACATATATCCTCTTGGTCAATCTTTCCTCACTCATTCTCTACATGTGACCAAACCATTTCAAAACACCCTCTTCTGCTCTCTCAACCACACTCTTTTTATTGCCATACATCTCTTTTACCCTATCATCACTTACTAGATCAAACCACCTCACACCACATATTGTCTTCAAACATCTCATTTCCAGCACATCCACCCTCCTCCGCACAACTCTATCTATAGCCCACGCCTCGCAACCATATAACATTGTTGGAACCACTATTCCTTCAAACATACCCATTTTTGCTTTCCAATATAATGTTCTCGACTTCCACACATTCTTCAACGCTCCCAGAACTTTCGCCCCCTCCCCCACCCTATGATTCACTTCCGCTTCCATGGTTCCATCCGCTGCCAAATCCACTCCGATATATCTAAAACACTTCACTTCTTCCAGTTTTTCTCCATTCAAACTTACCTTCCAATTGACTTGTCCCTCAACCCTACTGTACCTAATAACCTTGCTCTTACTCACATTTACTCTCAGTTTTCTTCTTTCACACACTTTACCAAACTCAGTCACCAGCTTCTGAAGTTTCGCACGCAAATCAGCCACCAGCGGTCTATCATCAGCGAACATCTGACTCACTTCCCAAGCTCTCTCATCCACAACAGACTACATACTTATATATATATATATATATATATATATATATATATATATATATATATATATATATATATATATATATATATATATATACATATAAATTAATTGGAAGGTAAGTTTGAATAGAGAAAAACAGGAGGAAGTGAAGTGTTTTACATATCTGGGAGTGGATTTGACAGCGGATGGAACCATGGATGCGGAAGTGAGTCACAGGGTGGTGGAGGAGGCGAAGGTTCTGGGAGCGTTGAAAAACGTGTGGATGGTGAGAACATTATCTCAGAA
Source organism: Panulirus ornatus (assembly GCF_036320965.1). NCBI lineage: Eukaryota > Metazoa > Arthropoda > Malacostraca > Decapoda > Palinuridae > Panulirus > Panulirus ornatus. Next base: position 939,529 of record NC_092224.1, on the reverse strand, counting down.
AGCAAAAATGGCTATGTTTGAAGGAATAGTGGTTCCAACAATGTTATACGGTAGCGAGGCGTGGGCTATAGAAAGGGTTGTGCGGAGGAGGATGGATGTGCTGGAAATGAGATGTTTGAGGACAATATGTGGTGTGATGTGGTTTGATCGAGTGAGTAATGTGTGGTAATAAAAAGTGTGGTTGAGAGAGCACAAGAGGGTATTTTGAAATGGTTTGGTCATATGGAGAGAATGAGTGGGGAAAGATTGACAAAGAGGATATATGTGTCAGAGGTGGAGGGAACAAGAAGTGGGAGACTAAATTGGAGGTGGAAGGATGGAGTGAAAAAGATTATGAGCGATCGGGGCCTGAACATGCAGGAGGGTGAAAGGCGTGCAAGGAATAGAGGAAATTGGAACGATGTGATATACCGGGATCGACGTGCTGTCAATGGATTGAACCAGGGCATGTGAAGCGTCTGGGGTAAACCATGTAATGTTTTGTGGGGCCTGGATGTGGAAAGGGAGCTGTGGTTTCTGTTCATTATACATGACAGCTAGAGACTGAGTGTGAACGAATGTGGCATTTGTGGTCTTTTCCCAGCGCTACCTCGCGAGCGTGTGGGGGAGGGGGTTGTCATTTCATGTGTGGCGGGGTGGCGACTGGAATGAATAAAGGCAGCAAGCATGAATTATGTGCGTGTGTATATATGCATTGACTTGTCCCTCAACCCTACTGTACCTAATGACCTTGCTCTTATTCACATTTACTCTTAGCTTTCTTCTTTCACACACTTTACCAAACTCAGTCACCAGCTTCTGCAGTTTCTCACCCGAATCATCCACCACCACTGTATCATCAGCAAACAACAACTGACTCACTTCCCAAGCCCTCCTATCCACAACAGACTGCAAACTTGCCACTCTCTCCAAAACTCTTGCATTCACCTCCGTAACAACCTCCTCCATAAACAAATTAAATAACCATGGAGACATCACGCACACCTGCCGCAAACCGACATTCAATCGGAACCAATCACTTTCCTCTCTTCCTACTCGTACACATGCCTTACACCCTCGATAAAAACTTTTCACTGCTTCTAGCAACTTGCCTCCCACACCATATACTCTTAATACCTACCACAGAGCATCTCTATCAACTCTATCATATGCCTTCTCCAGATCCATAAATGCTCCATCCAAATCCATTTACTTTTCTATGTATTTCTCACATGCATTCTTCAAAGCAAACACCTGATCCACACATCCTCTACCACTTCTGAAACCACACTGCTCTTAGGAATACTCAACAAACTTATACCTCTGCAACTTGAACGCTCACCTTTATCCCTTTTGCCTTTGTACAATGGCATTATGCATACATTCCGCTAATCCTCAGGCACTTCACTATGAACCATACATACACTGAATATCCTTACCAACCAATCAACAACACAGCCATCCACTTTTTTTAATACATTCCACTCCAGTACCATCCAAACCCGCCGCCTTGCCGGCTTTCATCTTCCGCAAAGCTTTCACTACCTCTTTACTGTTTACCAAACTATTCTCCTTGACCATCTCACTTCGCAAACCACCTCGACCAAAACATCCTATATCTGCCACTCTATCATCACACACATTCAACAAACCTTCAAAATACTCACTCCATCTTCTCACCTCACCACTACTTGTTATTACCACCCCATTAGCACCCTTTACCGATGATCCCATTTGTTCTCTTGTCTTACGCACGTTATATACCTCCTTCCAAAACATCGTTTTATTCTCCCTAAAATTTAATGATACCCTTTCAACCCAATTCTCGTTTGCCCTCTTTTTCACCTCTTGCACCTTTGTCTTGACCTCCTGCCACTTTTTTTTTTTTTTATAGATCTCCCAGTCATTTGCACTACGTCCCTGCAAAAATCGTCCAAACGCCTCTCTCTTCTCTTTCACTAACAATCTTACTTCTTCATCACACCACTCACTGCCCTTTCTTTTCTGCCCACCTCCCACCCTTCTCATGCAACAGGAATCTTTTTGTACAAGCCATCACTGCTCCCCTGAATATATCCCATTCCTCCCCCAGTCACCTTACGTCATTTGCTCTCATCTTTTTCCATTCTGCACTTAATCTCTCCTGGTACTTCCTCACTCAAGTCTCCTTTCTAACCTCACTTACTCTCACCAATCTCGTCACCCCAACATCCTCTCTTCTTCTCTGAAAACCTCTACAAATTTTCACCTTCATCTTCACAAGATAATGATCAGACATCCCTCCAGTTGCCCCTCTAAGCACACTAAAATCCATTAAAATCCAAAAGTCTCTCTTTCACGCGCCTATCAATCTTCACCTTCGCCTCCGCAAGATAATGATCAAACATCCCTCCAGTTGCCCCTCTCAGCACATTAACATCCAAAAGTCTCTCTTTCACGCGCCTATCAATTAACACGTAATCCAATAACGCTCTCTGGCCATCTCTCTTACTTACATACGTATACTTGAGTATATCTCTTTTTAAACCAGGTATTCCCAATCACCAGTCCTTTTTCAGCACACAAATCTACAAGCTCTTCGCCGTTTCCATTTACAACACTGAACACCCCATGTACACCAATTATACCCTCAACTGCCACCAATTATACCCTCAACTCACCTTTGCATTCAAATCACTCATCACTACAACCCGGTTTCGTCCATCGAAGCTAACACATTGACTCAGCTGCTTCCAAAACACTTGCCTCTCATGATCTTTCTTCTCATGATTAGGTGCACAGGCACCAATAATCACCCATCTCTCTCCATCCACTTTCAGTTTTACACGTATCAAACTAGAGTTTACTTTCTTACACTCTATCACATGCTCCCACAACTCCTGCTACTCCTTCCTTTGCTCTTGTCCTCTCACTAACCCCTGACTTTACTCCCAAGACATTCCCAAACCACTCTTCCCCTTTACCCTTGAGCTTCGTTTCACTCAGAGCCAAAACATACAGGTTCCTTTCCTCAAACATACTGCCTATCTCTCCTTTTTTCTCACCTTGGTTACATCCACACACATTCAGACACCGCAATCTGAGCCTTTGAGGAGGATGAGCACTCCCCGCATGACTCCTTCTATTTCCCCATTTAGAAAGTTATATATATATATATATATATATATATATATATATATATATACAATTGGGTCCCTACAACAGACCACAGGTACGGCTGGTAGTACTACAGTTGTAACACGTACTGTTGTTTTTTTTTACGGAGAACTGGTAATTAGTCATGTGAACTTGTTACTTTCCTTATGGCCCTTACACATGTCTAGGTCTCCAGGATTGGGTAGTCTGACTGTATCTCATTTTCTTTCCTAACTATATCCTTTTAGCATAACTATAATGCGCTTGTGTTTGAAGCAAGACACAGGTTTAGCCAAATTATCCCTAATGAAGTTAAAGTCTATTTTCTCCTTCATATATTGGACTCAGGATGAAAGACAAGGCTGATGAATATGGGGGAAAAAGATTTTAGTGGATTAAGGTGAGTATCATTGTATCACCTGGGTCTACCTGTGAGGAGCCTCAAAACAGTCATTCAGGAAGAACATCAACAAAACCTTTCAGACTTAAGGCGAAGTGAAATCAACTCAAGGAGATCCATCGTAATATTCTGTGGCCATTCAGTCAAGGGATCAAGGCATATTAGGCTTGGAAAAACTCTCCTTCCTCTGGCTCCCATTCAGCTTTTATCACTGCCCGTTATCGCTGCAAGCAAGTTATCTGTGAGGATAAGAGAACCTTTATTCAAAGGAAGTGCGATAACCTGTCCTCGTTATACAGTGATAGGTCTTTCTGGTCTTCAGCTAAGGGCATCTTAAACAACTTCTGTCGCTTTACCTTCCCTTCACTCTTTAGTTCTGACGGCACAAGAGCTGTCTCTACCATAAACAAAGCAACTCCCTTTGGTTTCCGTTTCTCCTCTAACTCCACCTTGGATGACTAACATTCCTTCACCCCCTGATGTTCCTCTTACTAATCCTGTGCCTCTTCCCGTAACTTCGTTTCGGACTGTCCGAAAAACACTTCTTTCTCTGGACACAAGTAAGGCTTATGGTCCTGATGGCATCCATCTCCATGTACTGAAAGAGTGTGCCTCTGAACTTGTACATGCGCTTACTCGTCTGTTCCGTTTCTGTTCAAAAAACAAAACTTGTCTTCTCCTTGGAAACATGCTCTGATAAAACTCATCCTTAAGAAAGGTGACCGTTCTGACCCTTCTGTTGCTTTGACAATTACCATTTCCAAAGTCTGTGAATCCCTCCTCAACTTCCATATCCTTAAACAACTCGAAAATCACAGTCTTCTCTCTGATCACCAGTATGGCTTCCGTAAGGTGATAGGAAAGAATTCCTATCTTACTAATGTCTGGTCATCATCCCTGAAAGATTTTGGGGAGTCATATGTAGTTGCCCTTGACCTATCTAAGGCTTTTGACAGAGTGTGGCATCGGGGTCTAATATCTAAGCTCCCCTCTTTTGACTTCCCTCCCTAACTTTGCTCCTTCATATCTAGCTTCCTTTCTAACCGATCTATCTCTGTGGTTGTTGATGGATCAGCCTCCCCATTTTCTCCATCAATTGCAGTGTCCTTTAAGGTTCTGTCCTGTCCCCTACACATTTCCTCTTTTCCTTCAAAGACTTGCTCTCCTTCACAAACATTCCAATTCACTCATGCGCTGACGATTCAACATCCTGACGATTCATCCACATCCTTCAATTCTGTTCCTTCTTCTCTCACTAGATCTGCATCTCGTCTTGATACACCTTTCTTAATCAACTCTGACGTGGACAGGATATCTCAATGGGGTACACAAAATCTCTTTAAGTTTAATGCCTCCAAGACCCAATTTCTACCCATCTCTCTATCGAAAACTTCTCACAACTCTCGTCTCTTCTATGACGGTTCGGTAATTCCACCTCTTGACTCAGTGAACGTATTTGTTATTACTGTAACATCCACTCTTTCTTGGAAACCCCACATCACGGAAATAGATACGTCTGCCTCTTAGAAACTGGATGTCCTGTCGAGATGTCGAAACTTCTCTTCAGAAAAGTTTCTCCGTTTATGCAAGGGATTGACTGATCCTGGCATGGAGTACTGCTCTCACATTTCGGGTAGTTCTAGCACTGCATCCTTACTCGACAAAGTTTTTTTCTTTTTTTTTCCCAAAAGAAGGAACAGAGAAGGGGGCCAGGTGAGGATATTCCCTAAAAGGCCCAGTTTTCTGTTCTTAACGCTACCTCGCTAACGCGGGAAATGGCGAATATATATATATATATATATATATATATATACATACATATATATATATATATATATATATATATATATATATATATATATATATATATATATATATATATATATATATATTTTTTTTTTTATACTATTCGCTATTTCCCGCGTTTGCGAGGTAGCGCAAGGAAACAGACGAAAGAAATGGCCCAACCCACCCCCATACACATGCCTTGATTCAATCCATTGACTGCACGTCAACCCCGGTATACCACATCGCTCCAATTCACTCTATTCTTTGCCCTCCTTTCACCCTCCTGCATGTTCAGGCCCCGATCACACAAAATCTTTTTCACTCCATCTTTCCACCTCCAATTTGGTCTCCCACTTCTCCTCGTTCCCTCCACCTCCGACACATATATCCTCTTGGTCAATCATTCCTCACTCATTCTCTCCATGTGACCAAACCATTTCAAAACACCCTCTTCTGCTCTCTCAACCACGCTCTTTTTATTTCCACATATCTCTCTTACCCTTACGTTACTTACTCGATCAAACCACCTCACACCACACATTGTCCTCAAACATCTCATTTCCAGCACATCCATCCTCCTGCGCACAACTCTATCCATAGTCCACGCCTCGCAACCATACAACATTGTTGGAACCACTATTCCTTCAAACATACCCATTTTTGCTTTCCGAGATAATGTTCTCGACTTCCACACATTGTTCAAGGCTCCCAGAATTTTCGCCCCCTCCCCCACCCTATGATCCACTTCCGCTTCCAGGGTTCCATCCGCTGCCAGATCCACTCCCAAAACACTTCACTTCCTCCAGTTTTTCTCCATTCAAACTCACCTCCCAATTGAATTGACCCTCAACCCTACTGTACCTAATAACCTTGCTCTTATTCACATTTACTCTTAACTTTCTTCTTTCACACACTTTACCAAACTTAGTCACCAGCTTCTGCAGTTTCTCACATGAATCAGCCATCAGCGCTGTATCATCAGCGAACAACAACTGACTCACTTCCCAAGCTCTCTCATCCCCAACAGACTTCATATATATATATATATATATATATATATATATATATATATATATATATATATATATATATATATATATATATATATATATATATTTTTTTTTTAATTTTCCAAAGGAAGGAACAGAGAGGGGGGCCAGGTGAGGATATTCCCTCTAAGGCCCAGTCCTCTGTTGATAACGCTACCTCGCTAATGCGGGAAATGGCGAATAGTGCGAAATTAAAAAGAAAAGAAATATATATATATATATATATATATATATATATATATATATATATATATATATATATATATATATATATATATATATCCCTGGGGATAGGGGAGAAAGAATACTTCCCACGCATTCCTCACGTGTCGTAGAGGGCGACTAAAGGGGACGGGAGCGGGGGGCCAGAAACCCTCCCCTCCTTGTACTTTAACTTTCTAAAAGGGGAAACAAAAGAAGGAGTCACGCGGGGAGTGCTCATCCTCCTCGAAGGCTCAGATTGGGGTGTCTAAATGTGTGTGGATGTAACCAAGATGAGAAAAAAGGAGAGATAGGTAGCATGTTTGAGGAAAGGAACCTGGATGTTTTGGCTCTGAGTGAAACGAAGCTAAAGGGTAAAGGGGAAGAGTGGTTTGGGAATGTCTTGGGAGTAAAGTCAGAGGTTAGTGAGAGGACAAGAGCAAGGGAAGGAGTAGCACTACTCCTGAATCAGGAGTTGTGAGAGTATGTGATAGAGTGTAAGAAAGTAAATTCTAGATTGATATGGGTAAAACTGATGAAGAGAGATGGGTCATTATTGGTGCATATGCACCTGGGGATGAGAAGAAAGATCATGAGAGGCAAGTGTTTTGGGAGCAGTTGAATGGGTGTGTTAGTGGTTTTGATGCACAAGACCGGGTTATAGTGATGGGTGATTTGAATGCAAAGGTGAGTAATGTGGCAGTTGAGGGAATAATTAGTATACATGGGGTGTTCAGTGTTGTAAATGGAAATGGTGAAGAGCTTGTAGATTTATGTGCTGAAAAAGAACCGGTGATTGGGAATACCTGGTTTAAAAAGCGAGATATGTAATACATAAGTATACGTATGTAAGTAGGAGAGATGGCCAGAGAGCGTTATTGGATTACGTGTTAATTGATAGGCGCGCGAAAGAGAGACTTTTGGATGTTAATGTGCTGAGAGGTGCAACTGGAGGGATGTTTGATCATTATCTTGTGGAGGCGAAGGTGAAGATTTGTAGGGATTTTCAGAAAAGAAGAGAGAATGTTGGGGTGAAGACAGTGGTAAGAGTTAGTGAGCTTGGAAAGGAGACTTGTGTGAGGAGGTACCAGGAGAGATTGAGTTCAGAATAGAAAAAGGTGAGAACAAAGGAGTTAAGGGGAGTGGGGGAGGAATGGGATGTATTTAGGGAAGCAGTGATGGCTTGCGCAAAAGATGATTGTGGCATGAGAAGCGTGGGAGGTGGGTTGATTAGAAAGGGTAGTGAGTGGTGGGATGAAGAAGTAAGATTATTAGTGAAAGAGAAGAGAGAGGCATATGGACGATTTTTAAAGGGAAAAAATGCAAATGAGTGGGAGATGTATAAAAGAAAGAGACAGGAGGTCAAGAGAAAGGTGCAAGAGATGAAAAAGAGGGCAAATGAGTGTTGGGGTGAAAGAGTACCATTAAATTTTAGGGAGAATAAAAAGATGTTTTGGAAGGAGGTAAATAGAGTGCGTAAGACAAGGGAGCAAATGGGAACTTCAGTGAAGGGGCTAATGGGAGGTGATAACAAGTAGTGGTGATGTGAGAAGGAGATGGAGCGCTTATTTTGAAGGTTTGTTGAATGTGTTTGATGATAGAGCGGCAGATATAGGGTGTTTTGGTCGAGGTGGTGTGCAAAGTGAGAGGGTTACGGAAAATGATTTGGTAAACAGAGAAGAGGTAGTAAAAGCTTTGCGGAAGATGAAAGCCGGCAAGGCAGCAGGTTTGGATGGTATTGCGGTGGAATCTACTAAAAAAGGGGGTGACTGTATTGTTCACTGGTTGGTAAGGTTATTCAATGTATGTATGATTCATGGTGAGGTGCCTGATGATTGGCGGAATGCTTGCATAGTGCCATTGTACAAAGGCAAAGGGGATAAAAGTGAGTGCTCAAATTACAGAAGTATAAGTTTGTTGAGTATTCCTGGTAAATTATATGGGAGGGTATTGATTGAGAGGGTGAAGGCATGTACAGAGCATCAGACTGAGGAAGAGCAGTGTGATTTCAGAAGTGGTAGAGGATGTGTGGATCAGGTGTTTGCTTTGAGGAATGTATGCGAGAAATACTTAGAAAAGCAAATGGATTTTATGTAGCATTTACGGATCTGGAGAAGGCATATGATAGAGTTGATAGAGATGCTCTGTGGAAGGTATTAAGAATATATGGTGTGGGAGGCAAGTTGTTAGAAGCAGTGAAAAGTTTTTATCGAGGATGTAAGGCATGGGTGCGTGTAGGAAGAAAGGAAAATGATTGGTTCTCAGTGAATGTTGGTTTGCGGTAGGGGTGTGTGATGTCTCCATGGTTGTTTAATTTGTTTATGGATGGGGTTGTTAGGGAGGTGAATGCAAGAGTTTTGGAAAGTGGGGCAAGTATGCAGTCTGTTGTGGATGATAGAGGCTGGGAAGTGAGTCAGTTGTTGTTCGCTGATGACACAGCGCTGGTGGCTGATTCATGTGAGAAACTGCAGAAGCTGGTGACTGAGTTTGGTAAAGTGCGTGAAAGAAGAAAGTTAAGAGTAAATATGAATAAGAGCAAGGTTATTAGGTACAGTAGGGTTGAGGGTCAAGTCAATTGGGAGGTACGTTTGAATGGAGAAAAACTGGAGGAAGTAAAGTGTTTTAGATGTCTGGGAGTGGATCTGGCAGCGGATGGAACCATGGAAGCGGAAGTAAATCATAGGGTGGGGGAGAGGGCGAAAATTCTGGGAGCCTTGAAGAATGTGTGGAAGTCGAGCACATTATCTCGGAAAGCAAAAATGGGTATGCCTTATTTCCCTGCAAAAATCGTTCAAATGCCTCTCTCTTCTCTTTCACTAATAATTTTACTTCTTCATCCCACCAATCACTACCCTTTCTAATCTGTCCACCTCCCTTGCTTCTCATGCCACAACCATCTTTTGCGCAAGCCATCACTGCTTCCCTCAATACATACCATTCCTCCCCCACTCCCCTTTCTTCCTTTGTTCTCACCTTTTTCCATTCTGTACCCAGTCTCTCCTGGTACTTCTTCACACAAGTCTCCTTCCCAAGCTCACTTACTCTCACCACTCTCTTCACCCCAACATTCTCTCTTCTTTTCTGAAAACCTCTACAAATCTTCATCTTCGCCTCCACAAGATAATGATCAGACATCCCTCAGGTTACACCTCTCAGCACATTTACATCCAAAAGTCTCTCTTTTGCGCGCCTATCAATTAACACGTAATCCAATAACGCTCTCTGGCCATCTCTCCTACTTACATACGTATACTTATGTATATCTCTCTTTTTAAACCAGGCATTCCCAATCACCAGTCCTTTTTCAGCACATGAATATACAAGCTCTTCCCCATTTCCATTTACAACACTGAACACCCCATGTATACCAATTATTCCCTCAACTGCCACATTACTCACCTTTGCATTCAAATCACCCATCACTATAACCCGGTCTCGTGCATCAAAACCACGAACACACTCAATCAGCTGCCCCCAAAACACTTGCCTCTCATGATCTTTCTTCTCATGCCCATATACATCAATAATCACTAATCTCTCTCCATCAACTTTCAGTTTTACCCATATCAATCAAGAGTTTACTTTCTTACACTCTATCACATACTCCCTCCACTCCTGTTTCAGGAATAGTGCTACTCCTTCCCTTGCTCTTGTCCTCTCACTAACTTCTGACTTTACTCCCAAGACATTCCCAAACCACTCTTCCCTTTTGCCCTTGAACTTCGTTTCACTCAGAGCCAAAACATCCAGGTTCCTTTCCTCAAACATACTACCTATCTCTCCTTTTTTCTCATTTTGGTTACATCCACACACATTTAGACACCCCAATCTGAGCCTTCGAGGAGGATGAGCACTCCCCGCGTGACTCCTTCTTCTGTTTCCCCTTTACAAAGTCAATATATATATATATATATATATATATATATATATATATATATATATATATATATATATATATATATATCATACAACATACAAACCTCCAACAGCCGGGATCGAACCCGGGACCCTTGTGCAAGAGGCAGGCATGCTAACCGCTAGGCTATGGGACTGTATAATAGGAAACAACTATTCAAAATACTAAGTACTCGAATACCCTTCGTCTCAAAATGGTGAGCAACGGGGTCTATACCGGTTATTTCCGAACAGACGCACATAGCCAGCTGATAGCGTTTTACCGAACCTAACTGTACAACGCAGAGGTATATGAATGCGAATAAAGTGCATATGAACGCGCACCTTCATAGAACATACAAACCTCCAACAGCCAGGATCGAACCTGGGACCCCTGTGCAAGGGGCAGGCATGCTAACCGCTAGGCTATGGGTCTGTATAATAGGAAACAACTATTCGAAATACTAAGTACTCGAATACCCTTCGTCTCACAATGGTAGGTATATATATATATATATATATATATATATATATATATATATATATATATATATATATATATATATATATATATAAATATATATATATATATATCCTTCTGAGTTTTGGAAAGCGGGGCAAGTATGAAGTCTGTTGGGGATGAGAGAGCTTGGGAAGTGAGTCAGTTGTTGTTCGCTGATGATACAGCGCTGATGGCTGATTCATGTGAGAAACTGCAGAAGCTGGTGACTGAGTTTGGTAAAGTGTGTGAAAGAAGAAAGTTAAGAGTAAATGTGAATAACAACAAGGTTATTAGGTACAGTAGGGTTGAGGGTCAAGTCAATTGGGAGGTAAGTTTGAATGGAGAAAAACTGGAGGAAGTAAAGTGTTTTAGATATCTGGGAGTGGATCTGGCAGCGGATGGAACCATGGAAGCGGAAGTGGATCATAGGGTAGGGGAGGGGGCGAAAATTCTGGGAGCCTTGAACAATGTGTGGAAGTCGAGAACATTATCTCGGAAAGCAAAAATGGGTATGTTTGAAGGAATAGTGGTTCCAACAATGTTGTATGGTTCCGAGGAGTGGGCTATGGATAGAGTTGTGCGCAGGAGGATGGATGTGCTGGAAATGAGATGTTTGAGGACAATGTGTGGTGTGAGGTGGTTTGATCGAGTAAGTAACGTAAGGGTAAGAGAGATGTGTGGAAATAAAAAGAGCGTGGTTGAGAGAGCAGAAGAGGGTGTTTTGAAATGGTTTGGGCACATGGAGAGAATGAGTGAGGAAAGATTGACAAGAGGATATATGTGTTGGAGGTGGAGGGAACGAGGAGAAGAGGGAGACCAAATTGGAGGTGGAAAGATGGAGTGAAAAAGATTTTGTGTGATCGGGGCCTGAACATGCAGGAGGGTGAAAGGAGGGCAAAGAATAGAGTGAATTGGAGCGATGTGGTATACCGGGGTTGACGTGCTGTCAGTGGATTGAATCAAGGCATGTGTATGGGGGTGGGTTGGGCCATTTCTTTCGTCTGTTTCCTTGCGCTACCTCGCAAACGCGGGAGACAGCGACAAAGCAGAAAAAAAAAAAAAAAAATATATATATATATATATATATATATATATATATATATATATATAATATATATATATATATATATATATATATATATATATATATATATATATTTATATATATATATATATATATATATATATATATATATATATATATATATATATATATATATATATATATATATATATATATATATGTTTTGGTCGAGGTGGTGTGCAAAGTGAGAGGGTTAGGGAAAATAATTTGGTAAACATAGAAGAGTTAGTAAAAGCTTTGCGGAAGATGAAAGCCGGCAAGGCAGCAGGTTTGGATGGTATTGCAGTGGAATCTATTATTAAAAAAGGGGGTGACTGTATTGTTGACTGGTTGGTATGGTTATTTAATGTATGTATGACTCATGGTGAGGTGCCTGAGGATTGGCGGAATGCGTGCATAGTGCCACTGTACAAAGGCAAAGGGGATAAGAGTGAGTGCTCAAATTACAGAGGTATAAGTTTGTTGAGCATTCATGGGAAATTAGATGGGAGGGTATTGATTGAGAGGAAGAAGGCATGTACAGAGCATCAGTTTGGCGAAGAACAGTGTGGTTTCAGAAGTGTTAGAGGATGTGTGGATCAGGTGTTTGCTTTGAAGAATGTATGTGAGAAATACTTAGAAAAGCAAATGGATTTATATGTAGCATTTATGGATCTGGAGAAGGCATATGACAGCGTTGATAGAGATGCTCTGTGGAAGGTATTAAGAATATATGGTGTGGGAGGCAAGTTGTTAGAAGCAGTGAAAAGTTTTTACCGAGGATGTAAGGCATGGGTACGTGTAGGAACTCTACGTGTAGGAACATGTATATACATACGTCCACACACGCAAATATACATACCTACACAGCTTTCCATGGTTTACCCCAGACGCTTCACATGCCTTGATTCAATCCACTGACAGCACGTCAACCCCGGTATACCAAATCGCTCCAATTCACTCTATTCCTTGCCCTCCTTTCACCCTCCTGCATGTTCAGGCCCCGATCACACAAAATCTTTTTCACTCCATCTTTCCACCTCCAATTTGGTCTCCCTCTTCTCCTCGTTCCCTCCACCTCCGACACATATATTCTCTTGGTCAATCTTTCCTCACTCATTCTCTCCATGTGCCCGAACCATTTCAAAACACCCTCTTCTGCTCTCTCAACCACGCTCTTTTTATTTCCACACATCTCTCTTACCCTTACGTTACTTACTCGATCAAACCACCTCACACCACACATTGTCCTCAAACATCTCATTTCCAGCACATCCATCCTCCTGCGCACAACTCTATCCATAGCCCACGCCTCGCAACCATACAACATTGTTGGAACCACTATTCCTTCAAACATACCCATTTTTGCTTTCCGAGATAATGTTCTCGACTTCCACACATTCTTCAACGCTCCCAGAATTTTCGCCCCCTCCCCTACCCTATGATCCACTTCCGCTTCCATGGTTCCATCCGCTGCCAGATCCACTCCCAGATATCTAAAACACTTCACTTCCTCCAGTTTTTCTCCATTCAAACTCACCTCCCAATTGACTTGACCCTCAACCCTACTGTACCTAATAACCTTGCTCTTATTCACATTTACTCTTAACTTTCTTCTTTCACACACTTTACCAAACTCAGTCACCAGCTTCTGCAGTTTCTCACATGAATCAGCCACCAGCGCTGTATCATCAGCGAACAACAACTGACTCACTTCCCAAGCTCTCTCATCCCCAACAGACTTCATACTTGCCCCTCTTTCCAAAACTCTTGCATTCACCTCCCTAACAACCCCATCCATAAACAAATTAAACAACCATGGGGACATCACACACCCCTGCCGCAAACCTACATTCACTGAGAACCAATCACTTTCCTCTCTTCCTACACGTACACATGCCTTACATCCTCGATAAAAACTTTTCACTGCTTCTAACAACTTGCCTCCCACACCATATATTCTTATTACCTTCCACAGAGCATCTCTATCAACTCTATCATATGCCTTCTCCAGATCCATAAATGCTACATACAAATCCATTTGCTTTTCTAAGTATTTCTCACATACATTCTTCAAAGCAAACACCTTATCCACACATCCTCTACCACTTCTGAAACCACACTGCTCTTCCCCAATCTGATATATATATATATATATATATATATATATATATATATATATATATATATATATATATATATATATATATATATATATATATATATATACGTATATGGTTTCACTAACAGGATCAGTAGACACTTTGAAGTTGTCGTCTGGCTCAGGTTGGGCTACAGACGGTCATGGGAGTTTGCTTTGCGCTTAATAATGAACAAACGTAATGTTAACCTTGCTAGCAAGGCTACTCCCACACCCTGGAACATTTACGACGTGACAGTTGTAAAGTTAGTGAGCTCAGAGATGATTCTTACCCCACACTGCAAGATAGGTGGAAGCATTTCATACACAACAATGCTCTACCTCGGTTACTTGAATAGAATCCTGACTTTGCTGATCATATATACTATTAACCCATCAGCAACTGTTTACATGAGTATCAGTCAGGCGATACCATCACCCAACATTCCTGCTGGCCTCTTTGTGGTCCTGTCCGCTCTGCTCCCTCCTCTTGCCTCATCTGGTGTCTCCCTATCTTTCTCTTTTTTTCTTCATTTTGATTGTATTCTTTGTTCTCCCCCCCCCCCACTCTTCTGATACGACTCCTGAATACCACACGTAAATCTGCCTGCCTGTCTGTAAGTATCGTAGCTTGCCTAAGTACTTCATGGGTAGGTAACTTCAGAACCAACGTAACCATAACTGGTCGTCCCGTTATGTCATGATGGTATCCATCAGTTTTCCTATCCTTCATCACAAAAATTGCGTCTGCCACTTCGACTGCCTCATGTAGCCTTCAATGATCATCTCTTCTTTCATTTCCTCTCTCTCTCTCTCTCTCTCTCTCTCTCTCTCTCTCTCTCTCTCTCTGGTATATGATTTTCATCCGATCCAAAAATAATCAATGATTCACATCTATAAGACTCCTGGTTTACAAATCTTTCTAATCTCGATGCCACCGACGTTACCTGTGTGTGTGTGTGTGTGTGTGTGTGTGTGTGTGTGTGTGTGTGTGTGTGTGTGTGTGTGTGTGTGGACAGAATATACAAGGTTAAGAGACGTGGCAACACGAGTGTAAACTCTCTCCCCCTAAGACACGATGGTAATGAGACCCACACAGACGCACACGTTAACACAGGTGTGAGGCTACCACGAGCTGTTCATAATGAGGATGTAGCTGCCATTACGTAAACAATATTCAGTTACGATGAGTAAACTGTTTACAGTGTTTTATACATGAACTGTTTGAAACATAACTTTTTAATCTAAATATTAGCCCGACGACTGCAGTGGCACTTTGAAAGTCTAGTGAACAAGTGAAGTGTGGGTGAGGCAGTGTGCAGTGGTGGTGTAGGTGGTGGTGGTGATGGTGTAGGTGGTGGTAGTGTTGGTGCAGGTGGTAGTGAGGCCAGGGGAGTATGTATAAGAAGCCGGGCCTCCTGCTGCAGTGGCTGACCTTGGTGCCGGTGAAGCTCCCGTCTTACATCATAAATACTTGACGCAACATTTGCCTGGTGAGGCTGTGACTGGCTTGGTGTGTGTGTGTGTGTGTGTGTGTGTGTGTGTGTGTGTGTGTGTGTGTGTGTGTGTGTGTGTGTGTGTGTGTGTGTGTGTGTGTGTGTATGTGTGTGTGTGTGTGTGTGTCCAGAAGATGTCCGGCCAGACAACATAACACAAGTGGTTCCTGCATAATTACCATGTGTTTACATCCTTTAGGATCTGTAAACCTCCAGGAACACCATCGTTCATGCCAAAAACCATCACCTAATAAGAGATTACACGAATACCCAGTGAATAGTAAGTCCTTACCCTGAACAGAATGGCCGATCATCCATCTAATGGCCGATCATCCATCCATCTTAACACCTTTGAGTTCGACGAGCCGACCCTCGGGTTTGAGGTGACACCCTAGCCTTGGATCTGACGCTAAAATGTCAGGTGACAGGGACAAGTTATCATATCCAAGGGTCGCAAAGCCGTGCTCATGGGAGAGTAACTCGTTGTCACGCTATTAATTAAAACGCTGTATTGCTGTGCGATCCTGGAGACCAGTGATTCATGGTCATCTCATAAAACGCGTCTCGATAAGAGAAACACTCATTACAGTCCCTGGAAATACAGTTATCGCCGGCTATCTAGTTCTCAACCATCGACATTTCGCCAATATTCCATGTAATCATTACAGACGCTGGAAATTTGAGGTGAAGTGACGGGACATGAAAGAAAGAGGAGAGAGTAACATACAAATATCCTCTCTGACCTCTCACAAGTGGGTCAAGATCTCTAGTTTCTTACCAGTGAGTAAAAATCTTAGGTCCCCTACCAGTGAGTCAAGATCTTCTCTAGTCCCCTCTCAGTGGGTCAAAATCTCTGGTCCCTTGCCAGTGGGTTAAGCTTGATCTCTGGCCCCCTACCAGTGGGTCAAGACGCTTGGTCCCCTACCATTAGGTCAGGATATCTGGTCCCCTACCAGTGGGTCATGATCTCTGGTCCCCTACCTGTGGGTCAAGACGCTTGGTCCCCTACCAGTAGGTCAGGATCTCTGGTCCCCTACCAGTGGGTCAAGATCTCTGGTCCCCTACCAGTGGGTCAAGATCTCTGGTCCCCTACCAGTGGGTCAAGATCTCTGGCTCCCCTACCAGTGGGCCAAGATCTCTGGCTCCCTACCAGTGGGTCAAGATCTCTGGTCCCCTACCAGTGGGTCAAGATCTCTGGTCCCCTCCCAGTGGGTCAAGATCTCTGGCCCCCTACCAGTGGGTCAAGATCTCTGGTCCCCTACCAGTGGGTCAACATCTCTGGTCCCCTACCAGTGGGTCAAGATCTCTGGTCCCCTACCAGTGGTTCAAGATCTCTGGTCCCCTACCAGTGGGTCAAGATCTCTGGTCCCCTACCAGTGGATCAAGATCTCTGGTCCCCTACCAGTGGGTCAAGATCTCTGGTCCCCTACCTGTGGGTCAAGATCTTTGGTCCCCTACCAGTGGGTCAAGATCTCTGGTCCCCTACCAGTGGGTCAAGATCTCTGGTCCCCTACCTGTGGGTCAAGATCTCTGGTCCCCTACCAGTGGGTCAACATCTCTGGTCCCCTACCAGTGGGTCAAAATCTCTGGTCCCCTACCAGTGGGTCAACATCTCTGGTCCCCTACCAGTGGGTCAACATCTCTGGTCCCCTACCAGTGGGTCAACATCTCTGGTCCCCTACCAGTGGGTCAACATCTCTGGTCCCCTACCAGTGGTTCAAGATATTTTCTGGTCCAATACCTGTGGGTCAAGATCTTCTCTGCTCCCATACCAGTGGGTCAAGATCTCTGGTCCCCTACCAGTGGGTCATGATCTCTGGTCCCCTACCTGTGGGTCAAGATCTCTGGTCCCCTACCAGTGGGTCAAGATCTCTGGTACCCTACCAGTGGGTCAAGATATTTTCTGGTCCAATACCTGTGGGTCAAGATCTTCTCTGCTCCCCCAAGATCTCTGGTCCCCTACCAGTGGGTCAAGATCTCTGGTCCCCTGCCAGTGGCTCAAGATATTTTCTGGTCCAGTACCTGTGGGTCAATATCTTCTCTGCTCCCCTAACTGTGGGTCACGATCTTCTCTGCTCCCCTAACTGTGGGTCAAGATCTTCTCTGGTTCTTTGCCTAAAAAAGGGTCAAGATCTTCTCTTGTCCTCTACCAATGGGTCAAGATCTTCTCTTGTCCCCAACAGGTCAAGATAGTGGGTCAAGATCTTGTCTGGTCCCCTACCAGTGGGTCAAGGTTTCTGGTCCCCTACCTGTGGGTCAAGATCTCTGGTCCCCTACTTGTGGGTCAAGATCTCTGGCTCCCCTACCAGTGGGTCAAGATCTCTGGTCCCCTACCAGTGGGTCAAGATCTCTGGTCCCTTACCAGTGGGTCAAGATCTCTGGTCCCCTACCAGTGGGTCAAGATCTCTGGTCCCCAACCAGTGGGTCAAGATCTCTGGTCCCCTACCAGTGGGTCAAGATCTCTGGTCCCCTACCAGTGGGTCAAGATCTCTGGTCCTCTAACTGTGGGTCAAGATCTCTGGTCCCTTACCAGTGGGTCAAGATCTCTGGTCCCCTACCTGCGGGTCAAGATCTCTGGTCCCCTACCAGTGGGTCAACATCACTGGTCCCCTACCAGTGGGTCAACATCTCTGGTCCCCTATCTGTGGGTCAAGACCTCTGGTCCCCTACCAGTGGATCAAGATCTCTGGTCCCCTACCTGTGGGTCAAGATCTCTGGTCCACTACCAGTGGGACAAGATCTCTGGTCTCCTACCTGTGGGTCAAGATTTCTGGTCCCCTACCAGTGGGTCAAGATCTCTGACCCCCTACCTGTGGGTCAAGATCTCTGGTCCCTTACCAGTGGGTCAAGATCTCTGGTCCCCTACCAGTGGGTCAAGATCTCTGGTCCCCTACCAGTGGGTTAAGATCTCTGGTCCCCTACCTGTGGGTCAAGATCTCTGGTCCCCTACCAGTGGGTCAAGATCTCTGGTCTCCTACCTGTGGGTCAAGATCTCTGGTCCCCTACCAGTGGGTCAATATCGCTGGCCCCCTACCAGTGGGTCAAGATCTCTGGTCCCCTACCAGTGGGTCAACATCTCTGGTCCCCTACCAGTGGGTCAACATCTCTGGTCCCCTACCAGTGGGTCAACATCTCTGGTCCCCTACCTGTGGGTCAAGATCTCTGGCCCCCTACCAGTGGGTCAAGATCTCTGGTCCCCTACCAGTGGGTCAAGATCTCTGGTCCCCTACCAGTGGGTCAAAATCTCTGGCCCCCTACCTATGGGTCAAGATCTCTGGTTCCCTACCAGTGGGTCAAGATCTCTGGTCCCCTACCTGTGGGTCAAGATCTCTGGTCCCCTACCAGTGGGTCACGATCTCTGGACTCCTACCAGTGGATCAAGATCTCTGGCCCCCTACCTGTGGGTCAAGATCTCTGTTCCCCTACCAGTGGGTCAAGATCTCTGGTCCCCTACCAGTGGATCAACATCTCTGGCCCCCTACCTGTGGGTCAAGATCTCTGTTCCCCTACCAGTGGGTCAAGATCTCTGGCCCCCTACCAGTGGGTCAAGATCTCTGGCCCCCTACCAGTGGGACAAGATCTCTGGTCCCCTACCAGTGGGTCAAGATCTCTGGTCCCCTACCAGTGGGTCAACATCTCTGGTCCGCTACCAGTGGGTCAACATCTTTGGTCCCCTACCAGTGGGTCAAGATCTTGTCTGGTCCCCTACCAGTGGATCAAGATCTCTGGTCGCCTACCTGTGGGTCAAGATCTCTGTTCCCCTACCAGTGGGTCAAGATCTCTGGCCCCCTACCAGTGGGTCAAGATCTCTGGCCCCCTACCAGTGGGACAAGATCTCTGGTCCCCTACCAGTGGGTCAAGATCTCTGGTCCCCTACCAGTGGGTCAACATCTCTGGTCCGCTACCAGTGGGTCAACATCTCTGGTCCCCTACCAGTGGGTCAAGATCTTGTCTGGTCCCCTACCAGTGGATCAAGATCTCTGGTCCCCTACCTGTGGGTCAAGATCTCTGGTCCACTACCAGTGGGACAAGATCTCTGGTCTCCTACCTGTGGGTCAAGATTTCTGGTCCCCTACCAGTGGGTCAAGATCTCTGACCCCCTACCTGTGGGTCAAGATCTCTGGTCCCTTACCAGTGGGTCAAGATCTCTGGTCCCCTACCAGTGGGTCAAGATCTCTGCTCCCCTACCAGTGGGTTAAGATCTCTGGTCCCCTACCTGTGGGTCAAGATCTCTGGTCCCCTACCAGTGGGTCAAGATCTCTGGTCTCCTACCTGTGGGTCAAGATCTCTGGTCCCCTACCAGTGGGTCAATATCGCTGGCCCCCTACCAGTTGGTCAAGATCTCTGGTCCCCTACCAGTGGGTCAAGATCTCTGGTCCCCTACCAGTGGGTCAACATCTCTGGTCCCCTACCAGTGGATCAATATCTCTGGTCCCCTACCTGTGGGTCAAGATCTCTGGCCCCCTACCAGTGGGTCAAGATCTCTGGTCCCCTACCAGTGGGTCAAGATCTCTGGTCCCCTACCAGTGGGTCAAAATCTCTGGCCCCCTACCTATGGGTCAAGATCTCTGGTTCCCTACCAGTGGGTCAAGATCTCTGGTCCCCTACCTGTGGGTCAAGATCTCTGGTCCCCTACCAGTGGGTCACGATCTCTGGACTCCTACCAGTGGATCAAGATCTCTGGCCCCCTACCTGTGGGTCAAGATCTCTGTTCCCCTACCAGTGGGTCAAGATCTCTGGTCCCTACCAGTGGATCAACATCTCTGGCCCCCTACCTGTGGGTCAAGATCTCTGTTCCCCTACCAGTGGGTCGAGATCTCTGGCCCCCTACCAGTGGGTCAAGATCTCTGGCCCCCTACCAGTGGGACAAGATCTCTGGTCCCCTACCAGTGGGTCAAGATCTCTGGTCCCCTACCAGTGGGTCAACATCTCTGGTCCGCTACCAGTGGGTCAACATCTCTGGTCCCCTACCAGTGGGTCAAGATCTCTGGTCCCCTAGTAGTGGGTCAAGATCTTTGGTCCCCTACCAGTGGGTCAAGATCTCTGGTCCCCTACCAGTGGGTCAACATCTCTGGTCCCCTACCAGTGGGTCAAGATCTCTGGTCCCCTACCAGTGGGTCAACATCTCTGGTCCCCTACCAGTGGGTCAAGATCTCTGGTCCCCTACCAGTGGGTCAACATCTCTGGTCCCCTACCAGTGGTTCAACATCTCTGGTTCCCTACAAGCGGTTCAAGATATTTTCTGGTCCAATACCTGTGGGTCAAGATCTTCTCTGCTCCCCTACCAGTGGGTTAAGATCTCTGGTCCCCTACCAGTGGGTCATGATCTCTGGTCCCTTACCTGTGGGTCAAGATCTCTAGTCCCCTACCAGTGGGTCAAGATCTCTGGTCCCCTACCAGTGGGTCAAGATATTTTCTGGTCCAATACCTGTGGGTCAAGATTTTCTCTGCTCCCCCAAGATCTCTGGTCCCCTACCAGTGGGTCAAGATCTCTGGTCCCCTACCAGTGGGTCAAGATATTGTCTGGTCCAGTACCTGTGGGTCAATATCTTCTCTGCTCCCCTAACTGTGGGTCAAGATCTTCTCTGCTCCAATAACTGTGGGTCAAGATCTTCTCTGGTCCTTTGCCCAAAAAAGGGTCAAGATCTTCTCTTGTCCTCTACCAATGGGTCAAGATCTTCTCTTGTCCCCAACAGGTCAAGATAGTGGGTCAAGATCTTGTCTGGTCCCCTACCAGTGGGTCAAGGTTTCTGGTCCCCTACCTGTGGGTCAAGATCTCTGGTCCCCTACCTGTGGGTCAAGATCTCTGGTCCCCTACCAGTGGGTCAAGATCTCTGGTCCCCTACCAGTGGGTCAACATCTCTAGTCCCCTATCAGTGGGTCAAGATCTCTGGTCCCCTACCAGTGGGTCAAGATCTCTGGTCCCCTACCAGTGGGTCAAGATCTCTGGTCCCCTACCAGTGGGTCAAGATCTCTGGTCCCCTACCAGTGGGTCAAGATCTCTGGTCCCCTACCAGTGGGTCAAGATCTCTGGTCCCCTACCAGTGGGTCAAAATCTCTGGTCCCCTACCTGTGGGTCAAGATCTCTGGTCCCTTACCAGTGGCTCAAGATCTCTGGTCCCCTACCAGTGGGTCAAGATCTCTGGTCCCCTACCAGTGAGTCAAGATCTCTGGTCCCCAACCAGTGGATCAAGATCTCTGGTCCCCTACCTGTGGGTCAAGATCTCTGGTCCCCTACCAGTGGGTCAAGATCTCTGGTCCCCTACCAGTGGGTCAAGATCTCTGGCCCCCTACCAGTGGGTCAAGATCTCTGGCCCCCTACCAGTGGGTCAAGATCTCTGGTCCCCTACCAGTGGGTCAAGATCTCTGGTCCCCTACCAGTGGGTCAAGATCTCTGGTCCCCTACCAGTGGGTCAAGATCTCTGGTCCCCTACCAGTGGGTCAAGATCTCTGGTCCCCTACCAGTGGGTCAAGATCTCTGGTCCCCTAACTGTGGGTCAAGATCTCTGGTCCCCTAACTGTGGGTCAAGATCTCTGGTCCCCTACCAGTGGGTCAAGATCTCTGGTCCCCTACCAGTGGGTCAACATCTCTGGTCCCCTACCAGTGGGTCAACATCTCTGGTCCCCTATCTGTGGGTCAAGACCTCTGGTCCCCTACCAGTGGATCAAGATCTCTGGTCCCCTACCAGTGGGTCAAGATCTCTGGTCCCCTACTAGTGGGTCAAGATCTCTGGTCCCCTACCTGTGGGTCAAGACCTCTGGTCCCCTACCAGTGGATCAAGATCTCTGGTCCCCTATCTGTGGGTCAAGATCTCTGGTCTCCTACCTGTTGGTCAAGATATCTGGTCCCCTACCAGTGGGTCAAGATCTCTGGTCCCCTACCAGTGGGTCAAGTTAATTTTTCAATAACTATTTGTTATTATCATTTTACTGTGAGTTACATAGAGTTAGATGCATGTTCCCACGGGCCCACTGTTCCCACGGGCTACTGTTACTCAGGATGTTTGAACACGTAAGAGGTGATCTGTTATTTGAACACGCTGTTGAATGGGTGTTGACGGACTCCCATACAACTCCTGTCAGTGTGACCTGAGGGGACACATTGGCCAGCATCGTCACACTGTTCACTAGGTTGTGTCGTAGTGTGTCATAAGACTATAGCCCAGAGTACTACAGATGTACGTACATATTCTTTTGTAATAAATCTACAAAGGCCGCCTGATCTTCATTGACTACCATCCACGAAGAAGACCTGTATTAATTCCTGTCGACGCAAACTTACAAAGATCTCTGGCCCCCTACCAGTGGGTCAAGATCTCTGGTCCCCTACCAGTGGGTCAAGATCTATGGCTCCCTACCAGTGGGTCAAGATCTCTGGTCCCCTACCAGTGGGTTAAGATCTCTGGTCCCCTGCCAGTGGGTCAACATCTCTGGCTCCCTACCAGTGGGTCAAGATCTCTGGTCCCCTACCTGTGGATCAAGATCTCTGGCCCCCTACCAGTGGGTCTAGATCTCTGGTCCCCTACCAGTGGGTCAAGATCTCTGGTCCCCTACCAGTGGGTCAAGATCTCTGGTCCCCTACCTGTGGGTCAAGATCTCTGGTCCCTTACCAGTGGGTCATGATCTCTGGTCCCCTACCAGTGGGTCAAGATCTCTGGTCCCCTACCAGTGGGTCAAGATCTCTGGTCCCCTACCAGTGGGTCAAGATCTCTGGTCCCCTACCAGTGGGTCAAGATCTCTGGTCCCCTACCAGTGGGTCAAGATCTCTGGTCCCCTACCAGTGGGCCAAGATCTCTGGTCCCCTACCAGTGGGTCAGGATCTTTGGTCCCCTACCAGTGGGTCAACATCTCTGGTCCCCTACCAGTGGGTCAAGATCTCTGGTCCCCTACCTGTGGGTCAAGATCTCTAGTCCCTTACCAGTGGGTCAAGATCTCTGGTCCCCTACCAGTGGGTCAAGATCTCTGGTCCCCTACCTGTGGATCAAGATCTCTGGCCCCCTACAAGTGGGTCAAGATCTCTGGTCCCCTACCAGTGGGTCAAGATCTCTGGTCCCCTACCAGTGGGTCAAGATCTCTGGTCCCCTACCTGTGGGTCAAGATCTCTGGTCCCTTACCAGTGGGTCATGATCTCTGGTCCCCTACCAGTGGGTCAAGATCTCTGGCCCCCTACCAGTGGGTCAACATCTCTGGTCCCCTACCAGTGGGTCAAGATCTCTGGTCCCCTACCAGTGGGTCAACATCTCTGGTCCCCTACCAGTGGGTAAACATCTCTGGTCCCCTACCAGTGGGTCAACATCTCTGGTCCCCTACTAGTGGTTCAAGATATTTTCTGGTCCAGTACCTGTGGGTCAAGATCTTCTCTGCTCCCCTAACTGTGGGTCAAGATCTTCTCTGGTCCTTTGCCTAAAAACGGGTCAAGATCTTCTCTTGTCCTTTACCAATGGGTCGAGATCTTCTCTTGTCCCCTACAGGTCAAGATAGTGGGTCAAGATCTTGTCTGGTCCCCTACCAGTGGGTCAAGGTTTCTGGTTCCGTACCTGTGGGTCAAGATCTCTGGTCCCCTACCAGTGGGTCAAGATCTCTGGTTCCCTACCAGTGGGTCACGATATCTGGCCCCCTACCAGTGCGTCAAGATCTCTGGTCCCTTACCAGTGGATCAAGATCACTGGTCCCCTACCAGTGGGTCAAGATCTTTGGTCCCCTACCAGTGGGTCACGATCTCTGGTTCCCTACCAGTGGATCAATATCTCTGGTCCCCTACCAGTGGGTCAAGATCTCTGGTCCCCTACCCGTGGGTCAAGATCTCTGGCCCCCTACCAGTGGGTCAAGATCTCTGGCCCCCTACCAGCGGGTCATGATCTCTGGTCCCCTACCAGTGGGTCAAGATCTCTGGTCCCCTACCAGTGGGTCATGATATCTGGTCCCCTACCATTGGGTCAAGATCTCTGGTCCCCTACCTGTGGGTCAAGATCTCTGGCCCCCTACCAGTGGGTCAAGATCTCTGGTCCCCTACCAGTGGGTCAAGATCTCTGGTCCCCTACCAGTGGGTCAAGATCTTCTCTGGTTCCCTACCAGTGGGTCAAGATCTTCTCTGGTTCCCTACCAGTGGGTCAAGATCTTCTCTGGTTCCCTACCAGTGGGTCAAGATCTCTGGTCCCCTACTAGTGGGTCAAGATCTCTGGTCCCCTACCTGTGGGTCAAGATCTCTGGTCCCCTACCTGTGGGTCAAGATCTCTGGTCCCTTACCAGTGGCTCAAGATCTCTGGTCCCCTACCAGTGGGTCACGATCTCTGGTTCCCTAAGAGTGGATCAATATCTCTGGTCCCCTACCAGTGGGTCAAGATCTCTGGTCCCCTACCCGTGGGTCAAGATCTCTGGCCCCCTACCAGTGGGTCAAGATCTCTGGCCCCCTACCAGTGGGTCATGATCTCTGGTCCCCTACCAGTGGGTCAAGATCTCTGGTCCCCTACCAGTGGGTCAAGATCTCTGGCCCCCTACCAGTGGGTCAAGATCTCTGGTCCCCTACCAGTGGGTCAAGATCTCTGGTCCCTTACCAGTGGGTCAAGATCTCTGGTCCCCTACCAGTGGGTCAAGATCTCTGGTCCCCTACCAGTGGGTCAAGATCTCTGGTCCCCTACCAGTGGGTCAAGATCTCTGGTCCCCTACCAGTGGGTCAAGATCTCTGGTCCCCTACCAGTGGGTCAAGATCTCTGGTCCCCTACCAGTGGGTCAAGATCTCTGGTCCCCTACCAGTGGGTCAAGATCTCTGGTCCCCTACCAGTGGGTCAACATCTCTGGTCCCTATCCAGTGGGTCAAGAGTCTCTGGTCCCCTACCAGTGGGTCAACATCTCTGTCCCCTACCAGTGGGGTAAACATCTCTGGTCCCCTACCAGTGGGTCAACATCTCTGGTCCCCTACTAGTGGGTTCAAGATATTTTCCTGGGGTCACACTCTGGTCTACCTGTGGGTCAAGATCTTCTCTGCTCCCCTAACTGTGGGTCAAGATCTTCTCTGGTCCTTTGCCTTAAAAAAGGGTCAAGATCTTCTCTTGTCCCTTTACCAATGGGTCGAGATCTTCTCTTGTCCCCTACAGGTCAAGATAGTGGGTCAAGATCTTGTCTGGTCCCCTACCAGTGGGTCAAGGTTTCTGGTTCCGTACCTGTGGGTCAAGATCTCTGGTCCCCTACCAGTGGGTCAAGATCTCTGGTTCCCTACCAGTGGGTCACGATATCTGGCCCCCTACCAGTGCGTCAAGATCTCTGGTCCCTTACCAGTGGATCAAGATCACTGGTCCCCTACCAGTGGGTCAAGATCTTTGGTCCCCTACCAGTGGGTCACGATCTCTGGTTCCCTACCAGTGGATCAATATCTCTGGTCCCCTACCAGTGGGTCAAGATCTCTGGTCCCCTACCCGTGGGTCAAGATCTCTGGCCCCCTACCAGTGGGTCAAGATCTCTGGCCCCCTACCAGCGGGTCATGATCTCTGGTCCCCTACCAGTGGGTCAAGATCTCTGGTCCCCTACCAGTGGGTCATGATATCTGGTCCCCTACCATTGGGTCAAGATCTCTGGTCCCCTACCTGTGGGTCAAGATCTCTGGCCCCCTACCAGAAGGTCAAGATCTCTGGTCCCCTACCAGTGGGTCAAGATCTCTGGTCCCCTACCAGTGGGTCAAGATCTTCTCTGGTTCCCTACCAGTGGGTCAAGATCTTCTCTGGTTCCCTACCAGTGGGTCAAGATCTTCTCTGGTTCCCTACCAGTGGGTCAAGATCTCTGGTCCCCTACTAGTGGGTCAAGATCTCTGGTCCCCTACCTGTGGGTCAAGATCTCTGGTCCCCTACCTATGGGTCAAGATCTCTGGTCCCTTACCAGTGGCTCAAGATCTCTGGTCCCCTACCAGTGGGTCACGATCTCTGGTTCCCTAAGAGTGGATCAATATCTCTGGTCCCCTACCAGTGGGTCAAGATCTCTGGTCCCCTACCCGTGGGTCAAGATCTCTGGCCCCCTAGCAGTGGGTCAAGATCTCTGGCCCCCTACCAGTGGGTCATGATCTCTGGTCCCCTACCAGTGGGTCAAGATCTCTGGTCCCCTACCAGTGGGTCAAGATCTCTGGCCCCCTACCAGTGGGTCAAGATCTCTGGTCCCCTACCAGTGGGTCAAGATCTCTGGTCCCTTACCAGTGGGTCAAGATCTCTGGTCCCCTACCAGTGGGTCAAGATCTCTGGTCCCCTACCAGTGAGTCAAGATCTCTGGTCCCCTACCAGTGGGTCAAGATCTCTGGTCCCCTACCAGTGGGTCAAGATCTCTGGTCCCTTACCAGTGGGTCAAGATCTCTGGTCCCCTACCAGTGGGTCAAGATCTTTTGTCCCCTAGCAGTGTGTCAAGATCTCTGGTCCCCTACCAGTGGGTCAAGATCTCTGGTCCCCTAACTGTGGGTCAAGACCTCTGGTCCCTTACCAGTGGGTCAACATCTCTGGTCCCCTACCAGTGGGTCAACATCTCTGGTCCCCTACCAGTGGGTCAACATCTCTGGTCCCCTACCAGTGGGTCAACATCTCTGGTCCCCTATCTGTGGGTCAAGACCTCTGGTCCCCTACCAGTGGATCAAGATCTCTGGTCCCCTACCAGTGGGTCAACATCTCTGGCTCCCTACCAGTGGGTCAAGATCTCTGGCTCCCTACCAGTGGGTCAAGATCTCTGGTCCCCTACCAGTGGGTCAACATCTCTGGTCCCCTACCAGTGGGTCAAGATCTCTGGTCCCCTACCAGTGGGTCAAGATCTCTGGTCCCCTACCAGTGGATCAAGATCTCTGGTCCCCTACCACTGGGCCAAGATCTCTGGTCCCCTACCAGTGGGTCAGGATCTTTGGTCCCCTACCAGTGGGTCAACATCTCTGGTCCCCTACCAGTGGGTCAGGATCTTTGGTCCCCTACCAGTGGGTCAAGATCTCTGGTCCCCTACCTGTGGGTCAATATCTCTGGTCCCCTACCAGTGGGTCAAGATCTCTGGTCCCCTACCTGTGGATCAAGATCTCTGGCCCCCTACCAGTGGGTCAAGATCTCTGGTCCCCTACCAGTGGGTCAAGATCTCTGGTCCCCTACCAGTGGGTCAACATCTCTGGTCCCCTACCTGTGGATCAAGATCTCTGGCCCCCTACCAGTGGGTCAAGATCTCTGGTCCCCTACCAGTGGGTCAAGATCTCTGGTCCCCTACCTGTGGATCAAGATCTCTGGTCCCCTACCAGAGGGTCAAGATCTCTGGTCCCCTACCAGTGGGTCAAGATCTCTGGTCCCCTACCAATGGGTCATGATCTCTGGTCCCCTACCAGTGGGTCAACATCTCTGGTCCCCTACCAGTGGGTCAACATCTCTTGTCCCCTACCAGTGGGTCAACATCTCTGGTCCCCTACCAGTGGGTCAACATCTCTGGTCCCCTACCAGTGGGTCAACATCTCTGGTCCCCTACCAGTGGGTCAACATCTCTGGTCCTCTACCAGTGGTTCAAGATATTTTCTGGTCCAGTACCTGTGGGTCAAGATCTTCTCTGCTCCCCTAACTGTGGGTCAAGATCTTCTCTGGTCCTTTGCCTAAAAAAGGGTCAAGATCTTCTCTTGTCCTTTACCAATGGGTCGAGATCTTCTCTTGTCCCATACAGGTCAAGATAGTGGGTCAAGATCTTGTCTGGTCCCCTACCAGCGGGTCAAGGTTTCTGGTTCCGTACCTGTGGGTCAAGATCTCTGGTCCCCTACCAGTGGGTCAAGATCTCTGGTTCCCTACCAGTGGGTCAAGATCTCTGGCCCCCTACCAGTGTGTCAAGATCTCTGGTCCCTTACCAGTGGATCAAGATCACTGGTCCCCTACCAGTGGGTCAAGATCTTTGGTCCCCTACCAGTGGGTCAAGATCTCTGGTTCCCTACCAGTGGATCAATATCTCTGGTCCCCTACCAGTGTGTCAAGATCTCTGGTCCCTTATCAGTGGATCAAGATCTCTGGTCCCCTACCAGTGAGTCAAGATCTTTGGTCCCCTACCAGTGGGTCACGATCTCTGGTTCCCTACCAGTGGATCAATATCTATGGTCCCCTACCAGTGGGTCAAGATCTCTGGCCCCCTACCAGTGGGTCAAGATCTCTGGCCCCCTACCAGTGGGTCATGATCTCTGGTACCCTACCAGTGGGGCAAGATCTCTGGTCCCCTACCAGTGGGTCATGATCTCTGGTCCCCTACCATTGGGTCAAGATCTCTGGTCCCCTACCTGTGGGTCAAGATCTCTGGCCCCCTACCAGTGGGTCAAGATCTCTGGTCCCCTACCAGTGGGTCAAGATCTCTGGTCCCCTACCAGTGGGTCAAGATCTTCTCTGGTTCCCTACCAGTGGGTCAAGATCTCTGGTCCCCTACCAGTGGGTCAAGATCTTCTCTGGTCCCCTACCAGTGGGTCAAGATCTTCTCTGGTCCCCTACCAGTGGGTCAAGATCTTCTCTGGTTCCCTACCAGTGGGTCAAGATCTTCTCTGGTCCCCTACCAGTGGGTCAAGATATGCTCTGGTTCCCTACCAGTGGGTCAAGATCTTCTCTGGTCCCCTACCAGTGGGTCAAGATCTCTGGCCCCCTACCAGTGGGTCAAGATCTCTGTCCCCTACCAGTGGATCAAGATCTCTGGTCCCCTACCAGTGGGTCAAGATCTTCTCTGGTTCCCTACCAGTGGGTCAAGATCTTCTCTGGTTCCCTACCAGTGGGTCAAGATCTTCTCTGGTCCCTTACCAGTGGGTCAAGATCTTCTCTGGCCCCCTACCAGTGGGTCAAGATCTCTGGTCCCCTTCCAGTGGGTCAAGATCTCTGGTCCCCTACCAGTGGGTCAAGATCTCTGGTCCCCTACCAGTGGGTCAAGATCTCTGGTTCCCTTCCAGTGGGTCAAGATCTTCTCTGGTTCCCTACCAGTGGGTCAAGATCTTCTCTGGTTCCCTACCAGTGGGTTAAGATCTTCTCTGGTCCCCTACCAGTGGGTCAAGATCTTCTCTGGTCCCCTACCAGTGGGTCATGATCTCTGTCCCCTACCAGTGGGTCAAAATCTCTGGTCCCCTACCAGTGGGTCAAGATCTCTGGTCCCCTACCAGTGGGTCAAGATCTCTGGTCCCCTACCAGTGGGTCAAGATCTCTGGTCCCCTACCAGTGGATCAAGATCTCTGTCCCCTACCAGTGGGTCAAGATCTCTGGTCCCCTACCAGTGGGTCAAGATCTTCTCTGGTTCCCTACCAGTGGGTCAAGATCTTCTCTGGTTCCCTACCAGTGGGTCAAGATCTTCTCTGGTTCCCTACCAGTGGGTCAAGATCTTCTCTGGTCCCCTACCAGTGGATCAAGATCTTCTCTGGTTCGTTACCAGTGGGTCAAGATCTCTGTCCCTTACCAGTGGGTCAAGATCTTCTCTGGTTCCCTACCAGTGGGTCAAGATCTCTGGTCCCCTACCAGTGGGTCAAGATCTTCTCTGGTCCCCTACCAGTGGGTCAAGATCTCTGTCCCTTACCAGTGGGTCAAAATCTCTGGTCCCCTACCAGTGGGTCAAGATCTCTGGTCCCCTACCAGTGGGTCAAGATCTCTGGTCCCCTACCAGTGGGTCAAGATCTCTGTCCCCTACCAGTGGGTCAAAATCTCTGGTCCCCTACCAGTGGGTCAAGATCTCTGTCCCCTACCAGTGGGTCAAAATCTCTGGTCCCCTACCAGTGGGTCAAGATCTCTGGTCCCCTACCAGTGGGTCAAGATCTCTGGTCCCCTACCAGTGGGTCAAGATCTCTGGTCCCCTACCAGTGGGTCAAGATCTCTGGTCCCCTACCAGTGGGTCAAGATCTCTGGTCCCCTACCAGTGGGTCAAGATCTCTGTCCCCTACCAGTGAGTAAAAATCTCTGGTCCCGTACCAGTGGGTCAAGATCTCTGTCCCCTACCAGTGAGTAAAAATCTCTGGTCCCCTACCAGTGGGTCAAGATCTCTGTCCCCTACCAGTGAGTAAAAATCTCTGGTCCCCTACCAGTGGGTCAAGATCTCTGTCCCCTACCAGTGAGTAAAAATCTCTGGTCCCGTACATATGGGTTGTGTACAGCGGAGTGTGTGTGTGTGTGTGTGTGTGTGTGTGTGTGTGTGTGTGTGTGTGTGTGTGTGTGTGTGTGTGTGCGTGTGGGGGTGGGGGGGAGGTGGAGTCACGCGCCCCTAGCGTGTTCTGGAGAAGGACGGACCACATAGTGGCGACGTTCGGGCCCACACCCTTTACCCTCCCACCCCAAGCTGGAGCTGCGGTCCTGGCGGGGAATACCCGAGCTCACCCTGCTTGGAACTCTCCTGGCAGAAGGAGGGACTTCCTCATACATGAGATCCATCCCAGAAAGTGTCGCCAGTAAGAACAAAATAATAAAAAAACATGCAAGATACTTTGATAACAGGAACAGAACAAACGTATAGAAATCCACCCAAGATGGTGGTACATTAACCCGATCATCCTAAACTCTTAGAAACAAACAAATACGACGGGTTGTGGGCAGAACAATAATATTGCAAACGAAACAAAGCAACAATTGTTCGTCGTTGCTCTTGTACTGCAAGTTCCAGGTACAGGTTGGGTCACTGCTCTCCCCAAGCCTTCATGGTGCAGACATGAGTCAGGCACGGGAGGGTGGGGGGTCGTCACCATGCACGCGAGGATCATGAGCGACGACTGACCACAGCCTGGTGGAGGGTTGTGAGGCGGCCACTCGCTGGGACTGACCACCTTCATGACAGGCGCTGGTCCAGGACCTGCTGTCCTCCATGACCGGCGGTGGACCTCGCTAGAAGGAAGGGTACGACGAGGGAGGGCAACACCTGCTCTAGTCTGTGATGAAACTTTCACTCCTTCCACATAAACTCGTACACACACACACACACACACATCTCTCTCTCTCTCTCTCTCTCTCTCTCTCTCTCTCTCTCTCTCTCTCTCTCTCTCTCTCTCTCTCTCTCTCTCTCTCTCGTGTCTCCCCTGATGTTATGATTATTACACGAAAGTGCGCTTGGGAACTTATCGTGTTTCATTTTCCCCGTGGACTCATAGGAAAATATATATATATATATATATATATATATATATATATATATATATATATATATATATATATATATATATATATATATATATATATATTTCTTTTTCTTTCAAACTATTTGCCATTTCCCGCATTAGCGAGGTAGCGTTAAGAACAGAGGCCTGGGCCTTTGAGGGAATACCCTCACCTGGCCCAATTCTCTGTTCCTTCTTTTGGAAAATTAAAAAAAATGAGAGGGGAGGATTTCCAGCCCCCCGCTCCCTCCCCTTTTAGTCGCCTTCTACGACACGCAGGGAATACGTGGGAAGTATTCTTTCTCCCCTATCCCCTATATATATATATATATATATATATATATATATATATATATATATATATATATATATATATATATATATATATGCTTATTATACATATTCGCTGTCCCCCGCGTTTGCGAGGTAACGCAAAGGAACAGACGAAAGAATGGCCCAACCCACCCACATACACATGTATATAAATAAACGCCCACACACGCACATATATATACCTATACATTTCAACGTATACATACATATACATACACAGACATATACTTATACACATGTACACATTCATACTTGCTGCCCCCATCCATTCCACTTGCTACTTCGCCGCACATTAGGGGATAGAGGAGAAACAATACTTCCCACGCATTCCTCACGTGTCATAGAAGGCGACTAAAGGGGACGGGAGCGGGGGGCTGGAAGCCCTCCCATCCTTGTACTTTAACTTCCTAAAAGGGGAAACAGAAGGAGTCACTCGGGGAGTGCTCATCCTCCTCGAAGGCTCAGATTGCGGTGTCTAAATGAGTGTGAATATAACCAAGATGAGAAAAAAGGAGAGATAGGTAGTATGTTTGAGGAAAGGAACCTGGATGTTTTGGCTCTGTGTGAAACGAAGCTCAAGGGTAAAGGGGAAGAGTGGTTTGGGAATGTCTTGGGAGTAAAGTCAGGGGTTAGTGAAATGACAAGAGCAAGGGAAGGAGTAGCACTACTCCTGAAACAGGAGTGGTGGGAGTATGTGATAGAGTGTAAGAAAGTAAACTTTAGATTGATATGGGTAAAACTGAAAGTAGATGGAAAGAGATGGGTGATTATTGGTGCATATGCACCTGGGCATGAGAAGAAAGATCATGAGAGGCAAATGTTTTGGGAGCAGCTGAGTGAGTGTGTTAGGAGTTTTGATGCACGAGACCGGGTTATAGTGATGGGTGATTTGAATGCAAAGGCGAGTAATGTGGCAGTTGAGGGAAAAACTGGTGTTTATGGGGTGTTCAGTGTTGTAAATGGAAATGGTAAAGAGCTTGTATATTCATGTGCTGAAATAAGACTGGTGATTGGGAATACCTGGTTTAAAAAGAGAGATGTACATCAGTATACGCATGTAAGTAGGAGAGATGGCCAGAGAGCTTTATTGGATTATATGTTAATTGATAGGCGCGCAAAATAGAGACTTTTGGATGTTAATCTGCTGAAAGGTGCAAGTGGAGGGATATCTGATCATTATCTTCTGGAGGCGAAGGTGAAGATCTGTAGAGGTTTTCAGAAAAGAAGAGACGATGTTGGGGTGAAGAGAGTGGTGAGAGTAAGTGAGCTTAGGAAGGAGACTTGTGTGAGAAAGTACCAGGAGAGACTAAGTACAGAATCGAAAAAGGTGATAACAAAGGACGTAAGGGGAGTGGGGGAAGAATGGGATGTATTTAGGGAAGCAGTGATGGCTTGCGCAAAAGATGCATGTGGCATGAGAAGCGTGGGAGGTGGGCAGATTAGGAAGGGTAGTGAGTGGTGGGATGAAGAAGTAACATTATTAGTGAAAAAGAAGAGAGAGGCATTTGGACGATTTTGGCAGGGAAATAATGCAAATGACTGGGAGATGTATAAAAGAAAGATGCAGCAAGTCAAGAGAAAGGTGAAAGAGGTGAAAAACAGGGCAAATGAGAGTTGGGGTGAGAGAGTACCATAAATTTTAGGGAGCATAAAAAGATGTTTTGGAAGGAGGTAAATAAAGTGCGTAAGACAAGGGAACAAATGGGAACTTCAGTGAAGGGGGCTAATGGGGAGGTGATAACAAGTAGTGGTGATGTGAGAAGGAGATGAAGTG
The DNA here is from genome assembly GCF_036320965.1 of Panulirus ornatus. Taxonomy (NCBI): domain Eukaryota; kingdom Metazoa; phylum Arthropoda; class Malacostraca; order Decapoda; family Palinuridae; genus Panulirus; species Panulirus ornatus. The sequence goes on along the minus strand of NC_092224.1, from coordinate 905,697 downwards.
AGTATTTTGATAGGTTGTTAAATGTGTTTGATGATAGAGTGGCATATATAGGGTGTTTTGGTCGAGGTGGTGTGCAAAGTGAGAGGGTTAGGGAATTAATTTGGTAAAATGAGAAGTAGTAGTAAAAGCTTTGCGGAAGATGAAAGCTGGGAAGGCAGCAGGTTTGGATGGTATTGCAGTGGAATTTATCAAAAAAGGGGATGATTGTATTGTTGACTAGTTGGTAACGTTATTTAATGTATGTATGACTCATGGTGAGGTGCCTGAGGATTGGCGGAATGCTTGCATAGTTCCATTGTACAAAGGCAAAGGGGATAAAATTGAGTGCTCAAATTACAGAGGTATAAGTTTGTTGAGTATTCCTGGGAAATTATATGGCAGGGTATTGACTGAGAGGGTGAAGGCATGTACAGAGCATCAGATTGGGGAAGAGCAGTGTGGTTTCAAAAGTGGTTGAGGATGTGTCGATCAGGTGTTTGATTTGAAGGATATATGTGAGAAATACTTAGAAAGTAAATGGAATTATATATAGCATTTATGGATCTGGAGAAGGCATATGATAGAGTTGATAGAGATGCTCTGTGGAAGGTATTAAGAATATGTGGTGTAGGAGGCAAGCTGTCAGAAGCAGTGAAAGGTTTTTATCGAGGATGTAAGGCATGTGTACGTGTAGGAAGAGAGGAAAGTGACTGGTTCTCAGTGAATGTTGGTTTGCGACAGGGGTGTGTGATGTCTTCATAGTTGTTTAATTTGTTTATGGATGGGGTTGTTAGGGAGGTGAATGCAAGAGTTTTGGAAAGAGGGGCAAGTATGCAGTCTGTTGTGGATGAGAGACCTTGGGAAGTGAGTCAGTTGTTGTTCTCTGGTGATACATCGCTGGTGGCTGATTCGTGTGAGAAACTGCAGAATCTGGTGACTGAGTTTGGGAGTTTGGTAAAGTGTGTGAAAGAAGGAAGCTGAGGGTAAATGTGAATAAGAGCAAGGTTATTAGGTACAGTAGGGTTGAGGGGCAAGTCAACTGGGAGGTAAGTTTGAATGGAGATAAACTGGAGAAAGGGAAGTGTTTAGATACCTGGGAGTGGATTTGGCAGCGGATGGAACCATGGAAGCGGAAGTGAATCATAGGGTGGGGGAGGTGGCGACAGTTCTAGGAGCGTTGAAGAATGTGTGGAAGTCGAGAACACTATCTCGGAAAGCAAAAATAGGTATGTTTGAAGGAATAGTGGGTCCAACAATGTTACATGGTTGCGAGGCGTGAGCTATGGATAGAGCTGCGCGGAGGAGGGTGGATGTGCTGGAAATTAGATGTCTGAGGACAATATGTGGTGTGAGGTGGTTTGATCGAGTAAGTAATGAAAGGGTAAGAGAGATGTGTAGTAATAAAAAGAGTATGGTTGAGAGAACAGAAGAGGGTGTATTGAAATGGTTTGGTCACATGGAGAGAATGAGTGAGGAAAGATTGACAAAGAGGATATAAGTGTCAGAGATGTACATGCCTTCACCCTCTCAATCAATAAACTCCCATATAATTTACCAGGAATACTCAACAAATTTATACCTATGTAATTTGAGCACTCACTTTTATCGCCTTTGCCTTTGTATAATGGCACTATGCAAGCATTCCGCCAATTCTCAGGCACCTCACCATGAGTCATACATACATTAAATAACCTTACCAACCAGTCAACAAAACAGTTACCCCCTTTTTTAACAAATTCCACTGCAATACCATCCAAACCCACTGCCTTGCCGGCTTTCATCTTCCGCAAAGCTTTTACTACCTCTTCTCTGTTTACCAAATCATTTTCCCTAACCCTCTCACTTTGCACACCACCTCGACCAAAACACCCTATATCTGCCACTCTATCATCAAACACATTCAATAAACCTTCAAAATACTCACTCCATCTCCTTCTCACATCACCACTACTTGTTATCACCTCCCCATTAGCCCCCTTCACTGAAGTTCCCATTTGTTCCCTTGTCTGACGCACTTTATCTACCTCCTTCCAAAAAATCTTTTTATTCTCCCTGAACTTTAATGATACTCTCTCGCCCCAACTCTCATTTGCCCTCTTTTTCACCTCTTGCACCTTTCTCTTGACCTCCTGCCTGTTTCTTTTATACATCTCCCAGTCATTTGCATTATTTCCCTGCAAAAATCGTCCAAATGCCTTTCTCTTCTCTTTCACTAATAATCTCACTTCTTCATCCTACCACTCACTACCCTTTCTAATCTGCCCACCTCCCACGCTTCTCATGCCACAGGCATCTTTTGCGCAAGCCATCACTGCTTCCCTAAATACATCCCATTCCTCCCCCACTCCCCTTACGTCCTTTGTTCTACCTTTTTCGATTCTGTACTTTGTCACTCCTGGTACTTCCTCACACAAGTCTCCTTCCCAAGCTCACTTACTCTCACCACTCTTTTCACCCGAACATTTCTTCAAACATACCCATTTTTGTTTTCCGAGATAATGTTCTCGACTTCCACACATTATTCAACGCTCCCAGAACTTTTACCCCCTCCCCCACCCTATGATTCATTTTCGCTTCCATGGTTCCATCCGCTGCCAGATCCACTCCCAGATATCTAAAACACTTCACTTCCTCAGGTTTTTCTCCATTTATACTTACCTCCCAATTGACTTGTCCCTCAACCCTACTGTACCTAATACCCTTGCTCTTATTCACATTTACTCTTAGCTTTCTTCTTTCACACACCTTACCAAACTCAGTCACCAGCTTCTGCAGTTTCTCACACGAATCAGTCACCAGCGCTGTATCCGCAGCGAACAACTGATTCACTTCCCAAGATCTCTCATCCACAACAGACTGCATACTTGCCCCTCTTTTCAAATCTCTTGCATTCACTTCCCTAACAACCCCATCCATAAACAAATTAAACAACCATGGAGACATTACACACCCCTGAGGCAAACCTACATTCACTTAGAACCAATCACTTCTCTCTCTTCCTACACGTACAAATGCCTTACATCCTCGATAAAAACTTTTCACTGCTTCTAACAACTTGCCTCCCACACCACATATTCTTAATACCTTCCACAGAGCATCTCTATCAACTCTATCATATGCCTTCTCCAGATCCATAAATGATACATGCAAATCCATTTGCTTCTCTAAGAATTTCTCACATACATTCTTCAAAGCAAACACTTGATCCACACATCCTCTACCACTTCTGAAAGCACACTGCTCTTCCCCAATCTGATGCTCTGTACATGCCTTAACCCTCTCAATCAATACCCTCCCATATAATTTCCCAGGAATACTCAACAGACTTATACCTCTGTAATTTGGGCACTCACTTTTATCCCCTTTGCCTTTGTACAATGGCACTATGCAAGCATATCTCGGAGAGCAAAAATGGGTATGTTTGAAGGAATAGTGGTTTCAACAATGTTATATTGTTACGAGGCATGGGTCATAGATAGGGTTGGAAAAGATATGTCTGAAGACAGTATGTGGTGTAAGGTGGTTTCATCGAGTAAGTAATGAAAGGGTAAGAGAGATGTGTGGTAAAACAAAGAGTGTGGTTGAGAGAGCAGAAGACGGTGTGTTGAAATGGTTTGGTCACATGAAGAGAATGATTGAACAAAGATCGCCAAAGAGGATATATTTGTCAGAGGAGAAGCGGGAGACGAAATTGGAGAAGGAAAAATGAAGCAAAAAGGATTTTGAGTGATCGGGGCCTGAACATACAGGAGGGTGAAAGGCGTGCAAGGAATAGAGTGAATTAAAACGACGTGGTATACCGGAGTCGACGTGCTGTCCGTCTATATATATTTATATATATATATATATATATATATATATATATATATATATATATATATATATATATACATTTTTTTTTTTCTTTCTGGCTTTGTCGCTGTCTCCCGCGTTTGCGAGGTAGCGCAAGGAAACAGACGAAAGAAATGGCCCAACCCACCCCCATACACATGCCTTGATTCAATCCACTGACAGCACTTCAACCCCGGTATACCACATCGCTCCAATTCACTCTATTCTTTGCCCTCATTTCACCCTCCTGCATGTTCAGGCCCCGAGCACACAAAATCTTTTTCACTCCATCTTTCCACCTCCAATTTGGTCTCCCTCTTCTCCTCGTTCCCTCCACCTCCGACACATATATCCTCTTGGTCAATCTTTCCTCACTCATTCTCTCCATGTGACCAAACCATTTCAAAACACCCTCTTCTGCTCTCTCAACCACGCTCTTTTTATTTCCACACATCTCTCTTACCCTTACGTTACTTACTCGATCAAACCACCTCACACCACACATTGTCCTCAAACATCTCATTTCCAGCACATCCATCCTCCTGCGCACAACTCTATCCATAGTCCACGCCTCGCAACCATACAACATTGTTGGAACCACTATTCCTTCAAACATACCCATTTTTGCTTTCCGAGATAATGTTCTCGACTTCCACACATTCTTCAAGGCTCCCAGAATTTTCGCCCCCTCCCCCACCCTATGATCCACTTCCGCTTCCAAGGTTCCATCCGCTGCCAGATCCACTCCCAGATATCTAAAACACTTCACTTCCTCCAGTTTTTCTCCATTCAAACTCACCTCCCAATTGAATTGACCCTCAACCCTACTGTACCTAATAACCTTGCTCTTATTCACATTTACTCTTAACTTTCTTCTTTCACACACTTTACCAAACTCAGTCACCAGCTTCTGCAGTTTCTCACATGAATCAGCCACCAGCGCTGTATCATCAGCGAACAACAACTGACTCACTTCCCAAGCTCTCTCATCCCCAACAGACTTCATACTTGCCCCTCTTTCCAAAACTCTTGCATTCACCTCCCTAACAACCCCATCCATAAACAAATTAAACAACCATGGAGACATCACACACCCCTATATATATATATATATATATATATATATATATATATATATATATATATATATATATATATATATATATATATATGAGAAATACTTAGAAAAGCAAATGGATTTGTATGTAGCATTTATGGATCTGGAGAAGGCATATGATAGAGGTGATAGAGATGCTCTGTGAAAGGTATTAAGAATATATGGTGTGGGAGGCAAGTTGTTATAAGCAGTGAAAAGTTTTTATCGAGGATGTAAGGCATGTGTACGTGTAGGAAGAGAGGAAATTGAATTGCTTCTCAGTGAATGTAGGGAGGTGTGTGTGATGTCGTCATGGTAGTTTAATTTGTTTATGGATGGGGTTGTTAGGGAGGTGAATGCAAGAGTTTTCGAAAGAGGGGCAAGTATGCAGTCTGTTGTGGATGAGAGGGCTTGGAAAGTGAGCCAGTTGTTGTTCGCTGATGATACAGCGCTGGTGGCTGATTCATGTGTGACACTGCAGAAGCTGGTGACTGAGTTTGGCAAAGTGTGTGAAGGAAGAAAGTTGAGAGTAAATGTGAATAAGAGCAAGGTTATTAGGTACAGTAGGGTTGAGGGGCAAGTCAGTTGGGAGGTAAGTTTGAATGGAGAAAAATTGGAGGAAGTGAAGTGTTTTAGATATCTGGGAGTGGATTTGGCAGCGGATGGAACCATGGAAGCGAAAGTGAATCATAGGGTGGGGGAGGGGGCAAAAATTCTGGGAGCCTTGAAGAATGTGTGGAAGTCGAGAACATTATCTCGGAAAGCTAATGTGGTTATGTTTTAAGGAATAGTGGTGCTAACAATGTTGTATCGTTGCGAGGCGTGGGCTATGGATCGAGTTGTGCGGAGGAGGGTGGATGTGCTGGAAATGAGATGTTTGAGGACAATATGTGGTATGAGGCGGATTGATCGAGTAAGTAATAATAGGGTAAGAGAGATGTGTGGTAATAAAAATGGTGTGGTTGAGAGAGCAGATGAGGGTGTTTTGAAATGGTTTGGTCACATGGAGAGAATGAGTAAGGAAAGATTGACCAAGAGGATATATGTGGAGGGAACGAGAAGTGGGAGACCAAATTGGAGGTGGAAAGATGGAGTGAAAAAGATTTTCTGTGATCGGGGCCTGAACATGCAGGAGGGTGAAAGGAGGGCAAGGAATATAGTGAATTGGATCGATGTGGTATACCGAGGTTGACGTGCTGTCAGTGGATTGAATCAGGGCATGTGCAGAGTCTGGGGTAATCCATGGAAAGATGTGTAGGTATGTATATTTGCGTGTGTGGAAGTATGTATATACATGTGTATGGGGGTGGGTTGGGCCATTTCTTTCGTCTGTTTCCTTGCGCTACCTCGCAAACGCGGGAGACAGCGGCAAAAAAAAATAAATAAATAATATATATATATATATATATATATATATATATATATATATATATATATATATATATATATATATATTCACTTATTTATTTATTTATTTAGTATACATAATCACTGTTTCCCGCATCAGCGACGTAGCGTCAGGAAACTGACGAAGAATGGCCCATCCACTCAAAAACACATATATTTACATAAACGCCTACATACCCACATATACATAACATATACATACATAAACATACTCATACACAGACATTATATACATACACGTGTACATATTCATACTTGCTTACCTTCATCCATTCCTGTCGCTACCCCGGCCCACAGGAAAACAGCATCGCTATCCCCTGCTTCAGCGAGGCAGCGTCAGTAATACATACAAAAAGGCCCCATTCGTTCATATTCAGTCTCGAGCTGCCATGTGCAATGCACCGAAACCACATCTTCCTATCCACATCCAGGCCACACAGACCTTTCCATGGTTTACCCCAGACCCTTCACATTCCACTGAGAGCACGTCGACCCCGGTATAACACATCGTTCCAATTCACAGTATTCCTAGCACGCCTCTCACCCTCCTGTATGCTCAGGCCCCGATCGCTCTAAATCTTTTTCACTCCATCCTTCCACCTCCAATTTGGTCTCCCGCTTCTCCTTGTTCCCTCCACCTATGACACATATATCCTCTTGGTCAATCTTTCCTCAAAGATTCTCTCCATATGTCAAAACCATTTCAACACATACCCTCTTCTGCTCTTTCAACCATACTCCTTTGATTTCCACACATCTCTCTTACCCTTACATTACTTACTCGATCACACCACCTCACACCACATATTGTCCTCAAACATTTAATTTCCAACATATCCACCCTCCTCCGTAAAACCCTACCGATAGCCCATGCTTTGCAATCATATAACATTGTTGGAACCCCTATTCCTTCAAACTTACCCATTTTTGCTCTCCAAGATAACATTCTCTGCTTCCACACATTTTTCATCGCTCCCAGAACCTTTGCCCTCTCCTTCACCCTATGACTCACTTCCGATCCCATGGTTCCACCCGCTGCTAAGTCCACTCCCAGATATCTAAAACACTTAACTTCCTCCAATTTTTCTCCATTCAAACTTACATCCCAATTATCTTGTCCCTCAACCTTACTGAAACTAATAACCTTGCTCTTATTCACGTTTACTCTCAACTTTCTCCTTTCACACACTTTTTCAAACTCAGTCACGAATCAGCCATTAGAGCTGTATCATCGGCAAACAACAACTGACACTTCCCAAGCCCTCTTATCCAAAACAGACCGCATACTCGCCCCTCTCTCCAAAACTCTTGTATTCATCTCCCTAACCACCTTATCCATAAACAAATTAAAGAACCATGGGGACATCACACACCCCTGCCGCAGACCGACATTCACTGGAAACCAATGAATCTAGTCTCTTACTCTTACACATGCCTGACATCCTTGGTTAAAAACTTTTCACGGCTTCTAGCAACTTACCTCCCACACCATATTCTTTTAAAACTTTCCAGAAAGCATCTTTATCAACCCTACCGTATGCCTTCTCCAGATCCATAAATGCTCCATATAAATCCATTTGTTTTTCTAAATATTTCCCACATACATTCTTCAAAGCAAACACCTGATCCACACATCCTCTACCAATTCTGAAACCATACTGCTCTTACCTCGCCATTAGCTCCCTTCACCAATGTTCAAATTTGTTCTATTGTCTTACGCACGTTATCTACCTCCTTCCAAAACATACTTATATTCTCCCTAAAATATGATGATACTCTCTCACCCAACTCACATTTGCCTTGGTTTTCAACTCTTGCACCTTTCTCTTGACCTCTTGCCGCCTTCTGTTCTACATGTCCCATTCATTTGCACTACCTCCCTGCAAATATCGTCGAAACGCCTCTCTCTTCTTTTTCACAAACAATCTTACTTCTTCATCCCACCACTCACTACCCTTTCTAATCTGCCCACCTCACACCTTTCTCATACCACATGCATATTTTGCGCAAGCCATCACTGCTTTCCTAAATACACCCCATTCCTCACCCACTCCCCTCACGTCACTTGCTCTCACCTTTTGCCATTCTGCACTCAGTTTCTCTTGGTACTTCCTCACACAAGTCTTCCTAACACAAGCTATATTTGCCATTTCCCGCGTTAGCGAGGTAACGTTAAGAACAGAAGAGTGAGCTTTAGAGGGAATATCCTCACTTGACCCCTTCTCTGTTCCTTCTTTTGGAAAATCAAGAATGAGAGGGGGGGATTTCCAGCCCCCCGCGCCCTCCCCTTTTAGTCGCCTTCTACGACACGGAGGTAATACGTAGTAAGTATTCTATCTTCCCTATCCCAACGGGAAATATATATATATATATATATATATATATATATATATATATATATATATATATATATATATATATATGCCTTCATGAAGGATATTATCAGGTAGGGAGCGAGGCAGGGTGGTGGGCCGGAGCACTGGGCAACAATCTGTGTCATCTCTTCACCCACACAATACAACAATCGCCTGCAGCAGCAGCAGCAGCAGCAGCTGTAGACCAACCCTCCTCAGTGTTACAAAACACCAGGCCTGACCGCCTGGACCCGCCAGGTCACTTCTGTGTGGCTGTAAAAATAGTCTATCAAATAAAATAAAGTAAAAAAATAATCCCGTCCATAATCTCAAACTATGAGAGATTATGTGTAAAAAATCACATTACCGTATCAATCACACAGAGTACACGGTGGATTATTATCGGCCGCGTTACACCCTCATTTTTTTGTTCCGTTCTTGAGGTCAGTTTTGTCAGCTTTGACTTTTGTGACCTTTGGCTATGTAGCCGAGGTGAGCTCACGGGAGGAGGGGTGGAGGGGGAGGGGATGCCAACGATCGCTATTCAGTCACGTTGATCAGCCGACGCAATTACTATCCAGTGTCGTATTTCGCGACGGAAGGTGTAGGTGGGATCGTAGACGTGCTGAGGAGACACGTCAGTGTTGGGACGATGAAGACATCTCGTGCATCTGACATCACTACACATACTTATCCACCTGGGAAACCAATTACTTGCGATATCAACCTGCAACACTCAGCCACAACCAGTGTTCTTGAACATATACACAGACTCCAGACTGAAAATAGAATAGCCTAGCCCATCTATAGTGACGGCTCGCTCAATTCTGCCACTGGGAGCGCTGCCATTGTGATCCAGCACAATGGTAATAGATTAAGCATCTATCCTACACACACTGAACCGTCCCTCATACTTACCACTCTTAAGCTGGTAGAAATCACTGCCAAAGACATCTTGATTATCTCTGAATCATTCATTATCTTCACTACTTGCCCTTAACACCCTGAGATCAGATGTAACATGTTGGTCTCTTAAGCCAGAGACTAATATCTAAACATTATTGCTCAAATGATTCAAATCTAATTGTTATGGATTCCCTCTCATATAGGCCTCTGTGAGCATGACAAAGTTGATGCTTCAGCCAAAGTTGTACTTAGTAAAGGTGATGTTGAAAACAACATTCGTTGTCAATTAGGAGCCTAAAAACTAAGTAATGAAGGTACTAATAGACCTATTTGAAGCATAGAGTCGAGTTCAGATAAAACAAAGTAGAAACATTTCCATCACAGTGAAATGATTAAAGTGAAATATGTATATGGAGAAAAGGACTAAGATCAGCAGATTACATGATGTTGTAATTGCTAAACTAAGGCTAGGTTATAGGCACTACGGGCGCTTTGACCTATTTGAAGATGGTAATCACCTGAACTGTAAAGTTTGTTGCCAGATATTTTGACATTTCATGACTTAGAACGTGAAAAATAGACATTTGCAGGGAAAAAGCTAAAACAAACACTGCATTAAATGTCACAACATCATTATTGTTAACAACAAAATAACAGAAAAATGAAATTTATATCCATCTTTTTACATCGTTAATAAGACTTGCCATATGAAACAATTTACGTAATGAAGCTCACGTAATTTATCAACTTTGTAACATATTATGTAATATCAACCCACTGGGGTCTGACTAAGTCCCTTTGTGACCTCTGTAATCCTTTTGCGCTACCGCTCACAGGATGAGCATGTGGTGCACAATAAACTTGTCGGGGACACCGGCACAAATTAATCAAATTTTGAACAATATATATATATATATATATATATATATATATATATATATATATATATATATATATATATATATATATATATATATATTACACTTCGACCTCGTACCAGGCCATACGTTCAAGATTATAACAATCACTTCATCCAATGTTACCCACCGAGCAAGACGCTGCGACTCTTACGTGTGATGGTCAGGCCTTTGACCAGAACCATGAAACATGATAAGATCTCCGAGCCCACGTACCAAACCCTCGCGCTCGATGGTCGGGGTGAGCGGGAGTGGGAGGTGGTGGGGGTCGTACCGTCTAGCTCAAAGGATTCAGGTCGTCAGACCATCAGCGATAACAACACCAGTCAAGGGCGTTACAAGTGGGCAGGTACAGGAGGTGTACAGAGCACCACCGGTAGTGGCCAATGAAGGGAACCTCCACAGCAGAATTTATTACAAGGCTAACAACACGTCCCTCTCCTCCACCCACCCTACCTTACCCTCCCCTGCCTCATCTGCAATATATAATTGATGGTTTTATCTCTGGTATTATTCACCTTTCATGTGTTGTCCATTTTCTCACAAATGCCACTTCATATATCATCTTCTCTGTGCTCTCACGGGAACAATGAAAAGCGTGGGCACTCATCACTAAACAATATATTTATCTATATCCATTATACTTAATCGCTGTTTACCGCGTCAGCGAGGTAGCGCAGGAAAACAGACGAAGAATGGCCCAAACACTCATATGCACATATATACACATAAACGCCTATACACGCACATATACATACATGTACATTTCAACGAATACATACATATACATACACAGACATATACATATATACACATGTAAATACTCATACTTGCTGCCTTCATCCATTCCCGTCGCCAACCCTCCACACAGGAAACAGCATCCCCCCCCCTGCGAGGTAGCGCCAGGAAAAGACAAATAGGCCACATTCATTCACACTCAGTCTCCAGCTGTCATGTGTAATGCACCAAAACCACATCTCCCTTTCCACATCCAGGCCCCACTGATCTTTCCATGGTTTACCCCAGACGCTTCACCTGCCCTGGTTCAATTTATTAAAAGCACGTCGACCCTGGTATACCATTTCGTTCCAATTCATTCTATTCCTTGCACGCCTTTCACCCTCCTGTGTGTTCAGGCCCCGATCGCTCAAAATCTTTTTCACTCCATCTTTCCACCACAAGTATGGTCTCCCACTTCTTGTTCCCTCCACCTCTGCCACCTCTTTGTCATTTTTTCCACCCTCATTCTCTCCATGTGTCCAAACCATTTCAAGACACCCTCTTCTGCTCTCTCAACCACATTCTTTTTATTACCACACATCTCTCTTACTCTTTAATTACTCACTCAATAAAACCATCTCACAACACATATTGCCCTCAAATATTTCATTTCCAACACATCCACCCTCCTCCGCACAACCTTATCTATGCCCATGCCTCGCACCCATATAACATTGTTGGAACCACTATTCCTTCAAAATACTCATTTTTGCTCTGAAAGATAGCGTTCTCGCCTTCTATACATTCTTCAACGCTCCCAGAACCTTTGCCCCCCTTCCCACACCCTGTGGCTCACTTCCGCTTCCATGGCTCCATCTGCTGCTAAGTCCACTCCCAGCTATCTAAAACACTTCACTTCCTCCAGTTTCCCTCCATTCAAACTTACCTCCCAATTAACTTGTCCCTCAACCCATACTAAACCTAATAACGTCGCACTTATTCACATCTACTCTCAGCTTTCTTCTTTCACACACTTTACCAAACTCAGTCACCAACGTCTGCAGTTTATCACCCGAATCATCAGCGAACAACAACTGACTCACTTCCCAAGCTCTCTCATCCCCAACAGACTTCATACTTGCCCCTCTTTCCAAAACTCTCGCATTCACCTCCCTAACCACCCCATCCACAACCAAATAAACAGCCATGGAGATATCACACATCCCTCATGCAAACCGACATTCACTGGGAACCAATCACTTTCCTCTCTTCCTACTAGTACACTTGCCGTACATCCTTGGTAAAAACTTTTCACTGCTTCTAGCAACTTACCTCCCAAACCATATCAACTCTATCATATGCCTTCTCCAGAACGATAAATGCTACATACAAATCCATCTGTTTTTTCTAAGAATTTTTAACATACATTCTTCAAAGCAAACACCTGATCCGCACATCCTCTACCACTTCTTAAACCAAACTGCTCTTCCCCAATCTGATGCTCTGTACATGCCTTTACCCTCTCAATCAATACCCTCCCATACATTTTCCCAGGAATACTCAACAAACCTATGCTTGGAAAGTGAGTCAGTTGTTATTAGCTGATGATACAGCGTTGGTGGCTGATTCGGGTGAGAAACTGCAGAAGCTGGTGACTGAGTTTGGTAAAGTGTTTGAAAGAAGAAAGCTGAGAGCAAATGTGAATAAGAGCAAGGTTATTAGGTACAGTAAGGTTGAGGGTCAAGTCAATTGGGAGGTGAGTTTGAATGGAGAAAAACTGGAGGAAGTGAAGTGTTTTAGATATCTGGGAGTGGATCTGGCAGCGGATGGAACCATGGAAGCGGAAGTGGATCATAGGGTGGGGGAGGGGGCGAAAATTCTGGGAGCCTTGAAGAATGTGTGGAAGTCGAGAACATTATCTCGGAAAGCAAAAATGGGTATGTTTGAAGGAATAGTGGTTCCAACAATGTTGTATGGTTGCGAGGCGTGGACTATGGATAGAGTTGTGCGCAGGAGGATGGATGTGCTGGAAATGAGATGTTTGAGGACAATGTGTGGTGTGAGGTGGTTTGATCGAGTAAGTAACGTAAGGGTAAGAGAGATGTGTGGAAATAAAAAGAGCGTGGTTGAGAGAGCAGAAGAGGGTGTTTTGAAATGGTTTGGTCACATGGAGAGAATGAGTGAGGAAAGATTGACCAAGAGGATATACGTGTCGGAGGTGGAGGGAACGAGGAGAAGAGGGAGACCAAATTGGAGGTGGAAAGATGGAGTGAAAAAGATTGTGTGATCGGGGCCTGAACATGCAGGAGGGTGAAAGGAGGGCAAGGAATAGAGTGAATTGGAGCGATGTGGTATACCGGGGTTGACGTGCTGTCAGTGGATTGAATCAAGGCATGTGAAGCGTCTGGGGTAAACCATGGAAAGCTGTGTAGGTATGTATATTTGCGTGTGTGGACGTATGTATATACATGTGTATGGGGGTGGGTTGAGCCATTTCTTTCGTCTGTTTCCTTGCGCTACCTCGCAAACGCGGGAGACAGCGACAAAGCAAAAAAAAAGAAAAATATATATATATATATACATATATATATATATATATATATATATATATATATATATATATATATATATATATATATATATATATTGGAAAGGATCACAATTTTGCGCGTGATCAAGATATTCCTATGAGTCCACGGGGAAAATGAAACACGAAAAGTTCCCAAGTGCTCTTTCGGTAATAAGCAAATCATCAGGGGAGACACAGAGAGAAATATAATAGTCAGTTGATATACATCGAAGAGACAAAGCTAGGACGCCATTTGGTAAACATGTGATTGTCCAAAACATACAACAAGCGTTCATAAACTTATCATTTTACAAATCTTATCAACAATAAAGTTATCTAATTTGTATAAACCATCACTAATATTAAGATTATAATTCTTTGTGTATCTAATAACAGAAGATTCAATGATATTTCTCATGGTAATAGAATTAGAGTTAATAACTGAGATGGCGTTACTCCAGTAAATACAATGATCATAGTTTTTAACATGATTAAACAAGGCATTTGATTCTTGTCCCTTTCATATACTATGTTTATGTTGCTTAAGTCTACCAGAGAGATCCTTACCAGTCTGACCAACATAAAATTTATCACAGTTTCCACAAGGCACTTTATAAATGCATCCAAGAGAATTTTCTGGTGAATTCCTGATTAAGATATTCTTTATAGTATTATTGTTGCTAAAGGCAACATCTACATTAAAGGATTTAAGCAACATGGAAAGTAAAGTGAAATTATTATCAAAAGGGAAAACTAAAAATTCTTGGTGTCAATGAGAGGTTTGGGCTCAACTCTATAAAATGATTTCTTTGCTAACTTAAGGGATTTATCAATGAAAGATCTAGGGTACTTTAACTTAGATCCAATAGAATATATTCTCAAACTCATCATCAATAAACTCTGGACTGGAAATACGTAATGCCCTAAGGAACATAGATTGAAATGATGATATTTTAACTCTGTCATGTTGAGATGAGTAATAATGAATATATGAGCATACATTGGTGGGTTTTCCGTATATACTAAACTTAAACTTGTTTCCTTGTCTATGGATCATACAATCTAAAGATGGTAACATACCATTATTTTAATTTTCTACAGTAAATTTGATGGAAGGTACTAAACTGTTAAGTAAGGGTAGAAAAAAAAAAAAAAAAAAAAATATATATATATATATATATATATATATATATATATATATATATATATCAATTCATAGGGTGGGGGAGGAGTCGAAAATTCTGGGAGCCTTGAAGAATGTGTGGAAGTCGAGAACATTATCTCGGAAAGCAAAAATGGGTATGTTTGAAGGAATAGTGGTTCCAACAATGTTGTATGGTTGCGAGGTGTGGGCTATGGATAGAGTTGTGCGCAGGAGGGTGGATGTCCTGGAAATGAGATGTCTGAGGACAATATGTGGTGTAAAGTGGTTTGATCGAGTAAGTAATAATAGGGTAAGAGAGATGTGTGGTAATAAAAAGAGTGTGGTTGAGAGAGCAGAAGACGGTGTTTTGAAATGGTTTGGCCACATGGAGAGAATGAGTGAGGAAAGATTGACCAAGAGGATATGTGTCAGAGGTGGAGGGAACGAGGAGAAGTGGGAGACCAAACTGGAGGTAGAAAGATGGAGTGAAAAAGATTTTGAGTGATCGGGGCCTGAACATGCAGGAGGGTGAAAGGCGTGCAAGGAATAGAGTGAATTGGAACGATGTGGTATACCAGGGTCGACGCGCTATCAATGGATTGAACCAGGGCATGTGAAGTGTCTGGGGTAAACCATGGAAAGTTCTGTGGGGCCTGGATGTGGAAAGGGAGCTGTGGTTTCGGTGCATTATTACATGACAGCTAGAGACTGAGTGTGAACGAATGGGGCCTTTGTTGTCTTTTCCTAGCACTAGCTCGCTCACATGAGGGGGAGGGGGTGTTATGTCATGTGTGGCGAGGTGGCGATGGGAATGAATAGAGGCAGACAGTATGAGCCATGTACATGTGTATATATGTATATGTCTGTGCATATATATATATATATATATATATATATATATATATATATATATATATATATATATATATATGTATATATATGTATATATATGTGTATATATATATATATATATATATATATATATATATATATATATATATATATATATATATATATATATATATATATATTATCCCTGGGGATAGGGGAGAAAAAATACTCCCACGTATTCCCTGCATGTCGTAGAAGGCGACTAAAAGGGGAGGGAGCGGGTGGCTGGAAATCCTCCCCTCTCGCTTTTTTTTTAAATTTTCCAAAAGAGGGGACAGAGAAGGGGGCCAGGTGAGGATATTCCCTCAAAGGCCCAGTCCTTTGTTCTCAACGCTACCTCACTAATGCGGGAAATGGCGAATAGTATGAAAGTTTGGTAAAGTGTGTGAAAGAAGAAAGTTAAGAGTAAATGTGAATAAGAGCAAGGTTATTAGGTACAGTAGGGTTGAGGGTCAAGTCAATTGGGAGGTGAGTTTGAATGGAGAAAAACTGGAGGAAGTGAAGTGTTTTAGATATCTGGGAGTGGATCTGGCAGCGGATGGAACCATGGAAGCGGAAGTGGATCATAGGGTGGGGGAGGGGGCGAAAATTCTGGGAGCCTTGAAGAATGTGTGGAAGTAGAGAACATTATCTCGGAAAGCAGAAATGGGTATGTTTGAAGGAATAGTGGTTCCAACAATGTTGTATGGTTGCGAGGCGTGGACTATGGATAGAGTTGTGCGCAGGAGGATGGATGTGCTGGAAATGAGATGTTTGAGGACAATGTGTGCTGTGAGGTGGTTTGATCGAGTAAGTAACGTAAGGGTAAGAGAGATGTGTGGAAATAAAAAGAGCGTGGTTGAGAGAGCAGAAGAGGGTGTTTTGAAATGGTTTGGTCACATGGAGAGAATGAGTGAGGAAAGATTGACCAAGAGGATATATGTGTCGGAGGTGGAGGGAACGAGGAGAAGAGGGAGACCAAATTGGAGGTGGAAAGATGGAGTGAAAAAGATTTTGTGTGATCGGGGCCTGAACATGCAGGAGGGTGAAAGGAGGGCAAGGAATAGAGTGAATTGGAGCGATGTGGTATACCGGGGTTGACGTGCTGTCAGTGGATTGAATCAAAGGCTTGTGAAGCGTCTGGGGTAAACCATGGAAAGCTGTGTAGGTATGTATATTTGCGTGTGTGGACGTATGTATATACATGTGTATGGGGGTGGGTTGGGCCATTTCTTTCGTCTGTTTCCTTGCGCTACCTCGCAAACGCGGGAGACAGCGACAAAAAAAAAAAAAAAAATATATATATATATATATTTTTTTTTTTATACTTAAATATATATATATATATATTTTTTTTTTTATACTTTGTCGCTGTCTCCCGCGTTTGCGAGGTAGCGCAAGGAAACAGACGAAAGAAATGGCCCACCCCCCCCATACACATGTATATACATACGTCCACACACGCAAATATACATACCTACACAGCTTTCCATGGTTTACCCCAGACGCTTCACATGCCTTGATTCAATCCACTGACATCACGTCAACCCCGGTATACCACATCGCTCCAATTCACTCTATTCCTTGCCCTCCTTTCACCGTCCTGCATGTTCAGGCCCCGATCACACAAAATCTTTTTCACTCCATCTTTCCACCTCCAATTTGGTCTCCCTCTTCTCCTCGTTCCCTCCACCTCCGACACATATATCCTCTTGGTCAATCTTTCCTCACTCATTCTCTCCATGTGCCCAAACCACTTCAAAACACCCTCTTCTGCTCTCTCAACCACGCTCTTTTTATTTCCACACATCTCTCTTACCCTTACGTTACTCACTCGATCAAACCACCTCACACCACACATTGTCCTCAAACATCTCATTTCCAGCACATCCATCCTCCTGCGCACAACTCTATCCATAGCCCACGCCTCGCAACCATACAACATTGTTGGAACCACTATTCCTTCAAACATACCCATTTTTGCTTTCCGAGATAATGTTCACGACTTCCACACATTCTTCAAGGCCCCCAGAATTTTCGCCCCCTCCCCCACCCTATGATCCACTTACGCTTCCATGGTTCCATCCGCTGCCAGATCCACTCCCAGATATCTAAAACACTTCACTTCCTCCAGTTTTTCTCCATTCAAACTCACCTCCCAATTGACTTGACCCTCAACCCTACTGTACCTAATAACCTTGCTCTTATTCACATTTACTCTTAACTTTCTTCTTCCACACACTTTACCAAACTCAGTCACCAGCTTCTGCAGTTTCTCACATGAATCAGCTACCAGCGTTGTATCATCAGCGAACAACAACTGACTCACTTCCCAAGCTCTCTCATCCCCAACAGACTTCATACTTGCCCCTCTTTCCAGGACTCTTGCATTTACCTCCCTAACAACCCCATCCATAAACAAATTAAACAACCATGGAGACATCACACACCCCTGCCGCAAACCTACATTCACTGAGAACCAATCACTTTCCTCTCTTCCTACACGTACACATGCCTTACATCCTCGATAAAAAATTTTCACTGCTTCTAACAACTTTCCTCCCACACCATATATTCTTAATACCTTCCACAGAGCATCTCTATCAACTCTATCATATGCCTTCTCCAGATCCATAAATGCTACATACAAATCCATTTGCTTTTCTAAGTATTTCTCACATACATTCTTCAAAGCAAACACCTGATCCACACATCCTCTACCACTTCTGAAACCACACTGCTCTTCCCCAATCTGATGCTCTGTACATGCCTTTACCCTCTCAATCAATACCCTCCCATATAATTTACCAGGAATACTCAACAAACTTATACCTCAGTAATTTGAGCATTCACTCTTATCCCCTTTGCCTTTGTACAATGGCACTATGCACGCATTCCGCCAATCCTCAGGCACCTCACCATGAGTCATACATACATTAAATAACCTTACCAACCAGTCAACAATACAGTCACCCCCTTTTTTAATAAATTCCACTGCAATACCATCCAAACCTGCTGCCTTGCCGGCTTTCATCTTCCGCAAAGCTTTCACTACCTCTTCTCTGTTTACCAAATCATTTTCCCTAACCCTCTCACTTTGCACACCACCTCGACCAAAACACCCTATATCTGCCACTCTATCATCAAACACATTCAACAAACCTTCAAAATACTCACTCCATCTCCTTCTCACATCACCACTACTTGTTATCACCTCCCCATTTGCGCCCTTCACTGAAGTTCCCATTTGCTCCCTTGTCTTACGCACTTTATTTACCTCCTTCCAGAACATCTTTTTATTCTCCCTAAAATTTAATGATACTCTCACCCCAACTCTCATTTGCCCTTTTTCTCACCTCTTGCACCTTTCTCTTGACCTCCTGTCTCTTTCTTTTACACTTCTCCCACTCAATTGCATTTTTTCCCTGCAAAAATCGTCCAAATGCCTCTCTCTTCTCTTTCACTAATACTCTTACTTCTTCATCCCACCACTCACTACCCTTTCTAATCACCCCACCTCCCACTCTTCTCATGCCACAAGCATCTTTTGCGCAATCCATCACTGATTCCCTAAATACATCCCATTCCTCCCCCACTCCCCTTGCTTCCATTGTTCTCACCTTTTTCCATTCTGTACTCAGTCTCTCCTGGTACTTCCTCACACAGGTCTCCTTCTCAAGCTCACTTACTCTCACCACCCTCTTCACCCCAACATTCACTCTTCTTTTCTGAAAACCCATACAGATCTTCACCTTAGCCTCCACAAGATAATGATCAGACATCCCTCCAGTTGCACCTCTCAGCACATTAACATCCAAAAGTCTCTCTTTCGCACGCCTGTCAATTAACACGTAATCCAATAACGCTCTCTGGCCATCTCTCCTACTTACATAAGTATACTTATGTATATCTCGCTTTTTAAACCAGGTATTCCCAATCATCAGTCCTTTTTCCACACATAAATCTACAAGCTCTTCACCATTTCCATTTACAACACTGAACACCCCATGTATACCAATTATTCCCTCAACTGCCACATTACTCACCTTTCCATTCAAATCACCCATCACTATAACCCGGTCTCGTGCATGAAAACCACTAACACACTCATTCAGCTGCTCCCAAAACACTTGCCTCTCGATCTTTCTTCTCATGCCCAGGTGCATATGCACCAATAATCACCCACCTCTCTCCATCAACTTTCAGTTTTACCCATATTAATCGAGAATTTACTTTCTTACACTCTATCACATACTCCCACAACTCCTGTTTCAGGAGTATTGCTACTCCTTCCCTTGCTCTTGTCCTCTCACTAACCCCTGACTTTACTCCCCAGACATTCCCAAACCACTCTTCCCCTTTACCCTTGAGCTTCGTTTCACTCAGAGCCAAAACATCCAGGTTCCTTTCCTCAAACATACTACCTATCTCTCCTTTTTTCACATCTTGCTTACATCCACATATATATATATATATATTTATTTTTTATTTTTTTTATTATACTTTGTCGCTGTCTCCCGCGTTTGCAAGGTAGCGCAAGGAAACAGACGAAAGAAATGGCCCAACCCCCCCCATACACATGTATATACATACGTCCACACACGCAAATATACATACCTACACAGCTTTCCATGGTTTACCCCAGACGCTTCACATGCCTTGCTTCAATCCACTGACAGCACGTCAACCCCGGTATACCACATCGCTCCAATTCACTCTATTCCTTGCCCTCCTTTCACCCTCCTGCATGTTCAGGCCCCGATCACACAAAATCTTTTTCACTCCATCTTTCCACCTCCAATTTGGTCTCCCTCTTCTCCTTGTTCCCTCCACCTCCGACACATATATCCTCTTGGTCAATCTTTCCTCACTCATCCTCTCCATGTGCCCAAACCACTTCAAAACACCCTCTTCTGCTCTCTCACCACGCTCTTTTTATTTCCACACATCTCTCTTACCCTTACGTTACTCACTCGATCAAACCACCTCACACCACACATTGTCCTCAAACATCTCATTTCCAGCACATCCATCCTCCTGCGCACAACTCTATCCATAGCCCACGCCTCGCAACCATACAACATTGTTGGAACCACTATTCCTTCAAACATACCCATTTTTGCTTTCCGAGATAATGTTCTCAACTTCCACACATTCTTCAAGGCCCCCAGGATTTTCGCCCCCTCCCCCACCCTATGATCCACTTCCGCTTAAATGGTTCCATCCGCTGCCAGATCCACTCCCAGATATCTAAAACACTTCACTTCCTCCAGTTTTTCTCCATTCAAACTCACCTCCCAATTGACTTGACCCTCAACCCTACTGTACCTAATAACCTTGCTCTTATTCACATTTACTCTTAACTTTCTTCTTCCACACACTTTTCCAAACTCAGTCACCAGCTTCTGCAGTTTCTCACATGAATCAGCCACCAGCGCTGTATCATCAGCGAACAACAACTGACTCACTTCCCAAGCTCTCTCATCCCCAACAGACTTCATACTTGCCCCTCTTTCCAAAACTCTTGCATTTACCTCCCTAACAACCCCATCCATAAACAAATTAAACAACCATATATATATATATATATATATATATATATATATATATATATATATATATATATATATATATATATATATACACGTTGAGATGCATAGGTATGTATATTTGCGTGTGTGGACGTGTATGTATATACATGTGTATGTGGGTGGGGTGGGCCCTTCTTTCGTCTGTTTCCTTGCGCTACCTCGCTAACGCAGGAGACATTGACAAATCAAAATAAATTAATGAATAAATAGATAAATATATATGTATATATATATATATATATATATATATATATATATATATATATATATATATATATATATATATATATATATATATATATATATATTCTTTCAAACTATTCGCCATTTCCCGCATTAGCGAGGTAGCGTTAAGAACAGAGGACTGGGCCTCACCTGGCCCAATTCTCTGTTCCTTCTTTTGGAAAATTGAAAAAAAAAAAAAAAAAAACCGAGAGGGGAGGATTTCCAGCCCCCCGCTCCCTCCCCTTTTAGTCGCCTTCTACGACACGCAGGGAATACGTGGGAAGCATTCTTAATCCCCTATCCCCAGGGATATATATATATATATATATATATATATATATATATATATATATATATATATATATATATATATATATGCTGATAACCACGAAGAAAATGAAACACGACAAGTCCCCATATATATATATATATATATATATATATATATATATATATATATATATATATATATATATATATATATATATATATATATATATACATATATATATATATATATATATATATATATATATATATATATATATATATATATATATATATATGTATATATATATATATATATATATATATATATATATATATATATATATATATATATATATATATATATATATATATTTTTATTTTTTTTTTATACTTTGTCGCTGTCTCCCGCGTTTGCGAGGTAGCGCAAGGAAACAGACGAAAGAAATGGCCCAACCCATCCCCATACACATGTATATACATACATCCACACACGCAAATATACATACCTACACAGCTTTCCATGGTTTACCCCAGACGCTTCACATGCCCTGATTCAATCCACTGACAGCACGTCAACCCCGGTATACCACATCGCTCCAATTCACTCTATTCCTTGCCCTCCTTTCACCCTCCTGCATGTTCAGGCCCCGATCACACAAAATCTTTTTCACTCCATCTTTCCACCTCCAATTTGGTCTCCCTCTTCTCCTTGCTCCCTCCACCTCCGACACATATATCCTCTTGGTCAATCTTTCCTCACTCATCCTCTCCATGTGCCCAAACCACTTCAAAACACCCTCTTCTGCTCTCTCAACCACGCTCTTTTTATTTCCACACATCTCTCTTACCCTTACGTTACTCACTCGATCAAACCACCTCACACCACACATTGTCCTCAAACATCTCATTTCCAGCACATCCATCCTCCTGCGCACAACTCTATCCATAGCCCACGCCTCGCAACCATACAACATTGTTGGAACCACTATTCCTTCAAACATACCCATTTTTGCTTTCCGAGATAATGTTCTCGACTTCCACACATTCTTCAAGGCCCCCAGAATTTTCGCCCCCTCCCCCACCTTATGATCCACTTCCGCTTCCATGGTTCCATCCGCTGCCAGATCCACTCCCAGATATCTAAAACACTTTACTTCCTCCAGTTTTTCTCCATTCAAATTCACCTCCCAATTGACTTGACCCTCAACCCTACTGTACCTAATAACCTTGCTCTTATTCACATTTACTCTTAACTTTCTTCTTCCACACACTTTACCAAACTCAGTCACCAGCTTCTGCAGTTTCTCACATGAATCAGCCACCAGCGCTGTATCATCAGCGAACAACAACTGACTCACTTCCCAAGCTCTCTCATCCCCAACAGACTTCATACTTGCCCCTCTTTCCAAAACTCTTGCATTTACCTCCCTAACAACCCCATCCATAAACAAATTAAACAACCATGGAGACATGACACACCCCTGCCGCAAACCTACATTCACTGAGAACCAATCACTTTCCTCTCTTCCTACACGTACACATGCCTTACATCCTCGATAAAAACTTTTCACTGCTTCTAACAACTTTCCTCCCACACCATATATTCTTAATACCTTCCACAGAGCATCTCTATCAACTCTATCATATGCCTTCTCCAGATCCATAAATGCTACATACAAATCCATTTGCTTTTCTAAGTATTTCTCACATACATTCTTCAAAGCAAACACCTGATCCACACATCCTCTACCACTTCTGAAACCACACTGCTCTTCCCCAATCTGATGCTCTGTACATGCCTTCACCCTCTCAATCAATACCCTCCCATATAATTTACCAGGAATACTCAACAAACTTATACCTCTGTAATTTGAGCACTCACTCTTATCCCCTTTGCCTTTGTACAGTGGAACTATGCACGCATTCCGCCAATCCTCAGGCACCTCACCATGAGTCACACATACATTAAATAACCTTACCAACCAGTCAACAATACAGTCACCCCCTTTTTTAATAAATTCCACTGCAATACCATCCAAACCTGCTGCCTTGCCGGCTTTCATCTTCCGCAAAGCTTTCACTACCTCTTCTCTGTTTACCAAATCATTTTCCCTAACCCTCTCACTTTGCACACCACCTCGACCAAAACACCCTATATCTGCCACTCTATCATCAAACACATTCAACAAACCTTCAAAATACTCACTCCATCTCCTTCTCACATCACCACTACTTGTTCTCACCTCCCCATTTGCGCCCTTCCCTGAAGTTCCCATTTGCTCCCTTGTCTTACGCACTTTATTTACCTCCTTCCAGAACATCTTTTTATTCTCCCTAAAATTTAATGGTACTCTCTCACCCCAACTCTCATTTGCCCTTTTTTTCACCTCTTGCACCTTTCTCTTGACCTCCTGTCTCTTTCTTTTATACATCTCCCACTCAATTGCATTTTTTCCCTGCAAAAATCGTCCAAATGCCTCTCTCTTCTCTTTCACTAATACTCTTACTTCTTCATCCCACCACTCACTACCCTTTCTAATCAACCCACCTCCCACTCTTCTCATGCCACAAGCATCTTTTGCGCAATCCATCACTGATTCCCTAAATACATCCCATATATATATATATATATATATATATATATATATATATATATATATATATATATATATATATATATATATATGCTGATAACCACGAAGAAAATGAAACACGATAAGTCCCCAAGTGCACTTTCGTATAATGATAACATCGTCGCGGGGAGATACAAG